>NC_090821.1:31883325-32237075 GCF_000390325.3 Nicotiana tomentosiformis
CAGGGGTGCTAACTCCAGGTTGACATCAATGGACTTGTAAGTGACGAATTCCATGTCGCCATCATCCTCAGGATAGTCCTTAAGCCGGTAAAGAGCTTCGGGATCCGGGATAGGGGCATTGAAAGCTTTCTTGGTGCTCTTTATGACCCTGACCACAATCCTTTTCTTCTTCTTGGCCTCGACAGGAGCGTCTGAGGAGTCGGGAGACCTTTCCTTCTTCTTCGTTTTCTCCTCTTTCTTCGCAGCAGCTTCGGCAGTAGGCTGTAGTGAAGCGGAGGATTTTTCAGACGGGGACGAGGCCACAACCTCGGTGATTGCCCAAAGTTTGGTGGTCTTGGGCAAGCCTAGAGGAAAAGACTTAGTCAAAATAATGACAAAATAAAAACGACCCAAAGGGAAATTCAACCAAAAGAAGGGGGACACTCACCGTGAGAACGAGTTTCCCATTTGCATTTGGAAAGCTTGCGCCACTCACGCTCGGAATAGGTGAGTTGTTTACATATGCCCTCGACCCACTCCCTAAAACGAGTACCGCATTGGGACTCGGGCAACGGCTGCATGTCAAATAAAACAAATAATGAGAAAGAAGAGTGGATTCAAAAAGAAAAGTACCTTGACAACTTAAGAGGAAGTGAACTTACGTTTTGAGTTCCACTTCTCGGGGAACGATAAGAACTCAGAGAAAATAAGATCCTCGGTCTTTATCCGCACAAATCTTCCATGCCAGCCTTGGTTATTGTCCTCATCAATGCAGGAGAAGGGAGAACTTTCTTTGCCCGACGATCGAGCTTGATTAAACCCCCTCGAAAAGCCTGGGGGCTGTAGACTCAGATCAAATGGTCAATTATGAACCGAGGCTCCTCCATGTTGTTAGTGAAATGATGGAGGAGGGTCAAGATCCTCCAAAAAGACGGATGAATCTGCCCGAGGCAGATCTCGTACCTCTTACAAAAATTGAGGATCACCGTATCCACCGGACTGAAAGTGAAAGCATACGTATAAACGCTTAAGTATCCTTCCACGTGCGTCGTGATGTCCTCATCGGTACTGGAAACGATTATGTTTTTGCCTTCCCATTTGCAGCCCTCTCGAACCACTTGGAGCATCTCCTCGGTGATGGAGCAGACGTACCTCTACGCCTCCTCACCTCGGCCTCCTTGTGCGGAGACTTTTTCAACTTTGAAGTCGTTGTCTACGGAGAAGCCTCCAGGGATAAATTCTGTGAGAGGTAGTCCCGGGGCTACTACCGGAAGGGTTGTCTCGGTGCCTGTGGCCGAGGTAGAAGTCGAAGGTGCAGTATTTTGGGGTACCGATTTCGAAGTCTTAGCCATCTTAATCTGGAAATATGAAGGTCTGAAGGTTGGTATGAAGATTTGAAGAATTGATATGAAGGTTTGAAGGTAAAGTATAAAGGTTTGAAGATAAGAGATGAAGATATAAATATGAGAAGAATAACTTATGAAGATTTGAAGGATTGATTAGCAAATAGAAAATTTGAGGGTAACTCAAGAAGGTTCGAAAACAGAAAGTAAAAAAGTGAAAAAAGGAAACCGGAGCTTTTATAGGGAAGTAATAATGAATGCATGACGTTTCACATTCGGTAACTACCGAGGGTGATCAACCGGCGGCCGACGCGTGTCCAAAATCAGAGCGACGTGACTGATGGGACATTTTTGGCTCGTCAACTTGTTTATGGTGTACAAAGGAATGAACCAGGGTCAATTAGTCACTTCTCATCGTTCCTACAAATCTACTCTCCGAGAAGTGAGGGGACTATCTGTGTACGGGTAAAATCGGGGATAAAGTTACCCTCAATTTTTCGATGAAGAAATGAGGGACAACATGATTCGACGCTGGCTTGGGTAAGGTCGAGGGTGCCCACAGATCGGAGCCCGGTGGGACGAATGATACGTCAGAAACTAGGCATGGCCAAACATGGGAAGAATCAAGCTCGAGCGAAACAAAGAATCGAGGTTAAAGGGAAGATGGTTAAAAAGGACGAACGAGGAGCCGAAACATCCGCCATCAACCGGATATTGCAGCGCGGATCATGCCCGATATATACTGTGGGTCGTGTTTTACTGGGAAAGAATGAAGAAAAAGGATTTTTTACCTTATTTAGACTTGTACTAGGGTTGAAATTCCCTTATTATATAAAGGGGAGAACCTTTTTATTTTTTTACTACTGTTGGCACGCATATCAAAGCAATAAAGTTTACTTTTGTCTTTTAGCAATTATTCAAGTGTTCTTCAGTTGTTCATTCCTTTAGTTGCAACCGAGTTCCATCTCGAGGGCTCTATCGGGACTGGTTTCTAGCATTCAAAACCAATGCCAGGCTTAATTATTTTATCACATTTGGTTTGGTCGTTTTGCTTTCTTTTAATTCAATTATTTGTTGCTTTCTTTTAATTCAATTATTTGTTCTTTCTTTGATCATTCATGTTAAATTAAATCATGTATCATTTAAACCGCATACAAATTTAATTGTTGCTCATTTTAAGGGTAAACATGTACATATCATGAAGTTTCCAATCAATCAGAGGAAAATGTTTTAGTTTCTCAATTGGTGAAGTGCCAAACTCCAAAGTATAGACATTAGGGATGTTATCCTTTAACCCTTCAAGTTACATGCGAATTTAGTATTAACATGACATTAGCATGATGAGTTGTAGTAGAGGACTTATAGGAGGGTAAAGATATGAAAGGGAAATAATTTGGGTTGCGAAGATCAAATATCAACTTATAAAATTTATATAAATCTGTCAAATCCCAGCAATTATATCGAGAAAACTACTCGAATACTTTAACACCAAATGGTCAATCCATTACATCATTTACGTTTCTCTTATGCATCCATTTAAGTTTCCTTAAATGCCTTGACTGTACATTAAAACCTAAAAATTATAGGTACTTTTTCGTCCTCTCAATAAAATAAAATAACCCACTTTTCCCTTTTCTTTTTTCTTTACCTTCTCTCCCCACGTCCATGGTGAAACTAAAGCAAATGGTGAAAAAATTTTGTCAATGCCAATCACTTCCCACAAGTTTGGCTACATTGATTAGATCTCTGATGAGGAGATCGATTAATACAATGGATAGCTTTTTTCAAGCTTTGCTGGACACAAAAGTCAAACATGGTCCAAGCCTATAATCCAGAGAAGGGACTCAAGTGTGATATTTTCCAATTTAATCTTTGTTAAAATGAAGGTGAATGTCGGATTATTAAAGAAAATAAAGTCATATAAAATTGAGTGTCATACGAAGACATGAAGAGATATTTGTTGACTTTTATTGGAAAATTTCCTGTCTCAAACTCCTCAAAATACATCTCCCTCACATCATTTGGGAGAGACGGGCGGGGAGGGGAAGATGAAAGGTAGAAGGAAAAGAGACGGAGGAGCCCCCACCCCCCCGGGGGGGGGGGTTGGGTTGAAAAGACCAAAAACCTCTCCTTGCAATAAGTTATTAGGGGCATTTAGAAAATGCTGAAAATAGGTACATTGCTAATACTATTTTCATGTAGTATATTAGCAAGGCCCTGTATATGTACGCTTGTGTCTAAAACACCAGCAAGAAATTAGATATAATTTTATGTTACCTTGAACATGTTAGTTTTGAAAGAAAATGTACGCCTTATGCTACTTAGAAACTTAGACTCTTCAAATGGGTTATGAAACGATACAAGAATAATTTGTAGAGTATTTGAGAAATGTCATATAGAAATTACAACACGAATGTGCTTATCCTAAGAATTCAACTTTCTCCCCATAAAAGGAAGGATATTCTTTCAATTCGTTGAATATAATTTTCAGTATGTTTATATTTTAGAAAAATGTGTACTGTATGACTCGACATTCACGTGCCGAAAAACTATTACTAAAAGATATCGTTTTTCCACACTAAATGGACATTCAGGTTTCATTTTTACACCCATCATTTATCCTTTCATTTTTCAACTTAAAGAGCGAAGTGCATATTCTTTAAACACGAATGTGCTGATCCTAAGAATTCAATTTTCTCCCCGTAAAAGGAAAGATATTCTTTCAATTCGTTGAATATAATTTCTAGTTTTATATTTTTTAAAAATGTGTACTGTATGACTCGACATTCACGTGCCGAAAAACTATTACTAAAAGATATCGTCTTTCCACACTAAATGGACATTCAGATTTCATTTTTACACCTATCATTTATCCTTTCATTTTTCAACTTAAAGAGCGAAGTGCATATCTGATTCTTCGGTTTCAAAGTCAACTAGGATACGATGGTGCTAACCAAACAAGTCGTATATCTCTAATTCGTTATCATAATTTAACATGCTTGTTAAGACTAGTATGTGCGTCTGATTACAAAATACACACTACCTTGGTTACGTATAAGAGTCATGCAGTAACCCCAATCACTAGGATAAAACCGCAGTAAGAACTGACCACCCGAAGCCCAGACGATAAAATAATGTGAAAATAACACACGTTAGCTAGTTTTCGGACTAGTAATTGAAAAATAGTCGGTGTTTGCAAAGTTACTGAAAAATGATCACTATTTTGCTGAAACACAAAAAGTTCTAGCATAATATGTTGGATTATGAAGCTCCTGCTTATAAACTTCTACTATATTATGTTGGAACTCCAGCACACAGAAAGTTCCAGCATAATATGTTGGATTATGAAACTCCTACGTATAAACTTCCAGCATATTATGAAATTCTAGCACATTATGCTGGAATCCCATATGTAAAAATTTGACTCCAACATGTTATGCTGAAATATTTCCGGATTTTTAAGGGTATTTTTGTTCAAATTTTATTAACATGAAAAAGTGGCAAAATTTCGATTACTTTTAAAACAGTAGCTATTTTCAATTACCAGTTGTAAATCTGGCTATTTTTTATTTTATTTTTCTCTAAAATAACGCATCAGGCTATGTTACTGGGACTTGAGATGTCTACCCAATACCAACTATACGAAAAATATCATCTTACAAAATAAAATCCATTGAAAAGCTCACATTAAAATAAAATAACAATTATACATCCACTCGCTCTACAAATTCTACAATAATATCCCCCCCCCCCCCCCCCCCCCAGAAAAAAAAATTCTAAATATTGGAGGATACGATAAGACATCAGATATGAAGAGATTCAAGTGCAGTCAGTTCAACCAGAATCAAACTAAATTGCTAATAAGAAACTTCCTATTGAATCTTGATACCAGACTGTAGACCAGCTTGAACTTTGTTTGAGAAATGTGACTCAAGCCTGTAAGCGGATAAAAATTGATAGCTGAAACTGCTACATGCATAAAATAATAAAAACCAAACTGTGAAAAAAGACATCTGGAGTACTAAAGAGCAATATACTTGCCTGGTTGCACATTTGTAGTAAATTGTCTCCGGAGAATTGTAGGTGCGAGCATTAGCAAACATCCTTCTGACATCCGCAACAAACATATCAAATGTCACATAATATAACTCCGACTCAACGCGCTTCGACATTGTTTTTAGATCTGCATTGTACATAACCAGAAGAAAATGTTACAACTTAATGATAAATGAAATTAAAAGAGGAGTCCAGAGGGAATGAGCGGTTAGATTTAATCTTGACGTGCAAATGATACACATCCTAAAAGTTTAGCAAATAGAAGATTGCATGGCACAATCAGACGCCTATTAGACCAAATCAAACCAAATGAATGGAACGATTCATGAATCTTCATACATGTTGTATTTCACCAACCCACAACCACAACAAAACAAAAAGAAATTGGGCCGCACGCAGACCTGTATGTTAGGAAAAGAATTATTAGAACTCTGTCCACCCCTCTTTACCCTCTGTAGCCGAACTTTCGTATTTATTACTTAAAAGGTTCCAAAATATGATTTGGCCTTACCTCTCACATGGTAAAGTACAAAGAAAGAAAAGAAATAGCTGAAAATGAAAAGTTGTACTGGAAATATCAACCTCATGACATGCAAGTCTGTGATCAAACAATGAAAAGAAATTTGGCCACAATTGCATGTATAACATTTGTCCGAGTGTATGCACAATTGTAAGACCTTTTGAAGTATCTGTCCATGCTTTAGCAACAACAAAAAGGACGAAAAGAAAGGGCATTCTATATTTGGCTAGAAGAAGTCAATCAAGATCAGCAGGTGCTAGAATAAGTTTCAATCAGTAAATAATATCCAAATTACACGACGAACAACTATAAACTTCTGTCTATGAAATAAGAATTGGGTGGGCCTGACTCTAATAGCATGTTAAAGAAATGGACCTTGGACTTAACTCAACCCCAAAAACTAGCTCATGGGTTGAGGATTGTCCAATACCATATAAAGAAACCAAACACCTCACCCATAGCCGATGTGGGACACCAACAATGACAATATATAAGCTCTATTTAGGCTGCCAAGTGTGTTCATTTTAAAGTGAAGCGTAGCAGAAATCAAGTTGCTCTTTGGCAAGCTGAGTATACAGTAGCTTACGGGGACAAAGGGAAGGTCTATACATAATACAATACCCACACAGACAGTTACATTCTATACAGAAAACAGAAAGAAGAAGCTACTTCAGTAGTAACAGCACTCATCCAGAATCAACCATGCAACCTCCAAGTGTATCAAAATCCATGCCCATGAGCGTTACAGGAATAATGGCATTGTAAGATATTTTTAAGATAAAAGGGAGGTGAAATAAAATGAATTACGTGATAACACATATCATCTTTCAAGATATAACCGACGAAATCGAGGGAAAAAGAAACAATAACCAACTTATTACATAGTAAAGTAGGTAACGATGAATCGAATATACTTTTGGTACTATTTAAAATGAAGCGGACAACAGTCAGGTCCGCGCCTAAGAACTATTGGCCTGGAAGAATTGCAACAAACACGAGAGGGAAGAGGATCTAAAGGGGAGAGAGAGAGAGAGAGAGAGAGACTGCACCTGACCCACACTGTGCATCATATGGCAAAAAGAAGAGGATCTAAAGGGAAGCCAAACTCGACTACAGATTGGAAACATTTGTTCGTGAAAACTATTTGTGGAAAAAACAAGAAATAATTCAAGTGGATGACCATCTTGAGAGCTCATTAGAGCTTTAGCCTTTAATTCATGTAGCAACTGCTTGGTGCATAAATTTCAAGTAGATGATTAACCAATTAAAAAAAGAAAAGAGGAAATTAAAAATAAATTTCAAGTAGATGATTAACAACTACCAGAGAAACAAAAAGCAAATATCAATTACCTATTGGATCTTTGATGATGTCATAATAATCGGGAACATCCCGTGCATCAACAGGTTCTTTGAACGGCCACGAATCAGGATGGTCATGCATTATCTGCTCAGGACAGAAAAACTCACTAAAGAAGTGCCTATCTAATCAAACACAGAAACAGTGCACTAAACCCAGCGCTAGCTGGCCTTTTTGCACCAAAAGCTTTAAATAAACCAAACAACCAATCAATCAACCAGCAATGATAATACCAAACTAGTGAGGCTCACAATATGAATCTTCTATATGTTCCGCTAAGAATTTTAGAATAAATTATGGCTGTGTAAAGCTAGAGGTTCTCTAAATCTCACACTTCTTCCCCTGGGGACCTAATGTAAATGTAACAGCAACTAAACCTTGATCCCAACTAGCTGATAACAAGTGTACCCACAAACTAGTGCATCTGAACATCTATGTAAGACATAGACAAACCATTTCATCCGATCTTATCTTATTTTGAACTCTATATGTGTTAGTGCTCTATGACAATTCGTTTTTTGTTAATCGTGGTGTCCAGGCCACCTCACGAACACCTCGACTAATTTCATAGAATACCTGCTATCTCCCATCAGCAACAGGTACCAATCAACTCTATCCACCAAGGCTGGACAGATGGGAAGAAATCAAGAAATCACCTAGTGTTTTTGCCTCCTCTGGAATTTAAACGTGAGACCTCTGGTTGTCAACTCATAGTTAATATGATAATTTCCACTTGAGTCCAAACTTATATGTGCCGAAAAAAACATCCATTTTAAAATCGATATTTTTATAACACTCTTCTTGTCAATGCATTGGGGTTTTTAAGCGTAGCATTCAGCCTCCAAGTACAGCTTCGGCTCAACGTTCATGTTTAAGAGAGTGGCAGCTTGAAGGGGATTGTTAGTAAAACTGTAAAAAGAAAAAAGAAAAGGAGAAAAATATGCTGAGAATAAATGGTAAATGGTTACAATAAAAGAGAGCTCTTTTTATGTGAGTTTTGAGCTACAAAAAACAAGGAAAGTTTTCTAATTCCAGGAATTCTAAATAATGATATGCTCCTCCATCCCATTTTATGTTAGGGTGTTTGACTGGGCAAAGAGCTTAAGGAATTAAAGAAAACTTGTAACATGTATGCCAAATGTATGCAAAGTACCAAAAAAATGTTTTGATGGGTGATAGTGAGAGTTTTTCTATGATTATCTCTATTTTAGGTTTTCGGGGAATCCTCCTTAATAGAGAGCACCCTTTTCCCTCACTCTTCTTTCCCTAACATGAACCTTAACTCACCAAAGCCATGTCATTTCAGTAGTGGTTATGTCTCTAACAATCAGGCATGTCATTAAGGGTAAATAGGGATAAATTAAATAGTTAAAAGAGAAAGATGTCACTCTTTTTTGGGACAGGCTAGAAGGACGTATGTCGCATAAAATGAGACAGAGAGTAATCATTAAGAACATTTATAGAGTATTGCTAATTATTCTCTAGAATAACATAATTATTGAGAGTTCTCTATGAAATATGCTTATTAGTCTTATTAACTTTCAACACGTCCTTCACCTCTACGAAGTGAAACAAATAATTATTGCTTATTTAAACAAGAACTACTGAAAAAACTAGAATAGTACACATCTCCCGAATAGTACCGCCCTAATAGTGAACAATCATGAGCGATGAAACCAGTTCTAGAATCATTTGACAGTGTTGATTTGTGAATATCTAATTATGATCAGATCTAATTTATAGAATCTAAATAGCAATGATAAAATCAGATTTACTAGGCTGTTAAGTAATTTAGGAAATTAGATCAGCTGAAATCATCCCAATTTATGGGATTACACTGGGTTTTTTTGTTGTTGTAGATCAGCTGAAATCATCCCTTGATTCTCAGATCTCCCAGAGTTAAGGGATCAGCTTCCTAGTTTGTTTTTCTTTGTACTATAAATTTGTATCTATACATATGAACAGTGTTATCAAAGTGAAAATCGTAAAAAAAACCTCTAAGGTCTATTGGGGTTTTAAGCGCAAAGCGCAAATAAAGCGCGGATTTTAACGAAAAAAGGCACAATGGAGAAAAGCTAGAAATATGCATGGGCAATCCAAGACTAATATCTATAAGCATGAATACCAAATATATGGACAAAGAAATTAAAGAAAATTTACGATAAAGTGAAATATCAATTGTCTAGGGTCGCCTCTTCAGGGCTACGCTTATTGGCGAGGAAAAGTATGTCTTAGTGTCTTTATGACAACATTAAAACGCCAGCAACGCGAGGCGAAGCGCTCAACATGTTTTGAGTCTCGCTTCAAGGTTTAAGCACGCTTTAAGCGGGCCTTTGATAACACTGCAGATGAATACAATTAAGCAAGTTTGGTACCAAAATTTACATAGTATCAAAGTAGGTTTATTCTTGTGTTGTTCATGACTAAAACGGCATTTATTAGGCAATGTCACCCAATGGCATCAACAAAAGTTCTGTTAAGTCTAGTCCCCCCACCCCCACCCCCAAAACAACTATGAACCAAGGTGGCGACGCCTCTCATTTGTCTTTTTAGCTTACTTCTCACAAGCTGAAAAGCAAGAATTACTTGGAATCGGCGTAATATGTGTGTTTGGCAATGGATGGTCGAGGGAAACTTGGGCATTTAATGGGAGAGACGAGAAAGCCTGAACCAGGAGACCAGAAAACTCGATGAACGCTTTGAAGATTAGAAAACTCGATGGTAATCGCTTGGCTCCAAACTCCACGGAACATGCCATAAGTAAACGATATTTGTTTCTACTCACTGCTAGGGATATCTGAAGGCTGTTAGAGAGACTTATAGCCTGTTTGGCCAAGCCTTTTTTTGGGCCAAAAGTGCTTTTTTTGGCCAAAAGTGTTTTTTTCCAAAAATTGAGGTGTTTGGCCAATCATTTAGAAGGAAAAAAGTACTTTTGAGGAGAAGCAGAAACAGTTTTTAAGAAGCAGAAAAAAGTAGTGTCTCTCCAAAACCACTTTTCTGAGAAGCACTTTTAAGAAAAATACACTTAGAAACAGTTTTTAAAAGCTTGGTCAAACACTAATTACTGCCCAAAAGTGCTTTTCAAATTAATTAGCTAAACACAAACTGTTTATCATCAAAAATACTTTTTTGAAAAGTAATTTTGAGAAAAACACTTTTAAGTAAGCTGAATTTAGAAGCTTCACCAAACAGGCTATATTCTGATGTAGAAAATGCTTCTCATATTTTTGAATTAAAAATCAAATTGTAGAAAGCTAGACAGGGGGAGAGAGGATTTACTATAATAAGATGGTTTCGATATGGCAAGAATTAGATCAATGCTATAATGGTGAATGGGAGCGTCCTAAGGATCGCATTAAAGTAGTGAAAAAAAGAAGAAAATGATAGAGTATACCAATTTCTAGCAAGATTGAACCATGAATTTGCTGAACTTCGTTCGTGAATCGTTGGAAAAACACCCACTGCCCACTTTGAGGAAAACTTTTTCTGAGTTTAGGCGAAAACTTTTTCTAAGTTTAGGCGAGAAGAAACAAGGAGAAATGTTATGCTAAAGACAAATTCCAATATGGAAACGAAAAATATAGACTCCTCTGCTCAACAATAACAAACCCACGTGAAATCCCACAAGTGGGGTCTGGGGAGGGTAATGTGTATACAGACCTTACTACTACCTTATGAAGGTAGAGAGGCTGTTTCCAATAGACTTTCGGCTCAAGAATAGTGAAAATGAAGCAATAAACAAACAATAGCAACAACAAGGTAATAGGACAACCGAAACAAATGGCACAACGTGTAATAACAAAGATCTAGGAATACAAAAATACAAGAATAGTGCCAATACTACTGGTAAGAATGACACCACCATGTAACAAGGAACTAGGAATAGGAAAATACAAGACTAGTACTAATACTACTGGTAATACTACGAGAAACTCTCAACTACATGTCAACCTACAACCGTAATTCTCGACTTCCACACCTTCCTATCGAGGGTCATGTTCTCGGTAAGCTGAAGTAGTGTCATGTCCTGCCTAATCACTTCTCCCCAGTACTTCTTAGACTTCCCCCACCCCTCCTCTTACTCGCCATGGTCAACCTCCCACACCTCCTAACCAAGGCATCTGTGTCTCTACTCTTCACATACCCGAACCATTTCAGCCTGATTCCCGCAACTAGTATTCCATAGGAGCCACGCCCACCTTATCCATAATAACTTCATTTATAATTTTGTCTTTCCTGGTATGCCCACACATCCATCTCAATATCATCGTTTCTGCTACTTTTATCTTCTAGACATGCGATTTCTTGACTGGCTAACACCCAGCTCCACACAACATAGTCGGTCTAACTATCACTCTCTAGAACCTGCCCTTAAGTCTTTGTGGCACATTCCTATCACACAAAACACCATATGTGAGCCTCCATTTCATCCACCCCGGTCCAATACGATGTGTAACATACTCGTCAATCTCCCCATTACCTTGTATTACAGACCCAAGATATTTGAAATTATCTCTCTTGGGGATGACTTGTGTATCAAGTTTCACGTCCACTTCTGCTTCATGCATCCCAACACTGAACTTGCACTCCAAGAATTCTATTTTCGTCCTACTCAACTTGAAACTTTAAGACTTCAGGGTCTATCTCCACACCTCCAGCCTAGCGTTAACCCCGCAACGCGTCTCCTCTGCTCTAGTTGCTGTGAAAAATGAAAATGACAAGAAAAAGAATTCTTGGTGTGATTTTGGCAAAAATATACTGGCACACTCGTGAGACCTACTGGAAGAATCCATGGGAAACTGCCTAACTGGAAGAAAAAGGAGCAGAAAACCATCGTAGCCAAGCCTTTAAGACTACCAGTGAAGAATAAAGGTTGCAAACTTCTCCAGAAATGCCACCATTCACCAAGGATCAATTAGAGCTACTACACAAACTTATCCAATCTCAACTCCAAACCAGTAAAAAAATCCTTCCCTTCCTACTTGTTCTTTTGCCCAAGTAAAACAAAATAAAGGGCAAGTAAAACATATGTTCAAGGCCTTTTATGTTATGGTTGAGACACAATTTCATGAGAAGATTCAAATACTTCAGAGTGATAATGGGAGAGTGTTTTTTAATGACCAGCTAGGCAATTTTTTCACTTCTAAGACAATTGTGCACCAAAGTTCTTGTCCTGATACACCCAACAAATGGAGAAGCTAAGAAGAAAAGTAGGCATCTTATTGAAGTAACTAGAGCTTTAATGTTCACAGGTGGAGTCCCTACATTTCTTTAGGGAGAAGCTCTTTTTCCTGCCACCTATCTTATTAATAGGATTCCCGTGTTCTAGGTTCTAAAACTCCTTTCAGCGTGTTCAAGATATACTTTCCTACTTCTAGATTGACTATTGATCTATCTTTGAGAGTCTTTGGGTGTAGTTTATTTGTTCATGTTCTTGATCATAGTAGGAGTAAACTTGATCCATGTGCTAAAAAATGTGTTTTTGTTGGCTATGCTCCTAGCCAGAAGGGATACAACTGTTATGACCCAAATATTAGGAAGATTATTGTCACAATGGATGTCACCTTTTTTCGAATCTCAGTCGTTTTTTTGGACCTCATCTGCTAGGGAAGAAACATAGTGAAGATTCGAGCGATAATAGGGATCCTCTTGACCTCACATGTGAGAAACAAAATGATCTATGTTTTGTGATAGACACTGGAAATTGTACATATGGTGATGAAACAGAAAATAACAACCTAGATAAGGTAAGAGATCGTGACTTAAATAATGAAAGCAAACAAACTGAGACCATAAGAGTCTTTTCATTACACAATTAATAACAAGGACTGGGAACAAACAAAGGAATTACAGGTTTACTCGAGGAAAAAACGGAACCAAGAAAAAGAGATTAAGGACTCTCATCAGAACCAAATGTCTGCCCTGCAAGATCTCACTGAAATACAAGGTAATTCTCCAAAATCTAACTCTAATTTAACCCCTCATACTTTAGATTGACCTTCTGATTGCCAATCATAAAGGGTAAGAAAAGTCATCAAACATCCCATGTAAAATTTTGTATCATATAGAAACTTGTCCCCTTTGAAGAGAATCCTTGGAGCAACGGTAAAGTTATCTCCATGTTACTTTACCTCCATGTGAAACATAGGTCAAGGATTCGAGTCGTGGAAGCAGCCACTAATGCTTGTATTAGGGTAGGCTGTTTACATTACACCCCTTGGGGTGCGGCCTTTCCCCAGACCTTACGTGAACGCAGAATGCGTTGTGCACCTGGTTGCACTTTGCCATTTATAGAAACTTGTACCCTTCCTATATAGCTTTTCTTTCACAGATATCTGGAATGGAGATACCGAGAAATGCGCAGGATGCTTTGAACGTTCACAAGTGGAAGGAGGCAATTCTAGAGGAGATGAACGCTCTTGAGAGAAATAAAACATGAAAAATAGTGGAACTGCCACGTGAAAGAAAACAGTGGCCTGCCAATGGGTGTTCACCATCAAATTTAAATTAGATGGGTCCCTGGAGAGGTAAATTAAATTACCTCACAGTGACTAGCCCTAACATTTCCTTTCCTGTGAATGTGGTGAGTCAGTTTATGGATTCTCCCGGTGATAGTCATTAGGATGCAGTTGTCCGCATTCTTCGATATATAAAATCAGCTCCAGACAAAGTATTATTGTTTGAAGATCGAGTCCATGAGCAAATTGTTGGATACTGACTGGGCAGGATCACCTTTTGATAGACGTTTTACGTCTGGATATTGTGTTTTAGTAGGAGGTAATTTGGTATCTTGGAAGAGTAAGAAACAGAATGTGATTGCTCGGTCTAGTGTAGAAACAGAATATCGAGCAATGGCTCTGGCAACCTGTGAGCTAGTTTGGATCAAACATTTGCTCAAGGAGTTGAAATTTGGTGAGGACAGCAAGATGGAACTTGTATGTGATAATCAAGTTGCCCTTCATATTGCATCAAATGCGGTGTTCCATGAGAGAACTAAACACATTAAGATTGACTGTCACATCGTTAGAGAAAAGATACTCTCAGGAGATATCGCTACAAAATTTGTGAAGTCGAATGATCAGCTTGCAGATATTTTCACCAAGTCGCTCACTAGTCCTCGTATTAGTTACATATGTAACAAACTCGGGACATATGATTTATATGCACCAGCTTGAGGTTAGATAGTTATGTAAATAACCCTAGTCCTACATAGAATAGGAGTAGAATATGCATTATGTATATAAATAGGGCTATTGTAAAACACTTAATAGAATATCAATAATAGATTTTTCTCTCATGCATTCTCACAAATTTTTCAATTGAGCCATTAGCTTTGTGCTTCACAGTGAAAATCCATTTGCAGCCAACCAACTTCTTGTCTGGTGGTGAAGTGACAAGTTTTCAAGTTTCATTTTATGACAAGGTCTTCATTTCCTCAATCATAGCTTGCTTCCATTTAGGATCTGCAAAAGCTTCCCCCCAATTCTGGGGAATAGACACAGAAGAAATAAACAAGGCAAAGGCTCTATAAAAAGGAGACAAAGAATTATAGAAGACAAATTAGATAAAGGATGTTTGATATTACAAGATCTAACTCCATTTTGGTGAGCAATTGGCAAATCTAATTTATTAGGAAATGTAAATAGCTCACCGATAGAAGAAGGTTCAGCTTCGGCAGATTGCATGATGACTTCTTCTGCTCTATTTCTCCTTGAGTAAGTTTTCAAATCAAGTCTATCCAAACGCCCAATAGTCTCCCCCTGTATTCTGTATTCTGTCTTCAATTTTACTTTCCTTTGTGGAGAATCATCTCTTCCCTTTTATAGCTCTCCCCCTAAAGAGGTGATGATGTAATACTGAAATAGGCTCAGATTCTCAAAAGGTAACATCCATGCTGATAAGATTCTCCTAGAGGGAGAAAATAGCACTTGTACCCTTTTCTGTATTGGAGAATACCCAATAAAGATACAATTAAAAGCTCTAGGATCAAATTTCCTGGAGTTCCTAGCGTGAATAAAGCACACACACCCAAATACCTTCGGAGGAACAGTATAATCATCCTTACCCTTTAGTGCTTCTAGAGGAGTTTGAAAATTGAGGGTTTCTAGTGGCATTCTATTAATGAGATAGGCAGCTACTAAAATGGCATCCCCCAGAAAGGTTTTGGTAGATTCATGGTAAACATAAGAGATCTTGCCACTTCTAACAAATGCCTATTTTTCCTTTTTGCAACCCCATTTTGTGCACTAGTATAAGGACAACTAATTTGATGGATTATCCATAAGACACCAAATAAGCACCAAAATTTTTGTCCATGTATTTTGTACCATTGTCAGTTAGCTAGATTTTTATCTTAGTCTCAAACTAAGCATAAATCATTTTATGAAATGACGGAAAGCAGGAGAAAACATCAGTTGTGGCCTTTAACAAATACACTCAGGTCATTCTAGTAACAATCAATAAAAGTAACAAACCATCTACTATCAGATAAAGAAACTGTTTGAGTAGGACCTCATACATCAGAATGAATAGTCGAAAAGGAGTTGTATTTATTATTACTAAAAGGATAAGAATTTCTAGTATGCTTGGCAAATTCACAAGCATCACAAACAAAGATTCAAACTCGGTTCTGGAAAACAAACTAGGATATAACTTCTTTAAAGCAAAAAATGATGGGTGCCCCAACCGTCTATGTCACTGTATTATTTCATGATTGGCATCCTTATTTCCTCCAAAAAAAAACGCCTAACCAGAGTGTCCAGTTCCATCAATCCAATATAAGTCATCATGCAATCTACCACTGCTTATCCTCTTCCTTGTTTGAAGATCTTGAAAAACACAATGACCAGGAAAGAACTCGACACTACAGTTTAGTCTTTTGGTGATGGCGCTAACAGATAACATGTTAACAGGAAACTCAGGTACATAGAGAACGGACGATAATGTAATATCATGTGTACAAACAACAGAACATGTTCTAGAGACAGGAGTTAGGGAGCCATTGGAGGAGCCGGTCATGTGTCTAGTCACACCAGAATCAATAATCTAAGAATTAAGGTGAGCATTAAAGGAAATACCTGCATGTAATTGGAAGTGGCAACATTAAAAGAATCAAGTTTGTTCAGGAGACGGCGAAGATGCTGAACTTCATTCGAAGAAAAAGCTTCTCCAGTAGCAGTTTCCCCGAATGTCTCAATATTTTCTGTAATATTAGCTTGAACCCTTGATAGACCTACATGTTTTCCTCCACGGCCTCTAGTCGGTCTACAGTTTCCGACATGTCTCCTTTGTATGCCTTGGCTTTCCCCAGTAATCACAATGCATGTGATTTTATCATAAGTTAACGCCTTTGGTTGTTCATGAGACACAGCTAACCCGGACTTCTCCATTGATGTTGAATAAAGCATTACCCCTCGTCGGCTTCTTCCTGTTGAACATAATAGTATGCATCCTCAAGAGAAGGAAAAGGAACTTTACCGAGAACTTGAGAACTTGAACCCTGATCTGATTATATTCTTGGATCAAACTGATCAGAAAATCATAGACCCTTTCCTTTTCAACCAATCGTTGAAAAAGAACTGCATCATCAGTACACTTTGCTTGGAGATCCTATAGTAGCCAATTTCTTGCCATGGCCCGCTTAACTCGAAAAAAATAATCAGTGATAGTCAACTCACCTTGCTTAGTCGCATGAATATTTTTTCAAATTTCAAAAATATGGGCATCATTCCCTTGCAAGAATAAGTGTGCTTGGATGAACTCAAGATTTATTCAGCAGCGTTAAGCAACAAATATTGTTTAGAAATTCGAGGGTGCATAGTATTCAAAAGCCAAGTCATAACAAGAGCCTTATTGACTATAAATAGTCTCAGTCACAACAGGTTGTTTCTTTTCTCTAGTAATACAACCAATCATTTTCCTGGATTTAATAAACAACAAACAAGCCCTTGACCAAGCAAGATACGAACCAGCACCATCCAATTTTACCACATTAATTTGTGAAATACCATGTGAAACAAAATTAATGTCTACAGATGTATTGTTATCTAATATTTTTGAGTCCCCCATATTTTTGAACAATCTGAAACACACACAAAATCCTAGAATATGAATGCTAAAAGAACCTGGTGGCCCGAAAAACAACCTTCGAAATTTGAAAAAAAGGCTGCTTGACCTAACTAGTTACGCCGGACTTGACTTCTAGTGTTCGAAAAATCTGAGACTGGTCTGGGTAGGTACGGATGAAGGTGGCGAGCCCCAAAGAAGAAAAAACTAGTTGACAAAAAATTCCGGAGGGCTCACGCGCCAGCACGTGACGTTAGTGGGCAGCTTCTTCTGGTGGCGCGTGGAGGCGCATGGGAGATTTCAATGTGGAGACACTTGTTGAAACTGGCAGGTTAATAATATACAAGATGATGTACTTTCAAGGTTTTGCACCTCTCAAGCACAAAGAAGAGCGAAAAACAAAAGCACCCCGCTAAAGTTTTTCACAAAACTAGCGAAAGCGTTCTTCAAACTTACGTTAGAAGAATGTAAGATGAAAAGAAAAATCATCCACACATTCCTCAGTCCCACAAGATTGCAAGAAGTGTTGAATAAGCGAAGAAGAGGAAACAAAAGAGTCAATCACGTTTTTGAAGCTAGTGCTCAAAAAAACTAATCACCAATCATTATTTTCAGCATATTGAGCCCTTTAAATAGGCCTTACAATGAGTAAAATTGATAGGGTTAAGGAAAACTAATCCTAATTAAACTAGAATAAGAATAAGGCTAAGAAAACCTATCCTAACTAAAATAGGAAAAAGATTTCTAGTGAGAATGGGATACCAACTAGCAATCTCAGTTTGACTAGAACTACAAATATCTACTAAAACAAGAATTAAATTACTAGGAAGCAAGAAATACAAAATTCTAATCTTTAAGGAAAAGAAATCCTAATCTTGTATGGATTCTTGGACTTCTTGAATTTCTTGGATTTTTAGCTTTCTTGATCTTGCATCATTCCCTGGTTGAAAAAGACTCGTCCTCGAGTCTAACAACTTCCATAGATGGCGCAAGATTTGCTATAATAAAGAATAGGTACCCAATGCTCACCGGGTTTCAAATTACATCTTGCTAGCTTATAATTGAGCTTCTTCACGTTGTAAGAAAACTTAGGATGTGGTCGAACTAAATCCCACTTTCTAAGTTTTAATTTTCTACCAAGCCTTCTCCATTTAATCTTTCTATGTTGACTCTCGAACTTCAACTTACAATATGAAGTTATTGATGTCAAAACTACATGAAACGTAGTCAACTCCATGTTTAGCTTTGAATTAAGCATAGAGATCAACGCTCTTCTTGAGACTGCATCAATTGCTATGCGTGTACACCAACAATCACTTTGATGGTGGCCATATATATTTATGAGGTGAAGATATCTTGTTTCTCCAATATACTTCAAACTCTCCATTATCCACTCCTTTTTAGGTAATCCTTCCCCTTGTTCATGAACATTTTTATGGACTTTAGGATTAACGCAATATGCTGACTTGTTTGGAATGATAAAGTCAACAATGAAGTCAACATTGTATTAAGCATCTCTTAAAGGCGGAAAGTCAGTGACACACGTTGCTGGATACTCCAATGGATCATCATAAAACTTTAGTGGTAAATCTTCAACTTGTGGATCCAATGCATGTTCCTTGTCTCTTTGATATTGGTCTTCATCAGTTTTGTCCTCTTCACTCCCTCGATTATCTGAATATTTATCATATTGGGCATGGTGCATTGGTACGCTTATGTCTTGGTCAACTTCAACCTCTTCAACTTACTAAATATATCTTGCTCGATGCGGTTGAATTGGTGGATACCGAAGTGGTAGATGTGGCAGTAGCACTGGCATGTTATGTGGTGATTGAAGCACGAAACCCTCAACCAATTCAGTCATAAGCCTTATTGATTACGTCAAGCTTTTTAGCTGCAATTTAATTTCTTCATTGTCTCGTTCAAGGACTGTTCTTAATTTCTGAATTTTTAATTGAAGATCCATTGAAGAGGGTCACGAATTTGCTATTTTCTTATATTGTGACACGATGAATAAGATAGCAAGTCAAGAATTCGAACCTAGAATCTGCGCTCCGATACTAAATTGATGTACTTTCAAGGTTTTGCACCTCTCAAGCACAAAGAAGAGCGAAAAACAAAAGCACCCCGCTAAAGTTTTTCACAAAACTAGCAAAAGTTTCTTCAATCTCACATTAGAAGAATGTAAGATGAAAAGAAACTTCACCCACACGTTCTTCAATCCCACAAGATTGCAAAAAGCGTAGAATAAGGGAAGAAGAGGAAACAAAAGAGTCCATCACGTTTTTTAAGCTAGTGCTCAAAAAAACTAATCACCAATCATTATTTTTAGCATATTGAGCCCTTTAAATAGGCCTTACAATGAATAAAATTGATAAGGTTAAGGAAAACTAATCCTAATTAAACTAGAATAAGAATAAGGCTAAGAAAGCCTATCCTAACTAAAATAGGAAAAAGAATTCTAGTAAGAATGGGATACCAACTAACAATCTCAGTTTGACTAGAACTACAAATATAATCCTACTAAAACAAGAATTAAATTACTAAGAAACAAGAAATACAAAATTTTAATCATTAAGGAAAAGAAATCCTAATCTTGTATGGATTCTTGGACTTCTTGAATTTCTTGGACTATTAGCTTTCTTGATTTTGCATCACAAGAGGACTCACTATATAGAAGTTTTTAATTGCAAAAATTAGTAAAGTGTCTTAAATCTTAGGATTCTTAATTATGCTTATTCAATAAGAATATTTACATAATATTCATAATTTTCTTCTTGACTAACAAAACATTAAAGGACGTTGCACACATAGACAGCTCTTAAACGTGTACGGTTTTTTCATTTAGGAACCTAAACCAAGCCCATGACGTATTGAGCACCCAATCTCTACTCAAAATGTGCCTATCAGACATGAGGCGCTGAAACAATCAAAATGATAAAATGAACTACATGCAGGTGACATGGTGAAGAAGCCAATAAAATAAAAGAAATGTGTCATTTGATTCCAAATAAACCAAAAAAAGAACTTGACTCATGAAAAAATTTCTATTTTTGAAACCCTCTCCTCATCCATTTGACTTCTCCCAAAAGATAACCCCTCCTCATCTCTTTCCACCAATTAAACCAGACGCCAACATTCAAAAGCTAGCTGTCACATCTTGATAATAATGTAAAACAAAACAGAACTTCACAACAGCTCCTTAACATCTCATTCGCAGCTTCAGAATGACTATTATCAAAAACCTTGAGAAGTGCAACTTGTGAGAAAGCACGAGAGAAAATATATTATTGATATTGGATGATAAATACAATACAATATGTCCCTATTTATAGCTATACACTACAAGAAGATATTACTCCTCTTCCAATGTGGGACAAGACTACACTATACATATCTGTAAACTAACACAACTAAAGACAGTGTACTATATGAACAAGTAAAGAACCCAGGTATTGAAAAAGCTAAAAAGCTTCAAACCAATTGGCTTTCCCGTAATGTTGTGTCAACCACATAAAACCATTTCCCTACGTCGAATATAATGGTTTGGATATACCCAAAAAGGTTTTCAACAGCATAAAAGTGTCGCGACGCTGCGAGCTTATATATAAGACAAGAATAAGTAGGATAATCATGTTTGAACCCTATTTGCTGAAATCATGGAAGATGAGCTTCATTGGGATCTTGGACTTGTTTAAGATTGGCAAGGAGTGGTATGGCTTGTGAAGAAGGTTTCTAGTGGGCTTATAAGGTCTTCCAGGGCATTTTGAGGTGGGCTCGTGAGAACGATGAGAATGGAATAGTTGTGCAGGATTCTAAATTTTGAGTGTTGAGGGCGTTATTGTAGTTTTTTTATAAACAAAAAATATTGGGATGATCATATAATGAGAGAATGAACTGGGATAGAAAACTTAAAAGAAAATAGGCACCACAAGTCTAATAGGCACGTTTTGCACAGATGTCGGGTGCTCAAACATCATGGGCTTAGTTAGGTGTCTAGATAAAAAAATACTGACAGGAGATTGTCTATGCATCCAGCCATAAAAATATCTTAAATAATATTTTTGATGATTCTTTTCACTTTCAAGAGAAAACTGCAATAAATGCTTAATTTTTCTTTTTGCCTCCAGATAATGAGGTTAGCTAATTGCATGTCAGGGTAGTATATCAATTAATTTTATATCAATGCCTTGTGGATTCATCGGAGAATATTACATTATTGCCAATAACGATAAAGCATTCATTCTCGTCAGGAATAGAGGTCGTTAAGAGTTATTTGCTTGTAGTTCTCTTTTTTAAATCAAGATTGGGTTGATATTCAGTGTACTTATTAACAAATACTCTGTTTTGTTTAGTCTCTTTCTAATGATTTGAAAACAATAGACATCAAAATGTTCATCAAACCCAGAAAAGTTGTTTCAGGTAGATATTCAACCAAGCTATATGAAGGAAACAGAAAAAGGAAACCAAGAGATTTACTTTCAGGAGAGAGCGCATGAATGCAGTCAAGGACTTCTGATCTGACAAGGAGTTCACTGTTTTGAACCGAGAATGACCATATTGATCAGGAGTCCATCCAGCCTCCTCTATTATGATGTCAACAACAAATTCACATAAGAAATTTAAGATTCTTCGGAGCACAAAAATAACAGGGCCTAAGGCAGGTTATAGCAACACAGATCATGCTAATTGACAGCGGAGTTTAGAAATTCTACACTCCCACCAGAAAAGCTAAAAAAAGGAGGGACAGAGAGAAAGAACTTACTCAAGCCGGGGATATCTTCAACCTTGATGGCTTTTTTAGGAATGCCAGCTTCTTTCTAAATAAATTAGTCAAAGATTAGTCAACTTCAAAATCCACATTAGTTTCTTCACAAGATCAGCATAACATAATTGCAATAGCAGATCAATCCAATTACGAAGAAAACAATGTTTATATTTTCAATCGACAGGAATTCTAAAGTACCTCTCAAGTTAAAGAAGAGATCTTATGAGATAAAACAATCTTATGTCCAGAATAAATTCTCACAATTTCTCTTGACAAGTTAATCAGTCCAAAAGAAGCATTTTCCATTAAAACATATCATTTCACAAACCAAAAGTCATTTCTAGAATGAGATTTACATCTTGATGACCAACACTAGAAAATGACAGCAAAAATATTACGATTCAAGACATCATGCATGAAGGTCATTCTTCGGGTTAAATGATTAGGATTAGTCAGAATTAGCGAGAATAATTCTTTCCTGTAATTAGGTAGTCAGAATATTTTCTTTCCTGTTTTAACACTTGTACATTCACTATTTAAACTCAGTAGCTTGAGGGAACAATCAAGCAAAGCTTCTCTCAATTCTCTCCTATGTCTTGTTTGCTCACATGGTATCAAAGCAAATGCGAGAAATTTCTTCTTGTGCATATATCAGCGAAGTCCGTATAGAAAATTTTCATTTGTCGTGTACTGTTTTCTCAGCGACCTTGAATTTGCCTATATTTATTGGTTTCCACTCGTGCTGCACATGAACCAGCACTGTCACTAGGACCAGATCGCCGTGCAACACTGCCTAAAAGGTCACGCCACCACCAGACTGCTCATGCGATCTTACGTGCCACCAGACAGAATGATCTCTGGCGTCAAGCCCCACCATGCGCCAGCACGTGGGAAGTTTTCTGACCACCTCCATTTCAGATTTTTGTTTCTCAGCGTTCTCCTCTCTTTCCGACCTCACGCATCTGCAAGTTTACAAATTCTGACCAGCAGAATAAAGATTCCAGCGAAGTTCAAAATCTGCTGAAAGAAGACTTGTTTTTTGTGAAAATCTCTGTAAATCGATATGCTATTCCAAGGCTACCCATACCTGTTCCAGTCTAACATTAGTATAAGTTCATATTAGTGTTATCTAGTTAACTTTGTGTCCATATTTGTCTTCGTGCTTATTCTTTCGTGAGTTTCTCTTTTGTTTCATTGTATGTTTCTTTAATTCCTAGCTCGACAGTTTTGTTGGTCCTTATTTATTTGGCCATTAACTCAATTCCGAACCGATACTTGGAACATACTTGGTGATCTCTTACTTGTTGGTTCTTAACGAGATTAAAGGGAATCCCTTGAGTGGTAAAAGGCAAGAGTTGGAAAGATCATTTAAGCGTGCCTAAAAGCCAAGTGCACACAAGTGAAACATGAGTGAAACTTGAGTGCTAGGGATACACTTAGGGAGTGCACTGGAGAGGCCTATTTTTCCATTAACATCTTTTCTTTGTTTGTAGGTATGTCTCCGCGACTTCTTTTATATTTCTGTAAGAATTTATATCCCATGAGCAAGAAAATTTATACAAAGCTCATATTGCTAATTAAAGAAATAGAATAAATCAATACAATCAGTACAACTATCAAATAAAATCAAGCTACTAAATAAAATCAAATCTTCTTAAATCAACCTAGCTAGTCAACAAGAGTGAAGCGTTTCTCATCCTGGATGGCGACAGGCTATGATCAAAGAGATGTCTGCTCTACACGATGATGGTACTTGGGAGCTCAATCATATACCTTCGATTAAATCAATCATTGGTTGTTGGTGGGTTTATGCAGTCAAAATTAGTCCGTACGGTCAAATTCATCGGCTTAAGACCCCCTCCCCCTTCTAACCAAAGGTTACACTCAGATATTTAGGCTTGACCATTGGGATACCTTCTCTCCCGTGGCTAAAAACTAAAATATCATCTCTTTTCTATGTTAAGTTGTCTCATATTGGCTGAGGGGTGGTTGTTTGTATCCTTATATGGTTTTAGGCTAAGTTGCGGAGACTCTTCGATTTTGGTGCCGTCCCCGTCCCGATACGCAACGGTGACGGGGACGGGATACGTCCCGGATTCGGTCAACCGACTTATGACACTTTGACCGGAGTCCATCGACAAATTTGGGAGAAAAATTGAGATTTTGATTTCTCAAAATCAAAAATTAAACAGATTTAAGTTATGGAAAATGGCATACCTTCAATATTGTAGTATTTTTGTCTCATATTTGCTGCTTTGTGTGTCAGAGAAACCAAGAATTCAAGGGGTCATGTTCTGATTTTGGACTTCTTGTAGACATAGATGGAACTTTGCGTTGAATGACTTTCTTTTTCTCTTATGAGGGAAGAACGAAGGGACGTGAACGAAGCGTGAATGGCGATCTGTAAGAGCTTGAAAGAAGTAGGGGAATTTTGAGCATCTGTAAGAGCTTGAAAGAAGTTGGGGAATTTTGAGGAAGATGACCTAGAAGAGACGATCTGCAGCTCCTTCTTAAAGGACTCTTAATTGTAATAATATAATAAAATAACCCCTTTATTCTCCATTATATGCTACTTGTCCCCTTTCTTCTCCATACTTGTGACACGTAATTGAAAGGTTGCTATTTGCAAATGTTTCTTTCTCATACAATATAGGAATAATTTCTAAATTAATTATTAGCATGTTGATTTTTTGCTAAATAATTTATATATTTTAATCGTGCAAAATTAATTTATACGAAATTATTTACTAGTTGTACATAATTTATCGTAACTTAGTAGTATTGTATAATTTTCAAATATGTAATTTTTATTTCGAAAAACTAAAAGATTCTATGTCCAAATGTACAATCAAAATTAGGACGTTTGAATCTCGAAAAATAAAAAATATTATATAGGATAGAAGAAGTAATAGATATTGACATAATTTATAAGTTATATCGTCTAACTTTGATGTTGAAGTTTAAATTCTCAAATTAAATTAAACATGTGACCAACGTGTAACCACCAATTGAGGGAAATTGTGAATAACTAAATTGTAGAAAAAGCTAACTATTATATTAGCGATCCCGTTTTCTTAAATCGTTTCCTATCAGTACAAGTTCAGAATGATCGAAATACTTGAAATATAATTAAATAATAGTTAAAGTTATATAATTTTGGAAAAATCACATTATTTAACTAGACTTGTTGGGGATCCCGTCTTGTTATTACTTCTGAACTGTCGAAATACTTGAAATATAATTAATAATAGTTACAGTTATCGAAATATTTGAAATGTAATTGTATGTTTGGTAGGAACCCATCTTATAAGATCGTTTGATCATTCCTATCAGTACAAGTTCTGAACTATCGAAATACTTGAAATATAGTTAAATAATAGTTAAGGTTATATAGTTTTAGGAAAAATCACTAATTTAATCGATAACAAATCATATGCACTATTATATTAGGGATCCCATCTTATTAGATCGTTTGATCATTCCTATCAGTACAAGTTCTGAACTATCAAAATACTTGAAATATAGTTAAATAATAGTTAAGGTTATATAGTTTTTGGAAAAATCACTAATTTATTCGATAACAAATCATATACACGATTATATTAGGGATCCCATTTTATTAGATCGTTTGATCATTCCTATCAGTACAAGTTCTGAACTATCGAAATACTTGAAATATAGTTAAATAATAATTAAGGTTATATAGTTTTTGGAAAAATCACTAATTTATTCGATAACAAATCATATACACTATTATATTAGGGATCCCATCTTATTAGATCGTTTGATCATTCCTATCAGTACAAGTTCTGAACTATCGAAATACTTGAAATATAGTTAAATAATAGTTAAGGTTATTATTCGATAACAAATCATATACACGATTATATTAGGGATCCCATTTTATTAGATCGTTTGATCATTCCTATCAGTATAAGTTCTGAACTATCGAAATACTTGAAATATAGTTAAATAATAATTAAGGTTATATAGTTTTAAATATAATTTCAAATTAAAATAATAAAATAATTAATAATAGTTAATTATTATTAATAATAGTTAATACTAATTAATAGTAATAGTTAATTAACTAACAAAAATTTCAAATTAAAATAATAAAATAATGTTGGTACTTGGTACAAAGCTCATTTAATGCTAGCTTGTACTATGCTAGAAATATAACGTTAAAAAGGCAATTCTTGGCCAAAAAGTCCATCTGATGCTTTTGATTTGCCAATTAAAAGGTAAATTAGTTGTACTTTGTCAGCCAAGTCTTTTCCTCCACCGAAAGGTCTTTTCGTCCACCTTTCCTTCCAAATACCAAATATAGAGACAAATTACACAAATATACTAATTTCTCACTCTCTGCCTCGTTTTAGTTCTCTGTTCCACAGCAAGAAAAAAATCACAACACACAAAATCTTCCATCTTTCATCTGTCGAAACGGGAAAGAGGATATGGCATCATCTGGAAGTCAAAAGGGAAAGAGGGAAAGAGTCTTATGAGACCAACAAAAACCGTAGGCATAGATTTTGATGATAAACCACTATGGAATCAGGTTAAAGTTGTTTCAGCTGCTAATAGTGGTGGAAACAGAGCATGGATCTGTAACTATTGCAATAAAAGATTTACGGGATCATATAACAGAGTAAAAGCACATCTCTTGAAACTACCAAACCATGGAGTTCAAATGTGCCCAGAAATCAGTGGTGAAATATTAAGGGCTTTGAAGACGGAGCATGAACAAGCTGAAAGAAAAAAATCATCCATTCAAATTGATGCAAAAAAGAAAGCTGATTAGGTTTCTCTTCCGGAGGGGACTGATTTACTACAACAGAAAAAGAGAAAGGGTCCAGAGGGTGGAGCCGGTGTTTTGGAGAGCGAGAAGCGGAAAAAAGCAAGGAGGCCTCGCTTCACCGAAGCGAGAAGCGAGAAGCGAAACGCGTGCTTTTTTCATGTGAAGCGCAATTTAACACATAAATAAAAAAAATTTAATAGGCATAGATAAATGACCGAGAACTCAATAAAAATAACATATTAAGCAAATGTTTCAATTCTTAAATCAAGAAATAAATAATAGATACTAAAGCTAAAAATAAATAAGATTGAATTTACTACAATCAACAACCAAAAAAAAAAAAACAGAACAGTTAAACAGTGAACAGTGAACAGTGAACAGAGAATAACAGCAGAAATTTGGAAAAAACAGAGCACAAACATAAATTAGAAAACTTGGCTGAACAGAGAAATGAGTTCTAAAAAAAATAGAAAAGAAGAAGAGAACAGAGGAGAGGAGTCGAACCAGTGAACAGTGAAGAACAGAAAATAAAAAAAAAACAGAGCTCACAGAGAAAAACAGAGCATAAATTAGGGCAGAACAGAGCAATAAAAACTGAAAAAAATAGAAAGAAGAAGAGAAAAAGGAGTCGAACAGTGAACAAGCAGAGAAAATCAGAAGAGGAAAAGAAGAGAAGAAAGAACTGAAGAAGAAGAAGAGAAGAAAAGAAGAGAAGAAGAGAAGAAGAGAAACTTACTCGAATAGTGTAGTCGTCGCTTGCAGCAGAGAAGCAGATGTCTGGAAGTATTGTGCGTAAGTGTATTTGCAAGTTTTTTTTTAAAATACCCTAGCAGATGACTGGACCTCGCTTAAGCGAGCTTTTTTGCGCTTTTTTCATCGCCACGCTTCTCGCTTTTTAGGGTAAAGCGTGCGCTTATTCATGTGAGTCGCGCTTTAGGGCAGAAAAGTGCAGGTCAGTCGCCTCGCCTCGCTTCTGCGCTTTAAGCGAGAAGCGTGCGCTTTTAATAACACTGGGTGGAGCTATATCTTTCGGCATCTATGAAAGAAATACAGCCGATAAATTAGCAGCTCGAATGTTTTACGCATCAGGTTTATCGTTTAATCTTGCAAGATCTCCCTATTTCAAAAAATATTCATAGTTTCTAGATGAAAATTCTATTCCCGGTTATATTCCCCCATCTTATAATAGGTTGAGAACAACTCTTTTGGCTCAAGAAAAGACTAGCATTGCTAGAAAGTTGCAACCAATTAAAGATAGATGGAGAAAGAAAGGGTTGTCGATTTGTTCGGATGGATGGTCCGACATTAAGAGACGACCTTTAATAAATATAATGGCATCATCTAGTGGGGGCCCAATATTTTTAAATTCAATCCATTCTAGTGGGGTTGTAAAGGATGGAGAATATATTGCTAAATTGTTTATTGAAGCAATAGAAAATGTAGGTCCGGATAATGTTGTTCAAGTTATTACGGATAACGCAAGTAACATGAAATTAGCCGGTTCTACCGTAGAGCAAACATTTCCTCATATATTTTGGACTCCTTGTGTTGTTCATTGTTTAAATCTAGCATTGAAAAGCATGTGCCAACCTTCGGAAAGATCACCTCACTTTTCAAATTGCGAATGGATATTAAAGTTACTTGGTCAAGTACTGTTTGAAGAACTTTATTGTGAATCATGACATGGCACTTGCAATTTTTCAAAAGCATTCAAAGTTGTGCTTATTGAAAGTTGCCGAAACAAGATTTGCCTCACACATTATTATGACCACTCGTGTTCAAAAAGTGAAATCGTCATTAGAGAAAATGGTGATGGATGATGAATGGAAGCATTATAAGGGGGATAAGGGACTTGAAGCTAAAGCACGTGAAATGAAATCCTTTATAATGGATGATGAATGGTGGGATAACATTGATTATTTTTTGAAGTTTACGGAACCTATGGTAGATATGCTTAGAAGTGCCGATCTTGATAGTCCAAAATTGCATCTCATTTATGATATGTGGGATACAATGATTGAGAAAGTTAAGAAAATTATCTATGAGCATGAGGGGAAGGATCTTATTTCCGGCCAATCAAACTTTTTTGATACAATTCATGAGATTCTTGTAGCTAGGTGGAACAAAAGTAATACCCCTTTGCATTGCTTGGCACACTCTTTGGTTCCAAAATACTATCATGAATTATGGCTTCAAGGTGAAAATGGAATTCGAAGGCAAGCTCCTAATAAAGATCAAGAAATCTCAACAAATAGGGTCAAATGCTTTCGAAGATACTTTAAAGATGATGAAATGAAGCAAGTCTCATTGGAGTATGGAGCATTTTGTAGTGGGGGTGGTTATTTTAGTGAGCCTCATGTGATTGAGGCTATGATGTATGAGGATTCGCTTTCTTGGTGGGCAAATCATGGTGTCTCGGCTCCACTCTTGCAAAGATTAGCTTACAAGTTGCTTACTCAACCCGCTTCTTCCTCTTGTTGTGAAAGAAATTGGAGCACATATTCTTTGATTCACAACATCAAGAGAAACAAATTAGCAACTTCAAGAGCTGAAGATTTAGTTTTTGTACACTATAATCTACGGTTGCTCTCTTGCAAGAAGGAAAAGTATACATGTGGACCGAGCAAGTATTGGGATTTGGGTATTCTACATTTTTTTATTCGATATTTTCCTCAATTATTTATTTTGCAAAACTCTTTTCCCTTTTCATGAAAACATTCTAATATATCAATTCTTTTTAATCTAATGTTACTTTAGGTGGAAATCAATTTGATATTGATGAGACAATTGATGGTTTAACTGAGCTATCAATAGATGAACCTCAATTGGAAGGAGTGATCTTTGGAGAAAAGTTAAAGATTTGGAAGAAGTTGAAGATGTTGTGGAGGAAAGCTAGGGCCTAAGAGTAGTTAACTTGAGTAACTTGACTATGCTTTGTCGGTTTTTACTAGTTTAGTTCAAATGTTCTATTATTTTTGGTAAAAAGGTGAATTTCTACAATATTCATGTAAGTTTTTCACAGAATATCTCTCAAAATTTACAATATTTTTATAGCTCTATTTTTTTATTATTTTGAATTTTCTTAGCCGTTTTCCCGCACCCGTATCCATATCCGAATCTGCACCCCCGAATCTTAAAATTTAGATTTTGCCGAATCCGATACCCGGATCCGTCCCCGTATCGGATACACGCACCCGAGTCCGAGCAACTTGGGTTTTAGGCAATCCTAGCCACATCATATAGCTTTTGTGGTTTGAGCTAAGACCAAGGTCCATTTCTTTTTCTTTTTTTGATAAAGTAATAAATTTTATTAATGAATGGCAAAAACAACTCGTATAATAGTATACCAAAAGTAGAGAACCTACAAACAGAGATGGTTTTCTACAAACGACACCCAAACTCCAATACACAAAAGGATCTCTTCAATACACAAAAGGATTTCATGAGTGCACCAAAAAGATACAAGGGATAAGACGCTACTCCTCAACTGTACAAAATTTATTTCTACTCCCTCAAAAGCTCTCTTATTTCTCTCCCTCCAAACGACCCACATTAGTGCAAAGAGAAACCATACTCCATGCACACGCCTTCTCCTCCGTCTTCACCGTTCCAGTTGAACATTAACTCCTTTACAACGCTTGGCATCATCGATTCAATACCAAACCACCTTAGGATTTCCCACCATAGCCTAGTAGCTACCTGACAATTAGGGGTGGCAAATGGGTTGTTTGGGTTGTATTAAGGCTGATCAAGATAGGTTGACTCATTAAATGGGTCATTGCCCAACCCTGCCCAAAGTTCACTTGGACTAAAATGGGTTGGATCAAGATGGGCTAAACAATGGGTTGTAACCCAACCCGTCCAAATTGACCTAAATATTTGCAATATTCTCAACTTTTAAACAAGCATATTTAAAATATTCTCACATATATAAAAATGGTTTTTATTTTTATTTTTCATAAATATCATTTTAGAATGGTTTAGGATGATGAATTTTTTGTTTCCTTTTTTCATGTTGCTTCTTGTCTTATATTTTGAAATAAATGTGATTCATGCCTAATGATTTCTTTCATCAATTTTTCCCTCCAAACATTTTCCTTCATACCAAACACACTCTTAGCAGCTTTAAAGGGCAATTGTTATTCATGGGTTAGTTTGGACAGAAATCATGGGCTGATTTGGGCTACTGAAAATAAATAGGTTTAGTTGGATTGTGCCCAAATTTAGCCCATCATTAAAATAGCCCATGCCCAACCTATTAAAACTTGGGTGGGTCAAATGGGTTTGGGCCACTTTTGCCACCCCTACTGACAATGTAGAATGAGATGTCCCACGTCTTCACCGAAAGCCTTGCACATGTAACACCAACTGACATATGTTACCTTTATTTTTTCTCAAATTCCAAGCCGTCAAAATCACCCCTCTTGTTGCAAACCAAATGAAAAAACACACCTTCCTTGGTACCTTAGAGATCCAAATCGAGTTATGTGGAAGGTCAATTTCTTCCCAACCAGGAGCTTCTCATAGTATGACTTAACGTCTTAACCGAAAGCATTCTATTATTCCTCGTCCCCCATTTTCACAGATCGTGGATATCTAATGGAACTCTTTGTTTATATAGCAAGTCAATCAAGTTTTGGAACTCTGTCACCTCCCAATCTTGTAGATTTCTTCTAAAGCTAAGATCTCATTATCCACTTTGAGCCTTCGAATTTGATGGATTGTCATATTCTTTTGGCTCGAAATTCCTGATCAATGGACCTTGGGCCTAACTCAACCTAAAAGTGAGCTCATAAGGTGGGGATTGCCCAAAATCATATAAGGAGCCCAGGAAATCCACATCCCACCAATATGGGACTCAACACCCCACCCACCCGCCCCCACATCCTCCCCCAAGCCTAGAATTGGAGTGTGGACAACATATGTGAGGGCCCAACATCGATAACAACAAATTGGGATGGATCTGGCTCTGATACTATGATAATTGGACCTTAGGCCTAACTCAACCCCTAGCTCATGAGGTGAGGATCGCACAAGACCATATAAGGAGCCTAGGAAATCCACATCCCACCAATGTGGGACTCAATAATTCCATATAAGTTTGGGTATTTTGACCACGACGGACAAAATAATTCGAGACGAGATACGATTTGATTCACGAAATCAGAACCAAAATTAGGGTAAATTTGAAGAAAATAACATAACTTATCTTGGAAATCAATCCTTTACTTATCTACAACTTGAGAACAACAAAGAAATCCACATTTTACAAGTTATACGTAAGTATTCCACAAAATTTCTCAAAATTTAGAGTTATTTTTTTTTTGAAGTATTTTTAGTCGGATCCCCGCACCCTTATCCGTACTAGTATTCGTATCCCTGAATCTTAGAATTTACATCTTGAAGGATCCGAAATCTAGATCTGCACCCGTGTCCAAGCAACTTAGCTTAATATCGTACACCTCCAAAACAAGTATGGTTTGGCACTTTCTGAAATTTATCTTGAGGACAACACAACCTAGAACCAAGTCAAATCCCGATCAAGATATACCAATTGAGATTTATCAGTATCAAAAAATAACATAGCGTTATCTACAAATAGTAAGTGTGAGACTCTCACAATGCCATGTCCCCCAACTGTTGCAGTGAAACCCCTCAAAAATACACCCATCACAGCTCTATCCATCATCCTACTCAACACCTTCATAACTAAGATGAGGAGCATGGAGATAATGGACCCCATGCTCAACCCTTTCGAACTACCAAAGAAGGCACACGAGTTGCCATTTACAAGTACCGAATACCTAACCGTAAAAATTCAGTGTTTTATCCACTTTCTCCATCTATGTTTGAACCTCAGCATAATGAAATCCAAAAACTCCCGGTTCACGTGAATATACACAAAATGCCTGGCGCTCCTTGCTTTTTCCTAGAATCTACCACCTCATTTGCCACCAGTGTTGCATCAAGAATTTGTCTTCCTTCCACAAAAATAATTTGTGAAGTAGACATTCTCGTCAAGGACCTTCTTTAGGCTATTAGAAAGCAACTTATAAAATTATCTTATAGATATTCTCACTAGACTAAGGGTCTATAATCCTTGATACTTGTTGCTCCCTCCTTTTTAGGATGAACCAAACCGTGAAAATATAGTGTTTGATCCAATCCCCAATCTATCGCCAAACCCCATCCTTAGCATGATAAAACCCAAAAGGTCTCAATTCACGTGGTCAACCTTCTCAAGGTCCAATTTACACCAAAATGCCGAGCTCTTCTATCTAGAATCTACTACTCTTTCCGTTTCAATTTATATGACACACTTTCCTTATTAGTCCGTTTAAAAAATAACACAGTTCTATATTTGGAAATAATTTAACTCAAAACTTTTTATTTTACATAGGTTACCCTTAATGAGAAAATTTTTATAGTCACACAAATGTCATTGTCTCACAAAGCTTTTACTCTTAAGCTTTTATGACTACAAGCTTCAAAAGTCTTCTTTTTTTTTTCCTTATACTCCGTAACGAATCAGTTGACAGACCTAGACGCCACGAGGGGGGGTGTTAAGTTATCCCACATTAGTTTAGGATGGATTGTTTGTCTCCTTACGTGATCTTTGACAATCCTCACCTCATGAGCTAGCTTTTCGGGTTGGGTTAGGCCCAAGGTCCATTTTTTATATTCTCTCCGTGGTTGTTGTCCGGCATGGCCTCTTTATCAATTGGACATTAAGAATGCTTTTCTCCATGGCGATCTCGACGATAAGGCCTATATGGAGCAACCACTTGGCTTTGATACTGAGAGGAGTCTAGTGGTCCTGTTTGTCTCTTTTTAGCATTTGTTCGTCTCTTTTTGTCCATGGTTGTTGTACGTCATTGGCCTCTTTATCAGTTAGACATTAAGAATGTTTTTCTCCACGGTGATCTTGAGGAGAAGTTTATATGGAGCAACCACCTGGTTTTGTTGCTCAGGCGGAGTATAATGGTTGTGTGTGCAGATTGCGCAGGTCACTATATGGTTTGAAACAGTCCTCTCGAGCTTGGTTTGGTAAGTTCAGCACAATTATTCAGGAGTTCGGCATGACTCGTAGTGAGGCTGATCACTCTGTGTTTTATCGGCATTTTGCTCCTAATCTGTGTATTTATCTAGTGGTTTATGTTGATGATATTGTTATTGCTGGCAATGATCAGGATGGTATTACTAATCTGAAGCAGCATCTCTTTCATCACTTCTAGACTAAGGATCTAGGCAAATTGAAGTATTTTCTAGGTACTGAGGTCGCTCAATCTAGCTCAGGTATTGTTATTTCACAGCGGAAGTATGCCTTAGACATTCTCGAGGAGACTGGAATGATGGGTTGCAGACCTATTGACTCTCCTATGGATCCGAATGCTAAGCTTCTGCCTGGATGGGGGAGCCTCTTAGAGACCCTACGAGATATATGAGGTTGGTTGGCAAATTGAATTACCTCAGAGTGACTAGACCTGACATTTATTTTCCGGTGAGTGTTGTAAGTCAGTTTATGGATTCTCCCTGTAATAGTCACTGGGATGCAGTTGTTCGCATTCTTCGGTATATAAAGTCAGCTCCAGGCAAAGGATTACTATTCGAGGATCGAGGCCACGAGCATATTGTTGGGTACACAGATGCTGATTGGGCAGGATCACCTTTTGATAGACGTTCTACGTCTGGATATTGTGTTCTAGTAGGAGGTAATTTGGTCTCGTGGAAGAGCAAGAAACAGAATGTAGTTGCTCGATCTAGCGCCGAAGCCGAATATCGGGCCATGGCTATGGCAACGTGTGAGTTAGTTTGGGTCAGTGTTTTTGAGAGCGAGAAGCGCAAAAAAGCGACAGGGGCTCGCCTCGCTTCAAAAACGAAGCGCAAAGCGAAGCGCACGCTTCATTGAAGTGAAGCGCAATTCTTAAAAAACATAATGTAAACCTTGCAAAGACACAATATAAATAATCAAAGAGTTCAATTTATATATAAGAAAAAAACATAATCAAATAAACTGAAAATAATATATATATATATATATATATATATTATATTTTCAGTTTATTTGATTAGTATTTTAGCCTTTATTTATTAATTTTTATGTATATTTCAGTTTATAAAGTTAATTATTATATATAAAAAGAATAAAAGGAAAAATAAATCGTGCCTGCCCTAGCTGTGAGCAGACGCCTGGACGGGAACAAGAAGAAGAAAGAAGAAAGAAAAAAAGGAGAAGGAGAAGAAGAAGAAGAAAGAAGAAAAAAAGAAGAAAAATTACCCGGAGTATTGGAGGAGGTTTCTGGCGACTTGAACCCTAGCAGTACTCAACAACAATTGATTTTGGGAAGAAGAGAGAAATGGTCTTTACTTTGGTCTTAGGGATATGTTTTGTATAATAAAAAAACAGACCCAAACTTTTTCTTTTAAAAAAACTGACCTCTCTGAACAGAAGCGAGCGATTCTGCGCTTCTCGCTTCAAGGTCGCTTCGCGCTTTTTCGACTGAAGCGAGCGCTTCGTGTGGTCGAGTCGCCTCAGGCATGGAAAAGCGAGCAGCCATCGCTTTGCGTCGCTTCTCGCTTAAAGCGATCGCTTCGTCGCTTTTTAAAACACTGGTTTGGGTCAAACAGTTGCTCAAGGAGTTAAAGTTCGGAGAAATCAGCAAGATGGAACTGGTGTGTGATAACCAAGCTGCTCTTCATATTGCGTCAAATCCGGTGTTCCATGAGAGGACTAAACACATTGAGATCGACTGTCACTTTGTAAGAGAAAATACTTTCAGGAGATATTGTTACAAAGTTTGTAAAGTCGAATGATCAACTAGCAGATATTTTCACTAAGTCTCTTAGTGGTTCTCGTATTAGTTACATGTGTAACAAGCTCGGTACATATGATGTGTATGCACCGGCTTGAGGGGGAGTGTTAGTTTACAGATATGTATAGTGTAGTCTTGTCCCACATTGGAAGAGGAGTAATATCTCCTTGTAGTGTATAGCTATAAATAGGGACCTCTTGTATTGTATTTATCATCCAATATCAATAACATATTTTCTCCCGTGCCTTCTCACATGGACGTTAAGAATGCTTTTCTCCACGGCGATCTCGACGATAAGGCCTATATGGAGCAACCACTTGGCTTTGATATTGAGAGGAGTCTAGTGGTCTTGTTTGTCGATTGCGTTAGTCACTCTATGGTCTTAAACAATCTCCTCGAACCTAGATAGGTAAGCCCAACACAGTTATTCAGGATCTAGCATGACATGTCATGAAGCTGACCATTTTCTACCAACATTTTGCTCCAAATTTGTGCATTTACTTGGTGGTTTATGTTGACGATATAGTCGACACATGCAACGATTCAAGATGGCATCATTAAATTGAATCAAAATCTCTTTCAGCACCTCAAGATCAAGGATCTAAGTAGATTGAAGTATCTTCTGGATAGCGAGGTAGTTTAATCTATAGGGATTGTCATTTCACGACGGAAGTATGCTCTCAACATTTTTTAGGAGACATGAATGACAAGCTAGAGCCTTTGACACTTCTACGGACACAAATATTAAGCTTCTACCAAGACAAAAGGAGCCACCTAGTGATCCTGCAAGATACAGGTGACTGGTTAGTAAGTTGAACAACCTCACAGTGACTCGACTTGACATTGCCTTTCCTTTCCTGAGTGTCGTAAGTCAGTTTATGGACTCTCTTGTGATAGTGGAATTCAGTTTTCCATATTCTTTGATATATAAAATCAACTCCAAGAAATAGATTATTTTTCGAGGATTAAGGTCATGAGTAGATCGTTAGATACATAGGCGCTTATTGAGCAGAATCAACTTTTGATAGATGATCAATTTTTAGATATTGTGTTCTAGAATGAGGTATTTGGTGTGTTGGAAGAGCAAAATACTGAATATGGTTGCTTGATTTAGTGTAAAAACAGAAGATTGAGTAATAACTGTGGCAACTAGACAACTAATCTGAATCATAGAGTTACTTAGAGAATTGACGTTTGGGCGAATCAATCAGATAGAACTTTGTGTGTGATAATGAACTTGAACTTCATACTGCATCAACCGTTAGGCCACATCCTTAGTGCACTACCGCACAGCCTTTAGATGTCATGAATACATCCAAACATAATGTATACTCCCTTACTTTCAATTTATGTGACATACTTACCTTATTAGTCCGTTTCAAAAAGAATGACATATTTCTATACTTTAAAACAATTTAACTTTATTTTCTTTTATCTATTTTACACTTAATGAGAAGCATTTATAGCCACACAAATTAAAAGTCCCACAAAAGCTTTTACCCTTTAAGCTTTTAAAAACACAAGTTTCAAAAGTCTATCCTTTTTTTCTTAAACTCCATGTTAAGTCAAACTACGTCACAAAAATTAAAACGAAGGGAGTACTTGTTTGCCTCCTTTTGAAAAGATGGGCTAGTGGGAACCTATATGATAAGAGCTTCACTAAGAGAAGTCCATTACCAAAAAGATGATTTGGCATTAGTCAAATCTTCATGGTCCACTAACCAATATAAAAGCAAGTGCAAATTTTGTTCTCTCAAACTTAAGCCTTCGGACACAAATTCATTAGCTAAGCCGGCTTTGTCACTGCATCATGTTTTTCTTTAGACAGCCCCTTGTCCCTTGAGAACTAGAACCCTTTATCAAGATATTGAATTGATAAATACAAAAGACATGAACCACATTCGACCTATGCAGTAATGATAAATCAATATAAAGGATGGATCTTTTTTAAAAGATACAAAGTGTATACCTTCTGAAAATCAATTCCTGGGTGGACAATATGACAATTTGATAGCTCCCTTATCTTTTCATCAATTGCCTAACAATAAATAAAAAAGAAAATAATGCAAGTCAATAATCTCTCATTTTTGGCAGGAATGATGCCTTACTCTACAGTACTGAAACGTAAAAGGCCCAGATAAGCCTCCATGTACCTAGTCAATTAATTGGTTGCATAACAAAGGGAAAATAAACTCGAAGCAATATAATTTATCTGCCATAGGGTTACAATAACTCGAGCCGAACAAAATTCTACATTATAGCCAGGTGCTTTTTTTTTAAGTTGTACACTGTTTTGCCACCTTGCAAGTTCAAAGGCCAACGTGAAAGTGAGGCTGGATACTCATGTCATCCCCAAGAGAGGAACTTTCAACTACCTTAGGTCAATAATCCAAGTAATGGAGAGATCGATGATGATGTCACACATCGTATTGGAACGGGATGGATGAAATGGATGCTCATGTCCAGTATCTTGTATGATAAGAACGTATCACCAAGACTTAAAGGTAAGTTATACAGAGTGGTGGTTAGACTGACAATGTTGCATGGGGCGGAGTGTTGGCCAGTCAAGAGCTCTCATGTCCAGAAGATGAAAGTAGCGGAAATAAGAATGTTGAGATGAATGTATGGGCATACTAGGAGAGATATGGTCCGGAATGAAGATATTCGAGACAAGGTAGGAGTGGCTTTAGTGATAGACAAGATGTGGGAAGCGAGGCTGAGATGGTTCGGGCATGTGAAGAGGAGATACATAGATGCCCCAGCAAGGAGGGTGAGAGGTTTTCAATGGCAGGGCTTAAGAGAGGTAGAGGTAGGCCGAAGAAGTATTGGGAAGATGTGATTAGGCAGGACATGGCACATCTACAGCTTACCGAGTACATGGCCCTTGACAAGAGCGTATGGAGGTCGAGAATTAGCGTAGAAGGGTAGTAGGTGGCCGAGCGTAAATCCTTCCTATACCAGTAGTTTTTATTACTATTCTCGTGTTTTCTTTCCTAGATTTCTATTACTACCTGATGTTGCTTCTGCTTTGGTTTTACTATTATCTTGTTGTTACTGCTTCCTTTTCTTCTTTATTACTGTATTCTTTTTTCAAAACTTTTGTGACTATGATTGCCTGAGACGAGGGTCTATAGGAAACAGCCTCTCTACTTGCACAAAGTAGGGGTAAGGTCTGCGTACACATTATCCTCTCAGACTCCACTTGTGGGATTATACTGGTTATGTTGTTGTTATTGTTAACACCGTTTTGCTACCAGTCGTACAACATGTTGGGGGACAAAATTTGACAAACTGCCAAAAGTAAATGTTATCAATTGTGAAACTGTGCATATCAGCTTATCACCTTTTTACTTCTCTAATATCATCCATCTAGAAACCAACTGTGCTGTGATTAGCAATATAAGTATGTCCTAACCACTAGCTAAATGACCCAAAGTTTGAGAGAAAATTATTTCTCTCAAACAGATAATGAAATGGTATACTTATTTATCTGAAGGCCTCTAAGCAACCCCTCCCCTCTCCTCCAACATTTCATCAGCAAAAGCGGGGATGTAGGTGAGGCTCAAAAGCAAAAAAGAATTTAAGTAAAAAGGTGAAACAACATAGACAACTGAAATTCAGATGACACCCTTCAACAATTTTCATCAAAAAAATATCACAAAAGGAAGCCTAGCCAGTGTCAGCAAACATCATGAAGCAAAGATATCAGTCTACCTGCCTTTGACGACGTATCATGGTAGATAAATCAGTATATGGAAGCTTTGGATCTATTTTGCATTCCATAAGAATTCCACCGTCATAATCTTTAATATACCTGGACAAGAAATTAGCATATATAGCAGAAAACCACAGTAATTCAAAACATCAAACAGAACTTTAAGCTTTTCTCTTTTTTATTTTTTTTATTTATTTATTTTCTTTATTTTTTATTTAAAAAATTGTTTGAGGCGGGTTGAGGAGTTGGGGTGGAAGAAAAGTCGCAGAGTACCCTATAGAAGCATATTGAATTAAGCCACGAAAATATCTTCAGGAAAGGTATTTGTTCCATGAAAGCTTTCTGTTAACTTACCCTTGCCAACGCTCTTTCTCTAAATAAATCTCTTTCGTGAATCCCTGCAAGCCATTATAAGAAGTTAAATCTTTCGAAAGACAACTAAAGAATGATAGAGCTTCCAAACAATCAAGAAAGAAGCTAACAAGTAATGCACCAGATGTTGTCCAAGATTAGGTAACTGATTAAAAGATCCTTCAAGAGCTAAACTGCAGATTTCCTCATATGTATGAAAGGACTTCGAACTTATCAGAAAAGAAGCATAATACGAGATTCAATTAACTAAATTTATTACCAACAAAAGAATCCAAGGGCAAATAGGACTATGCTTGCAGAAAAGGTGGTATGCCTCAGGTATAAGTATATTTAATTTTGGCTCTGCGGAGATGCTCTGAAAAACAAAACCTTGAAGCATTTTTTACCATATTGTTGCTAACCGCATTAACACCTTCTGTACAACATTTATACTGGTTGACCAATTTTTTCTAACACGTGGCCAATAAGTCGGGCTCATAAAAAATGATCTACAAGTTGTTCCATTATATATCTATCAAACAGCTCCTTTCCAAAAGTCAACTACACAAAACTTTTATCACAATTTTCTTAAGCGTAATGCAACAACTTGAAGATCATTTTTATGAGCCCGTTCAAATCTTCATCTGGTTCTTTTATCCTAAATTTTGATTTCTGAATAATGAGTAAAATATTGCAGGCAATAGTGATGATTGTCACCTCTTGAATAACGGAAATATAACATAAATGGTGAAAGGGAAACTCTGAGTTAGGTAATGCCACTATTTTTAACAGGCTCCTGAATAATTTATAAGACCCATAAACAGAGTACATTCATGTAAACATGAATTTGCTGAATTGACTGGTCAAGTCTGTTGCAAATAAGAATACCACCTAAAAATAAGAGCCAATCTAGCACCTGTTTGACAAAGTAACCAACAGCATTGTTGTCAGCATATGTTAGAAAATGAGTCAGCCCATCCACATCACGAGCATGCTGCTTTAAGTGATTCATCAGTCTGGTGCCATAACCCTTAACTTGTTCATCTGCTGTTATTGCACAAAAAGCTATCTCCCCAAACTTCTGGCTACAGCATCAATAAAAAGAATTGCGTCAACAATTTATAGATAAACAAGATATGACAACTGAACATATTACACACTTCCTCCACTTCTTTTTTCTGGGAAAAGGTGTAAATCAACATATTAAACAATACCAACAACATACCCAGTGTTTTCCCACAAGAGGGGTCTGGGGAGGGTAGTGTATACGCAGACCTTACTCCTACCTTGAGTAAGTAGAGAGGCTTTTTCCCGATAGACCCTCGACTCAAGGAAAACAAAATCATGGCAGTTTAAAAAGAAATACAATAGCGAAGAAGACATAGAAAAAGAAGCGGTAACAACAGCAAGATAATAAGAAAACCAAAGCATAAGCAACATCAGTCATCAGGTAGTAATAGAAATCTGAGAATAAGGAAATTTGAGAATAAGACTAGTGCTACCGATAAGGAAAGGAAATACGCTTGACTGCCTACTAATATTCTACTCTAAGTAGGCGTTTCGACATAAATTTCAAGTTTTTTTTTTTTGGAATTTGGAATTTCACTAAAGTTTGATTGGAAGATGAAGTTATGCTTGGTTATAACTTTTGATGTGTATTTGGATGTATTTTTTCTCAAAACCATGAAACATGATTTATACCCCACAATTTGTAAAAACTATCAAAATCACCCCAACTTGGCTGTCCTACCTGAAACAAACAATTAAACCCGCTTAATGCTTAACTGCACTCATACCTTTTTAGTAGAAAAGATAGTGAAAGTCGATGAAACTGATTTTACTAAAGATAAAGAAAACTTGATAATCACAATGTAGAATTTTGTTGGCGAAGGTTTCTTCATCTCATTATCTTCTTACCGTTTTAACTTAGTTATAGTTTCTCTCAACTGTAGGCAATAACAAGGGAAAGGGGGTGTTTGATGGTTAGCTAGGGAAAGTGGGTGTTTGATGGTTAGCTAGGTATTTAATTCTAGTGGATAGATGGGGTTCTTTTACCGATAAGGAAAGGAAATACGCTTGACTACCTACTAATATTCTACTCTAAGTAGGCGTTTCGACATAAATTTCAAGTTTTTTTTTTTATTTGGAATTTGGAATTTCACTAAAGTTTGATTTGAAGATGAAGTTATGTTTGGTTATAACTTTTGATGTGTATTTGGATGTATTTTTTCTCAAAACCATGAAACATGATTTATACCCCACAATTTGTAAAAACTATCAAAATCACCCCAACTTGACTGTCCTACCTGAAACAAACAATTAAACCCGCTTAATGCTTAACTGCACTCATACCTTTTTAGTAGAAAAGATAGTGAAAGTCGATGAAATTGATTTTACTAGAGATGAAGAAAACTTGATAATCACAATGTAGAATTTTGTTGGCGAAGGTTTCTTCATCCCATTATCTTCTTACCGTTTTAACTTAGTTATAGTTTCTCTCAACTGTAGGCAATAACAAGGGAAAGTGGGTGTTTGATGGTTAGCTAGGTATTTAATTCTAGTGGGTAGATGGGGTTCTTTTATAAATACCAAAAAATTGGGGTAAATTTTTAAAATCTAAAAGTTCCCAAGTTGTAGATTTTCAACTTGTTGAAAGCACTTTTTCAAATTTGAAAATCCATCCTAAGTTGGATTTGAAAAATTGTAAAATTTTCATAACCAAACATTGTTTTGAAAAAAAAATTAGAAAAAAGGAAAAAATATTTATGTCCAAGCGGGTCCTAATTCTCGACCTCCACACCCTCCTATCAAGGGTCATATCCTCGATAAGCTGAAGATGTGCTACATCCTGCCTAATCACCTCTCCCCAATACTTATTTGGCCTACCTCTACCTCTCCTTAGACCCAACAGGGTCAACCTCTCACATCATCTCACTAGGGCATCCGTGCATCTCCTCTTCACGTGCCCGAACCATCTCAGTCTTGCTTCCTGCATTTTGTCCAACACGGAGGTCACTACCACCTTATCCTTAATATCATCATTCCTAATCTTATCTTTCCTAGTATGCCCACACATCCATCTCAGCATCCTCATTTTCGCTGCTTTCATCTTCTGGACATGAGAGTTCTTGACTGGCCAATACTCTGTCTCATGCAACATAGTCAGTCTAACCATCACTTTGTGTAACTTACCTTTAACTCTTGGTGGCACATTATTATTGCACAAGACACCAGATGCGAGCCTCTATTTCATCTACCGGACTCCAATAAGATGTCTGACATCATCATCAATCTCCCCAGTACCTTGGATTATAGACCCAAGATACTTGAAATTTCCTCTATTGGGGATGACTTGTGTATCAAGTCTCACTTACACATCCGCCTCATGGGTTATGTTACTGAACTTGCACTCCAAGTATTTTGTTCTGGTCAACCTAAATCCTTTAGTCTCTAGCGTTTGTCTCCAAACCTCCAGCCTAGCATTAACTCCGCCTCTTATCTCATCGATCATCACTATGTTATCTGCAAATAACACACTCCATGGCAATTTATCCAACACCAAGGCAAATAAAAACGGGCTAAGAGTTGATCCCGGGTGCAACTTCATCACGGCTAGGAAGTGTCCGAAGTCTCCTCCAACTATCCTTACCCAGGTCTTAACTCCATCATACAAGTTTTTAATCACCCTAGGTGTATGCAGCAGGTACATCTCTAGCCTCCAAACATCTCCATAGGACCTCTCTTGGGACTTCGTCGTATGCTTTTTCTAGGTCAATGAACACCATATGCAAGTCGCTCTTCCTCTCCCTATACTGCTCAACTAATCTCCTTACAAGATGGATGGCTTCTGTGGTCAATCGCCCTGGCATGAAACTAAATTGTTTCTCGAAAATAGACACACTCCTCCTCACCCTCATCTCCACCATCCTCTCCTAAACTTTCTAGCAACTTGATGCCCCTGTAGTTATTGCAGTTTTGAATATCACCCTTGTTCTTGTACATCGTCAGTTTACTCCACCTCTATCCTTCGGGTATATTCGATGTCCTAAAAATGACATTAAACATCTCAGTTAACCACTCCAAACTTGCCCTGTCCACACTCTTTTAAAACTCCACTAGGATCTCATCTGGTTCGGTCGCTCTTCCCCAGCTCATATTGCACATAGCCCCCACAACCTTCTCAACCTTTATACGCCTACAATAACCAAAATCTCGACGGCTCCTGGAGTGCTCCAAATCACCCAGCATATTGTGTGATTAAAATCTACTTGTCACCTTCGTCTAAAAAAATTTACTCACTTTTGTTTAACCAATTTCTTTTAATGGGATCCCTTTTCCCTTGAATATTTTTTTCTTTTGAATATTAGACTATTTAAGTAGTAATATGGAACATATTTCTATTGCTATAATGCTTTAAGCTTATCAAAAATCACCTTTAAATTTAGTATTTTAGACCGTGTTATCTTGTTCAACTTCACCCTCAACTCCCATGCCCAATCAAATTAAGATAACATATTGGTACACAAGGATTAAGATGTCTACGCGATTAACTAATTAAAAATACATATGAAGCATTGAATCAAATAAGATATAATGGACTTAAACCAACTTTATGCAAATGTCTAGTAAGTATTGCTAAGTCATCACTTATCAAAAGAGAAAAGTAGTGATCGGACGTCTACAAAGTACTTATGGTTGAGAATATTGTGTATATTAGTTAGAATCAATTATGAAGATATTATTTATTTGAAATTATCTAGTTCTTTCCTACATTAGAACAAAATGTATTTGATATTTAAACATTCAATAGCTTGGGATAATGATTATGAAATACATTCTTCATTTCCTTCTTCCAAATTATAATTTTTAGAGCAATTTCGACTTTCGAGATATCAATCATTGTACTTTTAATAGGAAGAACTAAGAAGAGATTCAGTCACTGGCACTGCACACTTACCAGTGACCTCCGTGAAAAGAGAAACCATCGCCACGACGACCATCAAAGGCTGCTCTACATTTCGAAGGTGCCGCACATAAACCAACACCACATACATACTCGAAATCCGCCGGCAAGAAGAACTTGGAAAGCAACAACCTCATTAGAGTTGAGACGCGTAGGGATATTCTCTGACTTTTTCAGCGAGATCTATCTACATGCCGGCCTGTGTAATGTCTCCTCGGAACTTCCCGACAAGATCCTTTCTTCTGCTGGAGTTGCCTACTCATTTCAAGTCTTTTAGTCAGTTTACTGCTATAACCAAGGCACTAATCTACGGTTCGGCCAGTCCAATCTACTTTTCTGGCCATCTATCCTATGTTTGTCTGAATTCTTCAAAAAATATTACTGCACCCAAGTCTGGTCCTCCAAAAATAATAACTTTTCGAGGATCCGACACACATACGGTGACATTTCCGAAGTATCCGAGCAAACATAGTATCTCTCTTTTCCGACATCTTTTCTGCCAATTTCTACATTGTGGGGTCACATAGGCCTTCTGAGGCAACCCATCACCTTTTCTTCAGTGTCCGATCACCAGAAGTACTTTTTCGTAAGTAATAATTTCTTTATTGGCAGATCTATCTTTTCTTCAGACAAATTTGCCTTTCTCTTTCACTCTAGGGTTTATCTAAAGCCTGTGGTTACATTCAAATTTCAAATTTTAGGTTCCGGCAAGTTCTCGGACATCAATAATATATTTCAAAAATAGAATCGGGTGATGCAAGATGTTAGATAATTTCCTTGTTAGGTTATAAGTAGTTTCTTACACACAAAAAAGCAAGTAAACAAGCATATTCATTAATCATAATTGATGTTCAAACTAGCAATCATGTTGCTAACATTTCTCATTCTTCTAACCCTAAACCTTGGGTCATGGACTCACGAGCCTCAGATCATATTATAGGTAGCAAATCGCTTTTCTCTTCTATATCTTATTCTCAATCTCTTCATATTCCCATATTAGCCAATGGTTCACAAACCATAGCAACTAGAATAGGCCAAATTATCCTATTTCCCTCAATAATATAAGAATCAGTTCTTTACTTTCCTGGTTATCATTTTAATCTCACACTCACTAATCACTTGTCTCAATCATTTAATAGTTCAGCAACCTTTCTTAATGCTCAATTCTTCTACAGGATTGCAATATAGGAAAGATCTATCAAGAAATAGACGTTGGGCCTATCTCAACCTTAACAGCTAGCTCATGAGAAGATTTGCCCAACACCATATAAGGAAACCAATTACCCCATCTACAACCATGTGGGACTATTCTAACATTACCACCACCACCACCACCATCCCACACATTCAGGACTGGACATTTGAAACGTGTATTATATAACATAAGGACCTAACATCAGGTAAACCAAGAAGTGAGATAGGTCTTGCTCTGATACCATGTCAAGAAATGGACCTTAGGCCTAACTCAACCTCAAAAGTTAGCTCAAGAGGTGAGAAATGGCCCAAGGTCCATAACTTATCATAGTATCAGAGCAGGCATAGGCCTTGAGTTCGAGAAGGCATAGGTCTTCAATTCGAGTCTCACTGTTACTCTATGATCAAAAAGAGTTTTCACGTCGCTGGCCCATGAAAATAAATTAAGCCGTATGTGAAGAGGCATGTTGAAAACATAATTAGATAAATAAAAAGGTGTTCTCTCTAACAATTTAAAATTTTAGATGAGATGGTCGCACAGTTAAACATCTAGGAAATCCCAATTTGTCTAAAGTTCAGAAAATAATTCCTGATTTGTCTCACTTGTCTACCTTAAAATGTGAGCGATGTCAACTTGGCAAAAATACTTGTTCTTTCTTTCCTTGTCATCCTGATAACCGTGCAAAGTCTCATTTCCCTTTGGTCCACTCAGATGTATGGGTTCTAGTCAAGTTACCTCTACTTTGGAGTTCTATTACTTTGTTAGTTTCATTGATGATTATTCAAGGTGTACTTGGATTTTCTTAATGAAAAATCATTCAAAATTATTTTCCATTTTCCAAACCTCTTGTGCTAAAATACAAACTTAGTTTGTGGATTCCATTCGCAGTATCGTATTGACAATGCACCAGAATATTTATTTTCCCAATTTCAACTGTGTGTAAACTCTAGTGGGATTATTCAGCAAACATCTTGTCCTTATATAAGTTATACCTCTCAACAAATAGGGTAGCAGAGAGGAACAATAGGCATATCATTGAAATTGGTCACACCCAACTCATTCAATCACATGTTCCATTAATATTGTGGAGAGATGTGATCCTCATATCATATTATTTGATTAATCGTATGCCTTTCTCTATTATCAAGGATCAGGTTGCACACTTTGTTTTATACTCATGTTCAACTATATCTTCTCTTCCCCCTCTTTTCATTAAGAGCACGTGTTTTGTTCATTAATCTTATTCCTAGGAAAGATAAATTAGCCCCCATGCTCTCAAATATATGTTCCTTGGTTACTCTTACGGTTAAAAGGGATACCTTTAGTACTCACCAAACCTGTGTGGTTACCTTAGGTCAATTGATGTGACCTTTGAAGGTCAAAGGATGTGACCTTTGAAGGTCAACCTTATATCACATCTTCTTTCTCCGACTATTCTGACATCTCTCAAGCTTTATCCAAACCATCTTCAGAGATTCTATTTGCACTTCTTCTGCTCCCACATCAGTCTTACCAATATCAACTCTGGAAATCCTATTAGTATCCCTTCTTCGTCAGCATCACCACTTTCGAGTACTCTTTTGTCTTCTCTTTCACTCGCTCCTCCAACTTCACCAGATTGAAGTATTTCCTCTCCTCTGCATTGAGATCACTTGTCCAAATAGAGAAATGTCATCTCATAGCGTAAGTACGGTATAGACATTCTTGAAGAGACATGAACCATTGATACTCTTATGGATCCGACTAAGTTATTGCCAGGTTAGGAGGAGCCCTTTAATGATCTTCGTAAGTATAAGCAGCTAGTTGGTAAGTTGAATTACCTCACAGTGCCTTGACCTAACACTACCTTTCGGTGAGTGTTATAAGTTAGTTTATGGATCCCCTTGTGACAGTCATTTGGAGGTTGTTGTCCATATTCTTTGATACATAAAAATCAGCTCCAAAAAAAGAATTTGAAGATCAAGGCCATGAGCAGATTGTTGGATATATAGATGCAAATTGGGCAGGATCACCTTCTGACAGACAGAAAATTGGATGTTGTTCCTATTCTTCGATACATATAATGAGCTCTATGAAAAGGATTCGAGGATCAAGGTCATGAGTAGATTGTTGGATACACAAATGCAGATTGGATAGGATCACCTTTTGATAGAATATCTACTTTTGGACATTGCACCCTCCTTGGAGGTAACTTTGTATCTTGGGAAAGTAAGAAACTGATATGGTTGCTTGGTCTAGTATAGAAGCAGAATTGCGGCAACTCATGAACTAGTTTGGATCAAATAACTGCTCAAAGAAATAAAGTTTGGAAATCAACTAGATGGAAACTTGTGTATGAAAATCAAGATGCTCGAATGAAAAGAAGTTCAGCATTTAATTACTATTGGTCACTTTACGCAGTTGAGTGGAAAACTATTATTAGACGCTGCAAAAGCAAAATCTATTTGATACAAAGAATCACACAATGACTCCAACCTCTTGCTCCAGGAGTAGAATAATAAAAAGAACAAGACAATTACCTGGCATATGGACGATATGTTATACCACCAACCACCAGATTACGTCGGATGACCATTACAGACTTATGGCTCCTGCAACAAGTAGAAATGAAAAAGAGACTAAAAGTACTTTTCAAACACTTCAAACTCACAAGCTATTAGGTACCAAGAAAAGCTATATAAGGTCATCATGAGCATTTTCTTTTTCTTTTTTCTTTTTGTGATAAATCAAAAACCTTATGAATGAAGGTCATAACCCTGTTGTAGAAATGGTATACAAACAGAACAGAGCCTATATAAAAATATTATTCTCTACAAAGAGCATCAATCATCTACATTGACCACGATCCCATTGGTACTCTAAAATTTTACAAAAAGAGAAGGGAAAAAAGTGGCACTCTGATATAAATAGAGGAGTTCTCCATATACCTAACTTACTGCCAATTCTGGCAGAACATCCTTGAATTCTTAATTTGAGAAGCTTATTTTGTCGAAACTCCCGAATTCCTTTTTCTCCACATTGTTCATATAATTGTCAAAGGATAGACTCCAAATCCCCTTCTCTTCCTTCCAATTGGCCAACTTTAAATTAAAAAAAGATCATTGCCCAGTATCCAGCACTACCCATTTAATGGCAATTAGGTTCCAAACTCTACCCCAATGTGATTGACTTGAAAAAAGGTAAATAATATCAAAAACCATGAATAGTGCATCAAACCATTGTTGGATTACTTCTCAAACAGTAAAAGTGGAAGCATGATATCTCCTTGAGCTTAGGTGGTCGGTCAGTACAATCTAATTTGAACTTATTCATAACTACATGTTAAAGGTTATAGATGGTAGCAAAATCGGATATTAAATTATCGCCATTGCAGAATGGTTAATCTTCTCTATAGAAACTTAACTAATACTGAAATACTTTGTCAGAGAATAAATCCTCATTTAATATATTGTTGCAACTGCCAAGAAACTTCTTCTTCAAAATAAAAGTGAACTATAGGTACAGCAAAGAAAGTGAACTATAACTAACTTATACACTTTCAACTTGGAACAATGAAGAACATGAACCACTCCCTCTTTGTCCAACTCTCTACTACATCCCTCCTCTTCCCTAATAGCCCGCATCAACTACTCCCCCTTTCTTCTCCTCTTTGACTGAACACTACCTCTCATAGCTCAGGTCTCCAACTCACCTCCTCACTATACAAAAATGTTCGTAAATACCGACCGCTCCTTTCACCTCCTCCACGACCTTAAGGAACTGCCAGATTCACTTCCATAGACTCTATGAAGCTCCTGCTCTTATTCACTACAGCTAGCTAAAAGAATTTAGTATTTGAGTCCCCTCCAACAACAATGCCATCAATTTTTTTCTCCAACTAGTCTTTGGATATTGCTCACATCTCTAACTCTCTCTTCAACTCCTCCCTCTTTTTTTCCCTTTCCTTTAACTCCCTCACTCCTCCCGCTCTCTCCCCCCCCCCCCCAACAATAGCAGTAGGCTGATATAAATAAATTCATTATGATGAAAATAAACTTTACAATGAGTATTCACATATATCTTTGTATATAAAACAATCTTGGCCACGTCAAGAAAAATCAAAAATCTAAATACTAAAAGAACATTTCAAAATTCGCACCTGTCCATCACAAGACGAACAATATATTCCTTAGGCATGTTTGGGAGTTGCCTCGCAAATATATTCTTCAATCCTATTAACCTGGAAGAACATTTAGCAATTATTGGTAGCCTAGATAGTTCGCCTGCATAAGATTATATCTAACAGCATAAGATTAATATTAATACCAAATCATGTGCTCATCAATACCATCGTTTGAAACACATGCAAACTTGAGTCTTCCAGACTCCTCCTGCAAATTTTAAAGTTTAGTCGATATTAAATAAAAGGAAAAAAGTCAACAAATAAAGTTGAGAATTTGCTGAGAACCCATACCCAAAATTAGAAGTTGTAGAAACAAAAACTACATCCATAACACCCTTTTACATGATAGGACTCAGATATTCAGTTGCAAAGATTTGGAACCTCAATCCTAATAACCTCAACTTCCTCAAACAACATGAAGTTCCTAAAAGAAAAGACAACAGGGTAAGAATATCTCTCCCCGTCCAACTCTTACCACCAGGATAGCACAATTTGCTTTAGTGACAGATCTAATCACTTTATTCCATTCTAGAAATTAACATGTCTTTTAAATCACACCTCTCTTTCTCAACATCACTCTCTCACTGATAGTCAAATATCACCTCCTGTAGTTTGTAGTGACTAATTAGCTATCTCGTTTTATTCAGTTTTTCTTGTCTCGGGAATTGGACATATTGCATTGTCCAGTTTGGTATGACTCACTTGATCTTTTGTTTTCTCGTTGCTAAAAGAGTGTTTGAATTTACTTATGTATACCTTGTGCGAAAATTGTTCTTTTTTCCGTCTTCCATCAATTTCCAGTTTCCATTTCTTTTCTCTTTTTCCTTCTCAACAATTTTCTCCAGTTCTATAACAAGCCAAGAATACTGGATACTTCCACATCTTAAGGTAGTCCAACCAGAAAATTTAAGAAGAGCTAGTATCTATCTCGACTTGCAACATCAATTTCCTAGCAGGACCACATAGCCAAGAAGGAAGAGATACATGTAATGGAACGAAAAATTCAGAAATCATAAGATAGCAAATAGTAAAGTTGAGCAAAAGTACAAGTGCAAAATTTTAGAAACAACCACTGGCAGTAGTAGCCACCTTAAACATAAAGTTAGAGCGAGAGAGGAACAAAAATTCATGATTGATTGCAGTATCTTGAGCATGTTTGGTACTCTAGCTCAGGCGGGGTTGATTCCACTTGCACCAGCCACATCTCAGGCCGGGGAAGAGCTCAGACTCCCCCGGCCCGTACCCCAAAGCAGCTGGTCCATTTTGACCAGGTCCCAGAGGTTATACCAGTGCAGCCGGTTGTTCCAGTTCAGCCCGAGGTTAGGGCAGCAGCATCTGAGTACTGAACCTACCCCTCTCCACTGAACTCAAAGAACAATAAAGGGGGACGCACGCAAATCAATTTACCAAAAAGTTCAATGCCCAAGTTTAAATTTTTTTATTTGTTATTCATTACAAACGGACTTCAACCATTCGCATTATCTCAAACTGAATGCATCAATTGTATACCATCTGCTCAATGTGTCCTACAGAAAAAGGCAGGCATCACTTCACAATCAAAAAACAGGACATAGAAGCAGGAAACATACTCTTATACTTCAATTTTCCATGGAAAAATTTCCCTGTCGAAGATTATTTTCTAGAAAATATTTTACTTAAGTATCACGGTTAAATGAAGCAATGAGGTCAGCAAGGATTCATATAGCGACTCCCAACTTGTCAGGGACTGAGGATTAGTTGTTGTAATAATATTTTCAGGATATATTTTCATCATAATAAACACACTGTTACTGGATATATTTTCCCTCATAACTGAAAAATAGCTACCTCTCTCTTTAAGCTCTCTTCCCTTGCAGTGTAGGCACCACTGGTCTGTAAATTGTCAGTAAAAATGTTCTTCATACTCTCATCCTTAACCACCGCCCCTGAAACAGAACCAGCAGCAGCTGTAGGTGGCATTACACAACCCTCTTTCACTACCTCCGACGACTCAATTTTCACCGAATTATCACTCTTAAGCTTAGTATTCCTCCCTGACCCAGAGGGTGCACTATTCTCCAACCGCGACGCAGTGAAATTGCGCATGGAAGAGCCATCGTAATCTTCCTCGTCATCATCACCCACCTCTTCGGAGTCGTCTTCGGAATCGGAATCAGCACCGCCTCCGCGGGCGCTGATACTCTCTAGGTCATCGTTGGAGGTGAGAGCGCCGTCGCGCGTGTCGGAGAAGGAGGACGGGAAAGGCGGCGCGTGGTCGTCAGATGCCATCTTGCGTTTGTGGATCGACGAGGTTGCTGAGGCAGACGCCGAATGCGAGGGTGATGGAGATTGTGAACTCCGCGACCGGCCCGGCGCCGTCAGGTGGGATGAGTGAGCATCCATTGGTTCCAAACATTTTGAAAATCAGGGATTTTATTGAAAAGAAAAAGCCACTCTTTTACTTTATGATCAAAATGCTTCTTTTGTTAAAAAAAGAATAATAATAAAATATGTTTCATTACAAGATTTTATTATCTAGATTGCTTAAGCTCCGCCTAAGATGCCTCATTTGTCTTTTTTAATCAAGAAGTCTCAATCTTAATACATATCTCAATATCAAGATGTGTATTAAGATTAAGACATCTGAATCTAAATACACATCTAAATATTAAAATGTGTTTTAAGATCTGAATACTAAATGATTAAGACTGTTTATTTTTTAAACATCTGAATATATAAAAATTATCTTTATTTAAAATTTAATAAACATAAATTCAACTACAATACTAATTAATCTAATATTCTATCAATAAATTCAAATACAATACTAATTAATCTCATATTCTATCAATAATATAGTAGTTGGTGGTGGTGATGGCTAACGGAAGTCTTGTGAGTGCCGAATAGAGACAGTGGTTGATGGTGATTTTAGTTGATGATGGTGGTTCTTGGTGGTAACTAGTGGTGATTGGTAGCAATAGCGATTATGGTTGAGGATGGTGGTGGTGGGTGATGTTGGTAAATAATGGTGGGTGGTGGTTGTAGTTGTGATTGAGGAAGGTGATGGTGGGTAGTGGTAGTTTATAATGGTGGGCGGTGCCGGTTGTGTTTATTGATGGTGATGGGGTGGTTGGTGGTGGTAGTTGAGGTGGGTGAGTATCTGGTTATGGTTGAGGATGATGGTGGTGGGGGTGATGGTAGTTGAGGTGGGTGAGTATGTGGTTATGGTTGAGGATGATGGTGGTAGGGGGTGGTGGGTGGTGGTAGTGGCGATGACTATGATTGAGGATAATGGTGGCTGTGGTGTTGGTGGTGGTAGTTTATAATGGTAGGCGGTGGCGGCAATTAGTAATGAATGCGGATAATAGTATCTTAATGAAATTAAGTCTTTATTATAGATCTTAATCATACATACCTATCAGACCCATTAAGTGGTTGTGAAGTAAAAAACAAACATGCTTAATGATTAAAATCTCAATGATTAAGATTCAGACTTTAAAAACAAATGCAGTTAATGTCTGAGATCGGAATGACTAAGATTCTAAACTCCATTAAGTGCAAACAAACGAGGACAAGACCCTTTCCTTTTTTCTTTCTTTTTCTTTATTTTTTTTTTGTTTGTCATTTTCAATTTTATTGTTATTTTTTTACTTTTTGTGTTTTTCAATTTTATTGTTATTTTTTCAATTTACTTTTTCTTTCTAATATAATATCTCTCTTTTTTAGTTTATTTTCTTTTTTGTTCTTTCTAATAACAATCTCTCACTCTTTTCCACTTAATCTTTTTTGTCTTAGTTTCTTATATTTTGTATTGTATTTGTTTTTTAAATTTTGCTCTTTTTAGTGAAATTTCTTCAACATTTTTTTCACTTTCTTTTAAATTTTTCCATTTTATTGTTGTTTTTTACTTTATTTTTTCTTTGTAATAAAATTCTACACTCTTTGTTATTTTTTTATTTTTGTCTTTGTTGTAATTATTTTTTTGGTTTATAGTAACAATCCCTCACTCTTATTTATTTTATTTTTTTGTCTTAATTTTTTATTATTTTTGTTGTAATTATTTTTTATTTATTTTATTTTTCTAGTAAAATCACTTCGTCCAAAACATCTACTACTTTTTTTATTTTTTATTTTTATCTTAATGTTTTTTGTTATTTTTTGTTGTAAAACTTCTCTACCGATTTTTATATCGCTTTCTTTCACTTTTATTTTTATTTTTATTTTTATTCTTTCTAGATAAATAACCAAGTCCTAAAACTAGTATTGGGAAACTTTCTTCACAATTATTAATCATTATAATTATCGAGAGTTACCGTATCATTCTTTTTTTTCTTTTGAATTTTTATTTTATACTGTAGATGACCTTTTTTCAACTTCCTAAGAAAAATTAGTTTTTTTTATAATAAAGTTTTTGTCACTTCACCTTTTTTGTTCTTTATAGTTATATTGGCAAATCCTAAATTTTGGTATACTATACTAATCGTCGTATATCAATATATAGTACACCAAAAATATGAGAATACCGTGATTCAACAGTAATCATTGTATACCAATGTGTAATATACCAAGAATATTTGGTATACCATTTAACATACTCAAATAAAGTGTACCATGATTCAACATTAATCATGGCATACTAGTATATAGTATACAAGAATATTGGGTGTATTATTTAATATATTCAAACAAAGTAAACAATGTTTCAACACTAATCATGGTATATCAAGGTATAATATACCAAGAATATTAGGTATATCATTTAATATGCTCAAATAAAGTATACCATTTAAATTATGGTATACGAATATATAGTATACGAAGAATATAGGGTATATCATTTAATGTACTAAAAGAAAAGATACCATGATTCAACAATAATCATGGTATACTTTGTAGAATACCAAAAATATTGGGTATATTATCTAACATACTCAAATAGAATATACTAGGATTCAAAACTAATCATGGTATAACTATAAGGCCCAGTAGAATTTCCTAACGATTTAAGACTTTATAGTGCAACAATGGTAACTGGGAATAACGTTTTTGAGTACTGAAGGAGACCTATGGGATAGAATCACATCATTTTGACATGAAAATACATGTAGAGAGTGTTTTGGAATATATTAAGGAGGTTTATAAGTGGGAAGAAGTTGTTTGGAACGAGTTAAAAATATTAAGTGGAAAAGATGTCTTATTTCGTACAACACCTGACTCTGAAAGGTTACAACTCTCATAAAATAAACATATTTTCCATGATTTTTGTGCCTAAAGTGTAGCGTTCGAGTCTAGTTTCAAACGCATCAAACAATTTATCATTTGAATATTGCTACAAGAAGTTATGATCAATTTACTAAAGTAAGGCAGGATGAACAAGGAAAGTTTTGCTAAGCCTTAAATCTTGCCTCGAGATCTTCACTTTTTATTGCGTACCACAGATAGCCACGAATAGGGGTGACATCATGTAATCATGGTTTAATACTTGTATGAAGGTTCGAAGGTGAATTCAAGTCTATCATAGCAAGGTATAGAAGAAGGGTAAGTTGAAAATCAAGAAATAGAGGATCGATGCAACGTGGGGCTTGTCTAAACTCATGCGTCACGCGGGTTTGAACGAGCCAAGACCCCGGCCTTTTCAGCAAATAGTGAAGTAAGGCCCCAAAACGCGAACTTGAACGATAGCTCATCCATGTCTGCGCGACGCGCGAGGATGGACGAGCTAGGCCTGAAACCTTTTTACATGGCATTTCGGTAGCTCACTCCTTCCATTCCTCTTGGAAGATTCTTAGAGATCCTCTCCACTCTCCCGAGACCCCCAACTCCTCATATCTTCAAGGTGAGTAATCCCCACTAGTTTGGTGCTTCATTCTATCAATTTCACACTAAAACTAACTCAATCTACCATGAAATCATTAGATTTTCAAGGAATCTTCCCAAGAGCTCAAGTGAGGACTTTACAAGATCTACTCTCAAAAGGTAATTCCATCTCCTTGGACTTACATGCATGGATTTATTATGAGTAAATGAGTACGAACTAAGTGTTGGAACTTATGGGATAGCGACTGAAAATCATAAGTTCTCAATTTAAGTTTATAGCCATTGTAGAGATTGAGTGATGGTTATTTGATGGAATTTGTTAGTTGGGTGTGGATGGTTGGATACGCATGTGATGTTGGAAGTTATAAACTACTTAAGGATGATAGTGGGATGAATGGTTGGTAAAAATGTGGTAGTTAGATGAGCAAATGCAATGGTTAAGAGTTGTAGAGATTTATGCCTACTAGGTATTTGATATAGTGCCTAGATGGTTAAAATTATAGAATTTTCTACTAATATTGGTCCCATTAGATTATGTTATTGTAGATTAAAGTTGTTTAGTATGATGGATCATTATAGTGTCATTAAGAGGCGAATTTGAGGTATGTTTGGCTAAGCTCCTTCCCATAGAATCGCTTTCTATGAAATTCTCCACGCGATCTTCCAAAATATGATTTATACATGCTTCCATGTCTTAGCTTCCAAATTGCTAGAAAATGATTATGGGTGACAAGTAATTATATGCTATCCATGTGTTCCTTCCTAAGTCACGACTTTTATGCCACAAAACTACATAATTGAAATGCTCTAAAAGATTGAATTACCAAATGCTCATGAAGATCTACACATTCCTTATTTGCTATTGCCATGCTCTTCTCTTTGAAAATGTTTCAACGTCTTTATGTTTCAAATGCACACGAATATGAAATTATGACCTTCTAATGTAAATACGTCTCTATGATTTTCGATGGCTCAATGCATATGTTATGAAATGAAAAAAGCATTTGATGTGTCGCCATTGTGCCAAAAAAATGATGATTATCATGTAATTTGATGTGTCGCCATTGTGCCCAAAAAATAATGATTATCATGTATGGACAAAATTGCCAATGAAGTGAAAGATTTTATGAAAGGATAAGAGATGAGAATGATGATGTGTGTCCCAAGTGACAAATGAAAATGAAAAGGTTTTATGAAAAGCTTTTAATGAATTATTTTTAGAGTATTGTTATGTAATCGAGAAGGTATATGTAGTATAGGCCTTCCACTTCATCCACCCCACCCCTATACGGTGTGTGAAAATATTCCTTGGAATTGATGGAAGAAACATTTAGACTTACCATGAACATCAACGCACGAGTTAGAATACAATCTTATAGTCAAGCTCTATCGTACGATCTAGAGTGTTGAAGAAGGGTAGCATTCCTAAATGCCCAAGTAGCCTCCTACTTATGGATGAGGTCGACTTCACATCGATAAGAATGACTCTACTAGACAAGGCTCCGAGACATCCTAGGACATTTAAAACCGGAGGCTCTAATACCAAACTTGTCATGCCCCGACCTTGGGGAACGAGACCAGCGCTCAAACACCCTTCTGGTGGTCGAGCAAGCCTTCGTTCCATATCTTTCCCATGAGTTCCCATGCATGATTTAGAGGATCAAAATGAACCATTCTTTTAAAATATCTGCCTTAAATTAGTTAGAAAACATTTCCAAGTTTATGGAGTAATATTTGTCACAAGTCATGCATAAGCTTTATGATAGAACATGAAAGAAATAACGTATCATGAAATACAATACAAAGATGCCAGTGACAAGGTCTCGACTATATCCAAAATAGAACATAAATCCAAAAGAAGCAACATGGATACCCCGAATGTAGAATGGGGCTCACCAAGTGACTGCAAAGATGAGAGGTCACACCTAATGAAGATCTGCACCGTCTACTGTGGTATCACCTGCATCCATTAAAGATGCATCTCTCAAGGCAAAAAGGACGTTAGTACACATGGAATAGTACTAGTATGAAAAGCAAAATTCCCTCATATAAAATGGGGCAAGATCATAAGTAGGGATAACATGAAAGAGTAGTAAACAGATACAAATGTAAAGTTCCATGATATAATAGAAAGCATAATGTGAGTAGAACTTTCAAACATGCCTTTTTTATTTAGTTGGGAGATCATTAGTTACCGACATAAACCACCATTGCCCGTGGCGTGGAGTCCGATCTCGGCTCGATCGGCTAAAATGTCTCACCACAATCTGTGTGGATCGACATGGTAATGTGAATCTAATATAATAGCCGGAAGGACATACCACCAAGCGTGAATTATGGAGTCCGATCTCGAATCGACCGGCTAAGACTTCTCACCACGATATGTGTGGAAGGGCATGGAAAAGTAAGGGGAGCCACAATGTGTGCAGCATGGCGTCTGATCTCGGCTCTATCGGCTAAGCAGTCTCACCACAATGTTGTGTGGGTCGATATGGGAATGTGTACTGATGCTAGCAATGAATTTATCATAATTAAGGGGAATAATCTCATCATAGTGCGAAAGGGGATTTGTCCCTAATTATCTTCTACACAAGTACGTGTAGTTTAAGTCATGTGTGATAAGAAAGTGTCACCGATACTCAAAGGTAAGTTTTATAGAGCGGTGGTTAGACCGGTCATGTTGTATGGGGCTAAGCATTGGCCAATTAAGAACTCACATAACCAGAAGATGAAAGTAGCAGAGATGAGGATGTTAAGGTGGATGTGCGGGCACACTAAGATGGATAAGATTAGGAATGAAGATATTCGAGAGAATGTGGGTGTGGCCTCCATGGATGACAAGTTGCGGGAAGCAAGGCTTAGATGGTTCGGGCACGTTCAGAGGAGAAGCCCAGATGCTCTGGTGAGGAGGTGTGAGCAATTGGCTTTGGTGGGTACGAGGAGAGGTAGAGGGTGGCCTAAGAAGTATTAGGGAGAGGTGATCAGGCAGGACATGGCGTGGCTTCAGATACCGAGGACATGGCCCTAGACAGGAAGTTGTGGAGGTCGAGCATTAAGGTTGTAGGTTAGGAGGTAGTTGTGCATTTTTCTATGGTGCACCAAAGTGAGGCTAGTATGTTAGGATTTAGTCTTAGACTGCTAGTGGTCAGTATTGAGTTCACACTACTCTTTCATTCCTCTTAGTGTCGGGCTTTATCTACTAGTTATTGTTTTATTTTTCAGTTATTTTCTGGTTCTTGTGATGATGTTATTTTTTTCTATGATTTTTATTGATGGTACTGATATATTGCCTCTTTTCGTCTTCTTGAGCCGAGGGTCTATCGGAAATAGGCTTTCTACCCTCTTGGGGTAGAGGTAAGATCTGCGTACACATTACCCTTCCCAAACCCCACTAGTGAGATTTTACTGGGTCCTTGTTGTTGTTGTCGTTGTATTGACACATGGCATGACAAATAGCAAAAGACCTGAATATTAAGGAAATGGCACATATAGCAGGTTTAATTTGTGAGGTACCAATTGCCCTCTTAATGGAGAAAGGAAAATTCAATAATAAGATCAAGACAAATAAGGTCATATAATCGGCCTAAAATGAGTGAGATTTCTTGAAAATGGTTTCAAAGAGTACTTACAAAGGGGACAAGAAAACTTCGTTTTCAGAAACAGCTGGAATTGTCCAGGAAACAATAAACGTGTTTTAATAGTGGAATGAGTATAGGCATTTCATGATGTTATGTAGTACTAAGGTTTTTGTCAAAAGCACTGGAATGGTTAATCATGACGATAACATCATTGATTCGGCATGAGACTCTAACAAGGAAAATAGAGGTGCTAAGAGCTGGGTAAGAAGGGCTTGTGTCTTATGCTTCTAAGAGGCCAGTTGAGAGCGGACCAACACTGATGGGATAAAGTGGTGCATATTAATGGGGTCACATGAATGTCGAGTAACTCAAGTACATGAAGGGAATGGGAATGTTTTGAGCATGGCAATGAGTGCATCTTTTGGGTGAAAAGGAAAGAATTATCGAGAGAGATGACCCTTAGATTCAGTATGGGTTAACTAAAACACTTGCCTTGGCAAGTCATACCATGGCCGCGCAGTACATGTTGGTAAGTAACAAAAGCAAGACGCAATGTATGGTATGGACATATCAGATACGTATATAGTATCCGGAGCATGCTATATAATGAGAAAAGTGTTAGAAGTGATTACCCACCTCCAAAGGGATATGACATGACAAGTAAGACCTAGAGTCAACTAGCACAAATGGATAATGTAAGAACTATATGTATGATTTTAAGATGTAAAATAAAATGAGTTACTTAGGCATGTGATATATGAAAGGCATGACCTCGAGGGTAATGATGATAGTATAGGTCTCTCAGGGGAGACAAGAAGTTATGAAATGGATAATGATGAGTTTTTATATATCCATATGTGCCTTGTTTTGAAATGATAAGTCTAAGAAAAAACAAGAACATCCTAAGTATATGTCATAAGATATCTCTTTGAGTATAAGGAAAGTCAATTGAACTCGAAATGAGAAGATCCTTACACCATGAATGTTATAAGGGTCCTAGTAATGTACGAAGTTGTGTTACTTATGAGGTTAAAAAAAAGCGGTTGAGCACTTATGAGGTTATCACCATGGCAACTTAACCCTCCTGTGTAGTCGATCATATATAAGAGGACTAGAGATATGAAAGATATGTCCCCCAAGTTGATGAGTTCAAGACCTGTGTTGAACTGGAACATTCACCCCAAGGGGGGAAGGAAGGGCCACAGTACGACTACTTAAGTTCAACCAAAAAAGAGTGGGACCATGTAGCTATGATGTTTGAATATCGTGATGAAGTCATGCGTAGTCTAGAAAAGTGCTAAGGGTTAATATGAATCTCCAAAGATATATGCTAATGATAAACCCTAGTCCACCAAAGAATGTGAAATGTTAGGGAAGGCAAATTCTCCATACACGACAATATACATGACATGTTCAACGATCCTAGAAACTACGAGAGAGAGAGAAAGGGATAAGTGTAAGGCTTTTCGTTAGAGGGTTTTATAGTTGTTCAAGTGTCAAAGATAATGGAATTAAAAAAAGTACTATAGAGTAAATGGGAAAGGCTTGTGAACGTTCAGAATGAGTCCATCATGCCAAGATACTAAGAAAGATATAACGAGTGTGAGAAGTAGATGTGATGCTATAATAACCAAAGAGTGCACTTGGACTCGATAGAGAGCCTCATAAGAATTTAACAAGCAAGGAACTATAAATGATACATGTAAGAATACACTTTCTCACAGTATCCCAACAAATGTCGAGAGGCTAGCACAATGAATTCAAAACTAAGGGAAAGGTCTACGTAACATATGGAAGAGTGCAAAACTATTCACTAACTAGGAAGAATGAGGCAAGGAGTATTGGGAAGAATATATAATTGAGGTGGTCATAGTTATCGCAAAACAGTTTGTACCAGGCTCGTGGACTCACCTAGAGTACAAGTGTTAATAGAAGGCATAAAGAACCAACCATAATGTAGTCGAGTTGGGTGACACCGAATATGAACTAAGAGATGTATGTGGAGTTCATGTCTCCATACTATAATGGAAAGTGAGACTACTAGTGAGATAAGGTGGTGTGGTTAACTCAAGTGTAATGACCTGATCGATTGTTTTGCTTTCTAGATCTTTGTTCCCCTATTTAAGACTTCTCGTATGTGCTTTTACTGTTTTATGACTTGCGAGGATGATTTCTTTAGTTTTAAAAGGGTTCGGGTTGAATTCAGAATGCTTAGTTCCTTAATAGTGGCCTACGATGACCAAGTTTGACTTGAGTCAACATTTTGAGTAAACGACCTCAGAATCGGGATTTGATGTTTCCAATAGGTTTGTATGATGATTTTTGACTTGGGCGTGTGTTCGGAGTGAGTTTCAAGTGATCCGGGAGTGTTTCAACGCTTAATGTTAAAAGTTGGCACCTTGAAGGTTTTAAAGTTTCTTAAATTTGGTTTGAAGTAGACTTTGGTATTATCGATGCCCGTTTGGGATTCAGAACATGGGAATAGGTTTGTATAGTGATTTGTGACTTGTGCGTAAAATTTGGCATCGTTCCGAGTTGTCTAAGTATGATTCGTCGCATTCGGAGCTGGTTGAAGAAGTTTGAAGTTCATAAGTTGATTAATTTGGTTTTAGGGTGCGATTCTTAGTTTCAATGTTGTTTATTGTGCTCCGAGGATTCGAGCAGGTCATTTGGACGGGGTCCCAGGTGGCTCGGGTGTGTTTCGTACCACCCGAAGTTAAGTCCAAAATAGTAGATTTTCTGCTACTGGTTTCCTTCTTCGCGAAAGCGATGAAGGATTTGGGCTGAGGGATCATTATTCTTCGCGTTCACAATAGTAGGGTCGCGATCGCGAAGCTTTGGGGCCACTGGCCTTCACGTCCACGATCGCTAGGTCACATTCGCATAGAGAGGCGCAGACTTTGGCCTTCGCGTTCGTGAAGGGCAGCTCACATTCGCGAAGGATCAACCATGTTAGGCATCGCGATCGCGAGTGCCGTATCGCATTCACGATGAAGGCTTTTTTGGTTAGGGGCAATTTTACCTTCGCGATTACGGGAGGCTTATCGCAAAGAAGGATCACTGGGCAGAACACTTAATAAAAATCGGGACTTAGGCCATTCTTTTTCATTTTTCACTTCTCTTGTCCAATTTTGGAGCTTTTTGGAGAGGAAATTTCACCTAGCATCTTGAGGTAAGTAATTTCTACATGATGTGAGTTTGATAGATGGTTTATGTGTATATATTAACATAGAAATTATGGAAATTATGGGATTATGTTGGAAAATCTAGGGTTTGGTTAAAATGGGATTAGACCATGAAATTGATTATGGAATTGAGTATAAATTATATATTTGAATTCGTAAGGTCATGGGTAATATTTATCTACGAAAATTTCTGAAATTCGGACATGTGGGGGGGGGGGTGACTTTTAAGAGCTTTCCGATTTGGGTAATTACTCTAATAGATGAATTATGAACTTTTGATCATATATTAATTAGTTTCGGGTTGCTCGGCATTATTTTGAGGCTATTAGTATGGTTGATGTAAGGCCCCGTAAAATTTTGCAAAAGAAAAAAATAATGTTTCGTGGTGCCGAATTGGTTTTACGTGTTGTGTATTATAGAAATTCTTCGAGGCGAACTTGCTCGCCGCGACTCGGATTTTTTGGGTTGAACAATACACCGGAAAGTAAAGGAAATTTTTTGGTAGAAAAATGCATTTATGCGGTCTATTATGCGACCGCATAATCACTCTGCGGGCCGCATAATGGCCGTAGAAGTGAGGCAGGAGAGGGCCAGTTTGGATGAAATTTTGCGGTCAACTATGCGACCGCATAACTATTCTGCGGTTCATTATGCGACCGCATAACAGGTCTACGTGCAGCATAGTGACCGCAGACACGGACAGGTTTTTGGCTGTTTTGGTCACCGATTATGCGACCGATATGCGGTCCACATATCGATTATGCGATCGCATATGCGATCAAAGACCTTGTTCCGGAGCTCCATTTTTGGGTTTTTAAAACCCGACCCTACTTCGTTAAATACACTCTTTGGGCCATTTTTGAGCTATAATTTGACATTTTAGAGTGAGAGAGAGTGCCCTAGAGTGAGAAGGTATTCTTCAATAATTGTTCTTCAATTCTTGCTCAAGTTTTGGAAGATTAAGAATGGAAACTCACTAGGTCTTCATCCTAGAGGTAAGATTCTACACCCTAACCCTCAATTTCGAATTTTGTCTAGAAATGGATAATTAGCAAGATAAGTTTTGGGCATGAGAGTTGTTTATTTTACATGCATGTGTTATCAAAGGGTGTAGGAAGATTGTTGAGCTATAAAAGGACCTTGAAACCTTAATGCACACCTAGTGTTCGATAAAATGCTCAAATGAGCTAGAACCATTATCATCGTCCTATTTTTGGTTCAACTTGTTATATTTATAAAATAGATTGAAGTTGCTAAGAATTCCGAAACATTTAGAGTGTAAGGAAGCTCAAGTGAGGTATGTTGGCTAAACTCTTTTTTAAGAATTGGAATTCCCATTATCCTTGTAAGTTCCAAGATGTTGATTACAAATCGAGTATTCCGATAAGTTTTGTGATAAAGATATATGTTCAATTCATGTTTCAAATGCTCTTATCATATTGCATTATAAATTAAGGATGTGTTTCAAACTATGGATTGTGTATCCACATGTTATAAATTCAAGTCATGACTTATGTGAAAGTTATTATGCCAAGTTGTGTAGAGATTGGGATTATGATACACCTCCACCCGCATATATTGGGGTGTGGCGGCATGACCGCTTTGTGTAGGGATTATGGTATTGTGAGACTGCACCTCCACTCGCATACATTGGGGTGAGGCGGCATAGCCGCTTTGTGTTGGTATTAGTATAGTTGATGCATTTCTACCCGCATACATTGGGGTGAGGCGGCATAGCCGCTTTGTGTTGGTCTTGGTATCGTTGATGCATTTCCACCCACATACATTGAGGTGAGGCGGCATAGCCGCTTTGTGTTGGTATTGGTATCGTTGATGCATTTCCACCCTCATACATTGGGGTGAGGCGGCATAACCGCTTTGTGTAGGTTCTCGGTACTGTGGTTATACATCCACCCGCATACATCGGGGTGAGGCGGCAGGGCCGCTTGAGTAGAGTTATGGTATTGTACTTACACCTCCACCCGTATATATCGGGTGAGGCGGCGGGGCTGCTTTGTGTGAAGATGGTTACAGAGGATCTCATCTTAAATCCTATAAATGTTATTGATAGCTCTTAATAGGATTGCTCTAGTTTAAACGGTTAGCTATATCATTCTATTGTCGCCTTGATTCATCATATTCATATTATATTTCTAAATTCTTAAATTGGTGTTTGGTTTTCATACTAGTACTATTCGACGGTACTAACGTCCCTTTTGCCGGGGGCGCTACATCTTTAAATGGATGCAGGTGGTCCCACGGCAGGAGGTATTGATCAGTGATAGCAGTACACCTTCTTCCCAGCTGACTTGGTGACCCCCACTTCATCCCGGGGTCATGTATCTTTTGTTCTTTGTATATTCTGTTTGAGGTATAGCCGGGGCCTTGTTGCCTGCATTGTCATTGTACTCTTCTTTATCTATAGAGGCTCCGTAGACATAGTGTGGGTTGTGTATTAGTGCTGGGAAAGACAAACTATGTTATATTGTGCTTGTATTACTTGTCCCATTTGAGACTTTAAAAGTGATGCAAATTATTGGTAATGAGTTGGTATTATAGACCATGATAGCAATTTAAACACTACTGGGATAATTCCCTCTTACAAGGTTAGGCAAGAGACTTACCTCGCTTCCAAGTTCACTACTAGGCTCCTCAACTGTCACACCCCTAAACCGAGGAGCGCGAACGGTGCTCAACCGAGTGAACCCGACCGAGCAAGCATGTTGGATTTTCTTCTACCCATACTCATCCACGAATGAAGATAATACATATTTTCATTAATTAGACAAAAATTTGATCATGGTCTACAATACCAACTCATTACCAATAGTTTGCATTATTTTTAAAGTCTCAAATGGGACAAGTAATACAACCACAACATAACATAGTTTGTCTTTCCCAATACTAATACACAACCCACACTATGTCTACGAATCCTCTATAGATAAAGAAAAGTACAATGATAATGCCGGCAACAAGGCCCCGGCTATACCTCAAACAGAATACACAAAGAACAAAAGATATATGACCCCGTGATGAAGTGGGGCTCACCAAGTCAGCTGTGAAGAAGGTGTACTGCTATCACTGATCAATACTTCCTGTTATGGAACCACCTGCATTCATTTAAAGATGCAGCGCCCCCGACAAAAGGGACGTTAGTACCGTCGAATAGTACTAATATTAAAACCAAATACCAATTTAAGAATTTAGAAATACAAAATGAATATGATGAATCAAGGCGACAATAGAATGATAGAGCTAACCGTTTAAACCAGAGCAAGCCTCTTAAGAGCTATCAATAACATTTATAGGATTTAAGATGAGATCCTCTATAACCATCTTCACACAAAGAGGCACCGCCGCCTCACCTGATGTATGCAGGTAGAGGTGTAAGTACAATACCACAACTCTACTCAAGCGGCCATGCTACCTCACCCCGATTTTTGCCGGTGGATGTATAACCACAGTACCAAGAACCTATACAAAGCGGCTATGCCGCCTCACCCCAATGTATGAGGGTGAAAATGCATCAACGATACCAATACCTACACAAAGCGGCTATGCCGCCTCACCCCAATGTATGCGGGTGGAAATGCATCGATACCAATACCAACACAAAGTGGCTATGCTGCCTCACCCTAATGTATGTGGGTGGAAATGCATCAACAATACCATGACCAACACGAAGCGGCTATGCCGCCTTACCCCAATGTATGCGGGTGGAGGTGCAGTCCCACAATACCATAATCCCTACACAAAGCGGTCCTGCCGCCTCACCCCATTATATGCGGGTGGAGGTGTATCACAATCCAATCTCTACACAACTTGGCATAATAACTTTCACATAAATCACGACTTGAATTTATAACATGTGGATACACAATCCATAGTTTGAAACACATCCTCAATTTATAATGTAATATGATAAGAGCATTTGAAACACGAATTGAACATATATCTTTATCACAAAACTTATCGGAATACTCGATTTGTAATCAACATCTTGGAACTTACAAGCATAATGGGAATTCCAATTCTTAAAGACGAGTTTAGCCAACATACCTCACTTGAGCTTCCTTACACTCTAAATGTTCTGGATTTCTTAGCAACTTCAATCTATTTTAGAAATATAACAAGTTGAACCAAAATTAGAATGATGATAATGGTTCTAGCTCATTTGAGCATTTTATCAAACACTAGGTATGCATTAAGGTTTCAAGGTCCTTTTATGGAGGATTCCATCATCCCACAACCCAATCTTTACCATTTTTAGCTCAACAATCTTCCTACACCCTTTGATAATACATGCATGTAAAATAAACAACTCTCATGCCCAAAATTTATCTTGCTAATTACCCATTTCTAGACAAAATTCGAAATTGAGGGTTAGGGTGTAGAATCTTACCTCTAGGATGAAGACCTAGTGAGTTTCCCTTCTTAATCTTCCAAAACTTGAGCAAGAATTGAAGAACAATTATTGAAGAACACCTTCTCATTCTAGGGAACTCTCTCTCACTCTAAAATGTCAGATTATAACTCAAAAATGGCCCAAATAGTATATTTAACGAAGTAGGGTCGGGTTTTAAAAACCCAAAAATGGAGCTCCGAAACAAGGTCTGCAATCGCATAATCGATATGCGGACCGCATATCGGTCGCATAATCGGTGACCATAACAGCCGAAAACATGTCCGTGTATGCAGTCACTATGCGGCCCGAAGACCTGTTCTGCGGTCGCATAATGAACCACAGAACAGTTGTGCGGTCGCATACTCGACCGCAAAATTTCATCCAAACTAGCCCTCTCCTGCCTCACTTCTGCGGCCATTATGCGGCCCGCAGAGTGATTCTGCAGTCACATAATGGACCGCAGAAATGTATTTTTCTGCCAAAAATTTTCCTTTACTTTCCGGTACATTGTTCAACCCAAAAAGTCCGAGCCGTGGCGAGTACACAACATGTAAAACCAATTCGGCACCACGAAATATTATTTTTTTCTTTTGAAAATTTTTATGGGGCCTTACATTCTCTCCACTTAGGATCAATCATCCTTGAATGAGGGTAAAAATCAGTTATTAACATCTTATGCAATAGTTTTCCCTATAACTGGGCCTATCCACCTGTCAGAGAGCCCCAGAAACACATCCTAACAGCATATACATAATCCAACGACTAACATAATACAAAATAACACCAATTGTGGCCTCACAAGCAATGTATTACCAGAAAGCAACACCCTTAATGCCAATTGTACAATTGATACAAAATTCATAGAAAGTAAGTCTTATAATTTTCCTAGATCACAACTTTATAAATACATAGTTATTCAAACAAATAAGGATACTTTTTCTTCATTTCTTCCTCGGCCTCCCAAGTAGCCTCTTCAATCTGTTAGTTTCGCCATAACACTTTCACGGATGCAATTTCCTTGTTTCTCTGAGTTTGGGTAGAAGAAAATCTAACATGCTTGCTCGGTCTCACTCGGTTGAGCACCGGTCGCGCTCCTCGGTTTAGGGGTGTGACAGTTGAGGAGCCTAGTAGTGAACTTGGTAGCGAGGTAAGTCTCTTGCCTAACCTTGTAAGAGGGAATTATCCCTGTAGGTATTTAAATTGCTATGTGTTAATAATTGTGGGTGCTACGTACGCACGAAGTGACAAGAGTATGTATGTAGCTAAAATCATGTTTATGTCCGGGTAGACTTAGGACTTTATCATGCAATATTTATACTATTTGAACCCAACTTGTTAGTTTAATTACTTGAATTTATAATTAAAATTTGATTAGGGAGTATGTTAGGCCGGGTTTCGTTACTTTGAGTTTTGGCGGAATATTCGATTGTTGATAGAAAGTTATGCTTCTTGATGTGCCTAATCTGGTGTTTTAATTATATGACCCATAGATCGAAGAGTTTCTCTATTCATGTGGATCGGGTCAAATGCCTCGACAATATATACATTGATATGCATCCATGGATCGGGACATACGAACTCGGTAGTATGTACACGATTATTATGGATCGGGCCGTACGACCTCGGCATAACTCGTGCATAATATCGCTAGGAGTCCGATTATACCTGATATTTTCTTCATGACTTGAGAATTTATATTCACTTGAGGGATCTTATTTGTTGAAATGGCATGTGATATTTGGGGATTGTGAATTGATATTTTGTTAACAAAATCACGTTATTTATTGCTTCTTATTCCATTGTTACTGTTGTATTTCATGCCTATTTTTAATTCTTGCACTTTATTTATTGACCCCTAGTAAGTGTGAATGTCGGGAGCACGGAATTCATCGATTCATCCATCCTTCATCTAGTATTCATAGCTTTTATGTTTAAAAATGATATTTTGATAATTGTGATGAACATGAGTGGCTAAGAACCTCATTATTCTAGGGTTATGAGTCGTTCTTGACTATTGTAAATTGACAGTTGATTGTTTTTCTTGACTTTATCATATTAATTTATTTATTCAATCTTGCACTCAATTATTCTATTGTGTAGCTAACAATAGAGTACTATCTATGAATTTATAGTTGAACTCGAAAGTAGAAACTATAAATTTCATATAGGATTGAATAGTGTAAGTTCTTGAATTCGGGCATCAGAGAATAGATTCGTGATTAGGATAAACATATTCTAGTTGCCTTACTTCGTTATTTTTGCAGGAAATATACATGCATTCTTGTCAAGTTTGATTCTATAGACATATAGTCTTACATAGGATTGAATAGGAGAGCGAAGCATCGAAAGAACTTCGCGACATAATAAACCCTGCTAATAAAAAAATTAGATAAGTCAAGTGATTACATCAACCCGAAAAACGCAATAGGAGAGACATTAATTCCATAACCCTGGAATATCCCCATCTAATTGAATTCTTAGTATATAGTAATTTAGTTATAAAAATGGCAATCATCTTCTTCAGACTCACTTGAGCATTAAATATATAAATACCTTAGATTGAAAAATAGTTGATCATAAATCCTCGTGGGAACGATACTTTCTTATCACTTTATTACTTGTCGACCGCGTATACTTGCATGTGTGTTTGGACCCAACAAGTGTTTGGCACCGTTGCCGGGGATTTAGAAATTAGCTATTTGTCTAAAATAGGCTTTTATTTATTTTTGTTCGAGTGTTAATTTGTTTGTCTGTTTCTGACTCTACAGGTGTTCACCTTGAATGCTCAGAAGAAGCAACAGTTTGAACAATCTTCCTCCTCCTGATCCTGAGCCTGAAAGACTTTTCCAAAGGTTAAAGAGGGAGGCAGAAGTAAGAGCAAGAATTTCAGAGTTGGGCATTGTAGTCCAACCACAGCCAATCGAGATGACAGAAAATGAAGAGAGACCGGTGATTGAGGTTGCAAGGCCTAGTCTCGCGAACATGACTCAGGCTATCGTGAAGCCTGACATAACTGGGCACTTTGAGCTAAAACTGTACAAGGTGCAACTGATCCAATCCATAGGGCAATTTGTGGGTTTACTGAGTGAAGATCCATAGAGGCACATACAATTATTTTTGGAGATTACGGATACATACTACTATCCGAACGTCCCCAAGGACTATGTCAGACTAACCTTGTTTCCCTTTTCTCTGTTGGGGGAAGCAAAAAAGTGGTTGAACAAAGAGCCAACAAACTTAATCTGAACATGGGATGATCTAGCACGGAAATTCCTTATCAAATTCTTTCCCACAAAGAAAAAAAAGTCACTGAGAAGCCAAATTCTGGGGTTTAACAAAATGATGGCGAGACTCTACATCAAGCTTGGGAGAGATATAAAAAGCTACTCAGAGATTGCCCAGATCACTGTTAGACTGATGAAGTACTGAGTCATACTTTTGTTTATGGGTTAGACGAATCATCCAAGATGAATCTTGATTCGGCCTGTGGAGGAACTACATGGCTAGGCCGTACACTGAAATTCAAATCCCGCTGAACAATTTCACAGCTAACGATAACAATTGGCAATGAGACATGGAACCACAGAGAGCACTTAAATAGAAGGCAACATGTGTTATTGTGCTTGATGATTTCTCACCCATGAGAGCAGATATTGCAAAGTTAGCCAATCAGGTAAATAAGATGACGATGCAACAAGCACAACAGATGCAACAGGTGCAACAAATGTCTACATGTTGTGAGATATGTGGAGAATGCCACATGAGTAACCATTGCCCATTGAATCCTGAATCCATTTATTATGTGGGGCAGCACAACAGGGGTCCGATGAACCAAAATACTCAGTATGAGAATACTTACAATCCAAACTAGAGAAGCCATCCCAACTTCTCTTGGGGCGGTAATTAGAACAGTAACAAACCTCAAGGAAATTTCAGTGTAGCTCAGACTCCACCACAACATGCATAGGATACTACTAATGAGTTGTTAAAGAAGTTCTTGCTTGATAATCAACAACTCCGTCTTGATAATCAACAACGTCAGACAGAATTCAATAATTTGGAAAGGCAAGTTGGACAAGTTGCCTCCACCAGAATGCTAGACCTAATGGGGCACTCCCAAGTGATATTAAGAAGAATCCCATTGAACAAGTTCAATCAATTATCTAAGAAGTGGGAAAGCATTGGAGGAGGTGCCACCTAAAAAGTATGTGTCTAAAGAAGTTTTTGAAAGATTGGTACCTCAACTAGAGGTAGAAGCTGAAAAGAAAGATGATAAACATAGGCAGGAGATAGAGGTAAGGCCACCACCGCCTTTTCCTCAAAGGTTGAAAAAGTCGAATGATGAGTCAAAGTACAAAAAGTTCTTAGATATCTTGATCCAAGTGCGGGTGAATCTACCTTTGATAAAAGTGCTGCAAGAAGTTCCTAAATATGCCAAGTACTTGAGAGATATCGTGGCCAATAAAAGAAGGTTGACAAAGTTTGAAACAGTTGCACTTACTGAGGAGTGCAGTGCTACAGTACAGAGTAAGCTCTCTCCTAAGTTGAAGGATCCCGTTTGTTTTACAATCCCCTTGGCGAATGGAAAATACGAGGTTGGTAGAGCCTTGTGCAATCTGGGAGCGAGCATTAACTCGATGCCACTATCAGTGTTCAAGCAGCTCAATCTTGGAGCCCCCAAGCCTACTACTATAACTCATACAGCTAGCGGATCAATCATTAGCGGTGCCTGAAGGAATTATTGAAGATGTGCTGGTGCGAGTGGGGAAGTTCATCTTTCCCGTCGATTTCATTATTCTTGACTACATGGCCGATGAGGAGGTTCCAATTATTTTGGGGCGGCCATTCCTGGCTACTGGTGGAGCACTTATTGATGTGAGGGAGGGTAAACTAAAGATGAGAGTGCATGATGAAGAAATCACATTTAACATACAAGGCGCTTAACCTTCATAAGCATTATGGGGATTTGTGCATGATCTCTGTGGTAGAATAAAAGTTGATAGAGCGAGGTCCTTATGTGGAGCCTACTGACATGGAAAAGAAAATTGAGTTAGAAGAAGTGGTATTGCGAGCTGAATGTGTAAAGGTAAAAGAGAAAAGGGTCAGAGAGGAAAGAAGAGATCCTCCTAGAGCGCGCAAGAAGGCAAAACTCCATGGAAAGAGGAGGAAACGAAGCGCCCAACCTGAGCAGAGTAGCAGAGTCGTACCACGACTATTAATAAGGTACTAGTTGGGAGGCAACCTACCTTGTATTTTCTTTATTCTTATTTTTATTTTTTTAGCATTTTGTTTTATTTGTTTTTTTCTGCAGATTATGGGAAGTCTGAGTACCCGAAGTTGAAGCCGAGGAGCATGTTGATCTTAAGTGTGGGGTCGTCCCGACCCTCTATATTGAGGATCATATGCTAGATAGGCCGTAGAGGGTCTTAGGGAGTATTTCTCATTCTTGTTTTAATATTCTTCTATGTGATCATGCATCGAGGACTATGCATGTCATAAGTGTGGGGTGGGGGAATTACTTTCTAAGTGTAATTGTATGAAAATATTTTCTCATTGTTTTTTATATAACCCAGTTAGAAGTAGTCTAGTTTAGAGTAGTAGACTTAAAATAAACAAAAAAAAAAAATCAGAAAAGCTCTGACTTTTTCCGACGATGGATCTCTTGGACAACTTTCTTGAGGGATTAATGTCCTATTAAAAATACCAAAAAGTTTTTGTTTTATTTTTTTAGGATAGTTAGGTAGTATCCCTTAGTTTTTCTTTGGACTCCGGTTCTTTTCCAATGGTGTAGCTTGAACCATGTATTTTATTTTTATTTTTTTAGAAGTAGGATAGGAAGAAAACTGAGTTGCTCTAAGGTACCTGTTGACATGTTTGGTACTGGAACATTAGGCTATAGCATGCACTCTGTCTTTCTTTTATATTTGATTTGAATTGTGATGCACGAGTGAAATAAATAGCCTACTCTGTGATACCTTTTTCTCAGTTGTTCGACTTGTATGTCACCTAGTGCATTATTGCTTAAAGATTTCTCAACTATATGTGCTTGCTTGACTTGAGAGTTGAACAGAACCGTCTTGATTGAGTCATGTGCAATGTGTCTGTAAGGATTTATGTTATTCTGTGCTATCCTGTATCATCTAGAACTTGCCCTGTGTGTTAATCGAAATGAAATCATTAAGTTGTGCTAGTCTAGGAGATGACGTAGGCACTTCTTTCTTGATCATAGAGGTGCTTGTCACTTACAAATAGAATTTTCCTGTTGCTATCCCCTTTGAGCCTATAGATCTTTTCTTTGGCACCTACACTACAAGCCGTATCCCTATTTTATTCTTAATTTGAGCTTGTTGAACCTTTACCTCCGAAGGCACTTAGTCGCTAAAAGAAGTAAGGTGAGAGATTTAGGAAGTAACTTTCGAGTGGAACTATAGAAGGGCCCATAAGGTGCAGTAGAGTCGTGAAAAATACCACTAGCCGACGAACCTTAATGTATGGAGTGTGTGTAGAAAAAGAAAAAAAAAGAAAAAGAGAGAAAAGAGAATTTCAAGAAAAAAAAAATAGACAAACAATGTTGATAGTCAAGAAGAAAAGAAAAAAACACACACCTCCTAATCTTACTAATTCGTGCTAGTGGGGATGTAGAAGTGCTTAATTGAAGAAAGGGCTATGTTTTGTATAGTTTGTGGTGAGTGAATTGGTTGAGAAGAAAACGTGCTCGATTCTTGAGTGTAGTGTATTAAAAGTACTTAGGAGGGTTAGTCACTATTCTTAAATATATCCTACCCGTACTTTAGCCTACATTACAACCCATAAAGTCCTAATTGATCCTAGACTTAGCTAACTTAGATTAGTAGAGATGTACACTACGAACAAGGTTATGGTACGACCACGAGATGCACATGAAGTTCTTTGTGAGAGTGAGCGAATTTTGTTCAATTGTGTGATGTCCTTAATTTATGTTCAAATTCATATTTGAATGTGTGGACTATTTCTATATTCACTCTCTTATTTTTTGGTGAGGGCACATGATCTCATGACGGATTGGTAATGTTGTGAACTTCTCTTGTTGGGTGAGTGCGCGAGTTGAGAGTGCTTAGTGGTAACGAGTTGGCTCTTGAGGTGGGGTGGTTGTGGATAGGTTGTTTGAATAGGTTGCATTACATTGTGTATACTTGGGCATGTTTAAAACTGGAAGAATGTGAATTTTGTATGTTCATGCTTGATTGCCGGTATCGAATATAGTCAAAGGTAGAGTGTATGATTGGAAATTGAATTGCTCCTCCATAGTTGATGTGTACGTTGTTGGGGTGTAGTTATAGTTCCATTGCTCGAGGACGAGCAAGAGTTTAAGTGTGGGGTGTTGATATTTGACTTAAAGTATGTATATTTATATGCATACTGCCTCGCGTTTTACTCATGTTTCATAAATTTAGGATGTGTAATGTAATAATTTATGCTAATTCATGGTATTTTTATGTGTAGGAATCATCCGGAGGCAATGTAGAATGAAGGTGCACGATTTGAAGCAAAAATGGAACAAATTTGAAAATTGGCACAGTGTAGCGCCCAGGCTAGCGTGGGGCGCTACCTGTGGCGCAGTTTCCAGAAGCACAAAATTTCCAGCGCCAGGGCTAGTGCCCCACGCTACCCTGGGCGCTAGGTGACGGGAACTTGTCCTATTTCGTTTGGGACTTGGTTATTTCGACCCAAGGTGCCCCTAATTCGTATAAAAGCAAGTCTAAACCTATGTTTTTTGTTTTGGGGGGGGGGGGGGGGAGACGCCACTTTGAGAGGAAAACACAAGTACGGAACACTCGGAAGCACGAAATTCATCGATTCATCCATACTTCATATAGTATTCATAGCTTTTATGTTTAAAAATAATATTTTGATTATTGTGATTAACATGAGTGGCTAAGAACCTCATTATTCTAGGGTCATGGGTCGTTATTGACTATTGTAAATTGACAGTTGATTGTTTTTCTTGACTTTATCATATTAATTTGTTTATTCAATCTTGCACTCAATTATTCTATTATGTAGCTATCTACGAATTTATAGTTGAACTCGAAAGTGGGAACTATAAATTGCATATAGGATTGAATAGAGTAAGTTCTTGAATTCGGGCATCGGAGAATAGATTCGTGATTAGGATAGACATATTCTAGTTGCCTTACTTGGTTATTTTTGCAGGAAATATACATGCATTCTTGTCAAGTTTGATTCTATAGACATATAGTCTTATGTAGGATTGAATAGGAGAGCGAAACGTCGAAAGAACTTCGCGAACATAATAAACCCTGCTAATAAAAAAATTAGATAAGTCAAGTGAATACATCAACCCGAAAAACGCAATAGGAGAGACGTTAATTCCATAACCCTGGAATATCCCCATCTCATTGAATTCTTCCGAAGTATTTGTTTGCTCTACTTGCGATCTTATTTTCTTGCTTTCTTGTTAGTATATGGTAATTTAGTTATAAAAATGGCAATCATCTTCTTCACACTCACTTGAGCAAATAGATTTGATTGGAGAATAGTTGATTATAAATCCTCGTGGGAACTATTGATACCCAATTTTGCCCTCATATTTTATAAAATATTATATATGTTGACGGCCAATTTTGACCCTCCCTTTTAAAACTAATTTATTCATATTTATTAATTTACAATAAATACTTTAAAAGTATTTTCTATTAATGAATATCTATTTTTACAAATTAATTAAGTACTAGTCTTAAAATTAATCACGTAGTATTAATATTATGTAATTATAAATGTATTTACTATCGTAAGATTATTAAAATAATTTTTGTATATACATTACATAGGTTTTATAATTAATTTGACAATTTTACTCCTTAATTTCTAGTGAATTAGGTTACTATGGTAATATTTTGAAATTAGTGCTATAATTCGAAATATGCGTTATTTATAGATAATTAATCAAAATAATTAGTAGCATATATAGTAATTATAATTTTACCATAATTTATCAAAATTTTTAAGTTTATTTAAATTAATTTTAAAAGGGTTGAAAACTAAAAGGCTACAATTGTAATTCCTTAATTAAAATCAAGATGGCCATTTTTTAAATTATTTTAGCCCAAATACACAGCCTAGTCTGAAATACACCTAGCCCAAACACTCCCCTCTTTCCACTTTGGCAATCCTTGCCACTCTATGACAATCAATCAGAGCACACCACGTCATCCATCTCTATCACTCACAAAAGAAACACAAAGACATCTAGGCCATTCATTTTTGATTAATGGCCCACGATTATACTCTACTCTTTCCCCTTTAATTTTCAAAACCCTCAAAGATTTTATCTCCATTGTTCTAATCTCATGATCCAATGCCCATTAAAATTCCTTCTAAAAAACCCTAAATGCCCGAAATTTCAGGGCCGTTGATCACCAGATCCAACGGCCCGTATTCTATCTCTTAAGCTTAGCCCAAGAGACGGCCCCCAAACCCATTAACCCTAATTCATTTGCCACCTTCTCAACCGTCTCCCTTTCCTCTTTCCCTGTCTTTTCTCTCAGTCTCTCATGAATGCCAATAAACAGATATTGCACAAATTCGTGCAAGGTCATGAAACCTCTCACCAAATCGTCCTCTCATGCTTCACTATACGAGAATCCCGCTGTCATTTCCTCTTTTATCCACTAAATCCGTAACATCAGAGTTCAACCTCCCAAACTCGAAACACCATTCCGTCTTTGGCTTTCAAATCAAGCTTAGAGACCACATTTTATCTCTGGGTTATGATGAAGGTTGTTCCCTTTCATTTTTCGTTGATAAATGTTTAAAACCCCATATCCAAAAACCCCAGACCAAATCGTGCAAGGGTCAAATCTCTAAAATTCCCTATGTTTTGTTAAATCTACGGCATGCATGGTCATATCTCATAGCTCAATCATGGTTATTCGAGGTCCAGAGGTCAAACGCAGTGACCTCTGGACATTGAAGCTTTATCCAATGGTCCTTTCTTTCAACGGTCGACTTCTCTCATCTCAGGTAAAAATCTTCAACAAATATCCCTATGTTCTCTTTGATATTTCCCGACTATGCTCACATCATCAATTCATCGTCACTCTCCACTATATTAGTTTGAAATCTCAAACCCTAAGGCCTTAGATGTCACTATAAAAAATGGGTCTTCAATGCTCTCACCTTACAGACAGATATAAAACACACATTAATCACCCAAAAAGACACTGAGAAATTTAGGGTTTCGAATCTTAGTTTTCTTACTGTCTCCCTCTCTTTTGCTGAGTTTTATTGTTGGTTTAAACTCGAGGGTTCTGGGATTTTGAGAAACAAAAGAGTTCATTTGGTCTGCTGCCCTTAGGAAGGTCAACATCTCTCTCATTTTTTCTCTTTTGTTCGTCTCTCTCTAAATGACACAAGTATGCCTAGATAGGTTATGTATATTACAATTATTCTATATGTGTTTGACATATTGATATCCATGCTTTGTTAGCTTAATGATTTCTAATGATTAGCTTATTCTGTTATGAGTCTTTAAATGATAGTTGATTAAACCATAATTGAAAGGTTCTTATGTGTTTATGTTCAATTGAACTTCATAGTTCTCATTGACTTGCAGTAAGCTCATCTCTGTCTTGTTGCACCTCTGTAATTTTTTGTGAGCTTTGTAGTTGAGTTTAATTCCTGATAATATAATTAACATGACTTATATCCACTTGCCTTTTAACCTTGATCCTAAACTTGAAGTGTCTCTGCTTGTGTTTGTCCAACTTTTTTTCTGAGTTACTACTATAGTCTTTTACTTTGTTTAGCCATTATTGTTAAACCAATAATGCTTACCTAAACTTCATATTTTTCCCTTCACTGATGATTTTGTTGTGATCTTCATAATGTTCTTTGCATCTTATTTGCCTTATGGTTGAGTTCATTATTTGATGATCTTAACTGAGATACATCTGAAAGTTCAAAAAGTCCATATCAGTTAACTAAGGTGAAAGAATCTAGGTGTTTAGATACTCTCCTTCTCTATAGTTGTATCTGCCAACCCTGAGGGTGATTTTTGGGCTGTCAGCATGATATTCTTATGATCACACCTAACTATTGAATGAATTTGTGGGAAACTATCCTATTTGTATTAAATTGCTTGCTTTTTTTCATGAACCTTTATTGTACACATTCTATTAAGGTTAACCTACTTTTATTTTCATAGAATAGGTCATGATCTTGTTTGGATAAAGTCAACTATTAATTACTGCATAACTAAGCTTGCTTGTCCATGATTAGTTGTGATCTTCATATACATGTGTAATTCAAAACTTGTGCAGTATATCCTTGTTCTCAATCTCTTTGAGCCACTACTAATTCTGTAAAGCTTGCATGCATCTATCATCAACTTGTCTTTCATGAAAGTAGGACTCAGACATTCTATTATAATCAATTTAGGAGCTGAAACATAGTCACTTCATACTAAGCTAAACTTATGTTTGAGTTGAATTTGTTTTGATACAATGTTTTCCATTTCCTCTCTTCACTAACATGTTGATTTGATTATGTAATTGGTTCTATAATGTGCAAAGTTCCCCTGCTTATATAAGGTCACTACCTTACTTACCCTACCTATGTATAGTTGATTAAATATTGCAAGTATCTCTGTTTGACTCTACATCACCATGTTTTTGTTCTAAATTATGCCCAGTTCTTCTCTTTATTATTAATCCAAAACTGAACTTGACTCTCAAGCCTTATGAAGTCCTTTATTGATTTTACCTGAACATGATGACCTGCTAATACTGTTAGAAGCATGACCCTGTTGAGACCTTAGGGATCCCATGTTTGAATCTGTGAATTGGTAGTCATGTTGAGAGTTTAATCTTATTTCTAATACCCTTGATAACAATGGTTCACCATGACTGTTTGTCTGAATCTGTATTGATTATCTTTAAGATGTTAAGTAGTATTATTAATCCTTGCATGTGTTAATAATAAACTGCGTACTTCACAGTCAGTTTGCTAAGGCAAGGGTATCTGCATCTCTTGTGCTGCTGTCTATATGAGTTCTGCAGCCATTTTCTCTTAAATATGTTGTCACTTAATGATGCACTCATGCAATAGTAGGGTATGAAACTTTTGTTTTCCATCTACATATGTTTTGAAGTCAGCCCTTTAGGTTTGCTTGATAAGTCATCTTAGTTATATTATCATGTATTAAACTCAACTTCAAAGCTCACAAAAAATTACAGAGGTGCAACAAGATAGAGAAGAGCTTACGGTAAGTCAATGAGAACTATGAAGTTAATATTGAACATAAACACATAAGAACCTAAGCATGGAGGCTGTTGGAAAACTCAGAGCAAAAATCAACTAGTATCAATTATGGTTTAATCAACTATCATTTAAAGACTCATAACAAAATAAGTTAATCATAAGAAATCATTAAACTAACAAAGCATGGATATCAACATGTCAAACACATATAGAATATCTGTAATCAACAGAACCTATCTAGGCATACTTGTGTCATTCAGAGAGAGACGAACAATAGAGAAAAAAATGAGAGAGATGTTGACCTTCTTAAGGGCAGCAGACCAAACAAACTCTTTTGTTGCTCAAAATCCCAAAACACTCAAGTTTAAACCAGCAATAGAACTCAGAAAAAGAGAGGGAGACAGTAAAAAAACTAAGATTCGAAACCCTAAATTTCTCAGTGTCTTTTTGTGTGATTAGTGTGTGTTTATATCTGTCTGTTATGTGAGAGCATTGAAGATCCCTTTTTATAGTGCCATTTAAGGCCTTAGGGTTTCAGATTTCAAACTAAGATAGTGGAGAGTGACGATGAATTGATGATGTGAGCATAGTCGGGTAAAATCAGAGAGAACAGAGGGAGAATCATTGAAGATTTTTACCTGAGGGAGAGAAGTCAACCGTTGAAAGCAAAGACCGTTGGATAAAGCTTCAATATCCATAGGTCACTGCATTTGACCTCTGGACCTCGAATAACCATGATTGAGCTCTGAGATATGCCCATGCATGCCGTGGATTTAACAAAACAGAGGGGATTTCAGAGATTTGACCCTGGCATGATTTGGTCTAGGGTTTTTGGATTTGGGGTTTTAAGCATTTATCAATGAAAAATGAAAGGGAACAACCTTCATCATAACCCAGAGACAAAACGTGGTCTCTGAGTTTGATTTAAAAGCCAAAGACGAAATGGTTCGAGTTTGGGAAGTTGAATTCTGGTGTTACGAATTTAGTGGATAAAAGAGGAAATGACAACGGGATTCTCGTATAGTGAAGATGGAGAGGACGATTTGGTGAGAAGTTTCATGACCTTGCACAAATTTATGCAAGGTCTGCTGATTGACATTCATGAGAGACTGAGAGAAAAGTGAGGGAAAGAGGAAAGGGAGGCGAATGAGAAGGTGGCAAATGAATTAGGGTTAATGGGTTTGGGGGCCATCTCTGGGGTTAAGCTTAGGAGATAGGATACAGGCAGTTGGATGTGGTGATCAACTGTCACGCCCCAACCTCAGAAAGCGCAACCGGCGCTCAACTGAGTGAACCCGGTCGACATGATTTCATTAATTAAACAGTAGGGAGATCATATATACAATACTAAATCGTCTCATTGGTTACATCATTATTAAGTTTCAAGATACACACATTCTTATGATTCGAGTGGAACACGAGATCAAAACATAACATAATATGTTTGACCTTTCTAGTACCTATGTACAACCCACATAGTGTCTACGGAGCCTCTAAAAGATACAAACGAGTGTTATGGTAGTGCCGACAATAAGGCCCCGGCTATACCTTGAGACGTGATATAAAAGATACAATACGTGACCCCGGGATGAAGTGGGGCTCACCAAGTCTGTTGGGAAGAAGATGTACCACTATCGCTGATCAACATTGCCTGCTTTGGAACCACCTGCATCCATTTAAAGATACAGCGCCCCCGATAAAAGGGACGTTAGTACTGTCGATTAGTACTAGTATGTAAAACTAAACACCATCTCAATAGAATGAATAATAATATAAGGGGGAACAGTCAAGAATTCAATAAGAGCTTCAAATAATACTAAAACATCAAGTTAAGGATCACATAAGTTTTCAAGTCAATTTCTATGTTATTATGTTGGGTGATCTTTAGTGCCGATATACCATAATTCACAATACCACCGTATTCTTATACGGAGTCCGATCACGACCCGATTGGCTAGGTCGTCTCATTTTAGACATCAAACCATAACCACAATTTCAGTATAATTTCTAGCACAATCACCACCATGTGTGCGGCATGGCGTCCGATCATGGCCCGATCGGCTAAGCCGTCTCACCCAAGACATTACCTTTTTCAATCAATCATCTCACATCATACTTCTTTCATATCCTTTCGATTCATTTGCACTAGTGGCCACAATTATAAAGTCATTCATTGTACTTGGCCGTATTTCATAATTCCAGTTCCCTTTTCCACATTCAAACGTCATTATCATTATCAACAATAATAAGGCTTTCCATTCAAGACATTAAATTCACATACGAGCAATTTAGGAATCTTAGGCACATAGAGGCTTTTCATACAATTTGGCATAACAACCTTTATTTCGATCTTGACTTCAAGTCTTAACATTCCTAACACATATTCCACATTTTGAACACATCCTCAAATGGCAAGATGACATGATGAAGCATTTAGAATAAATATTGAACATACATCCTTCAATACAAACACATTAGGAATAGCCAATTCTATAATGATCAATTTGGGACTTACACCGATTACATGAACACCGTGGGATTCGATTCTAAGAAGAAGGGGGTTTAGCCAACATACCTCAATTGAGCTTCCTTTTAACTCTAAAACGTTCCGAAATCCTTAGCAACTTCAATCTATTTTAGAAATATAACAAGTTGGACCAAAATTAGGAAGATGGTCATGGTTCTAGCTCATTTGAGCACATTAACAAATACTAGGTGTGCATTAATATTTTTAAGGCCCTTTTGTGAAAGATTTCGTCATTCCCCAACCCATTCTCTACCATTTTTAGCTCACAACCTTCCCACATTCTTTGATAACACATGCATGCAAGATAACAACTCCCATACCCAAGAATTGTCTTACTAATTACCCATTATTAGATAAATTTTGAAATTAAGGGCTAGGGTGTAAAATCTTACCTCTAGGATGAAGACCTAGTGAGTTTTCCTTGTTAACCTTCAAAGATTTGAGCAAAACATGATGAATGAATTGTTGAAGAACTCTCTCCCACTCTAGGGCACTCTCTCGCCCTCAAAATATCAGATTTTTGCTCAAAATATGGTCCTTTGCGTATATATAACGAAGTAGGGTCGGGTTATAAAAATCCAAAAATGAAGCCCCGGAACAGGATATGCGGTCGCATATGGATATGCGGTCCGCATATCGGCCGCACAATTTGGTGCAAAAAACTGAAAAAAACTGCCTGGGTCTGCGGTCACTATGCAGCCTGCAGACCTATTCTGCGGTCGCATAATGAACCGCAAAACAGTTCTGCGGTCACATAGTCGACCGCAGAATGGCATCCAACCCAGCCCATACCTGCCACACTCTGCGGCCATTATGCGACCTGCAGAGTGATTCTGCAGTCGCATAATGGACCGTAGAAACGCATTTCTCTGCCAAATATTTTCCTTCAACTCCCCAGCGCACTGTTCAATCCAAACATCCCAAACCGCGGTGCGCAAGCTCACCGCGAAGAATTTCTACAATTATTAACCTCTACGCCTACCCCGGCATCACGGAACCCCAATTTTTAGGAAAAATTTTACGGGGCCTTACATCAACGGCCCTGAAATTTTGGGCATATAGGTTTTTTAGAAGGAATTTTAATGGCCATTGGATCATGAGATTTGAACTGTGGAGATAAAATCTCTGAGTGTTATGAAAATTAAAGGGGAAAGTAGAGTAAAATCGTGGGCCATTGATAAAAAAATGAACGGCCTAGATGTCTTTGTGTTTCTTTTGTGAGTGATAGAGATGGATGACATGGCATGCTCTGATTGGTTCTCATGGAGTGGCAAGGATTGCCAAAGTGGAAAGAGGGTAGTGTTTTGGCTAGGTGTATTTCGGATTGGGCTGTGTATTTGGGCTAAAATAATTTAAGAAATGGCCATCTTATGTTTAATTAAGGAATTAATGTTGTAGTCTTTTAGTTTTTAACCTTTTTAAAATTAATTTAAATAAACTTAACAATTTAAATTATAATTACTATATATGCTACTAATTATTATGATTAATTATCTATAAATAACGCATATTTTGAATTATAACACTAATTTCAAAATATTAGCATAGTAAGCTAATTCACTAGAAATTAAGGAGTAAATTTGTCAAATTAATTATTAAACCTATGTAATGTATATACAAAAATTATTTTAGTAATCTTAAGATAGTAAATACATTTGTAATTACATAATAATAATACTACGTGATTAATTTTAAGACTATTACTTAATTAGTTCTTTAAAAATAGATATTCATTAATAGAAAATACTTTTAAAGTATTTATTGTAAATTATTAAGTATAAATAAATTAGTTTTGAAAGGGAGGTTCAAAATTGGCCGTCAACAACTGCCCCTCTTTGACCGGAGACGATGAAAGAGTTTTCGGGCAAAGAAATTGAACCAAAGCCAATTTTGTCCCGACTTTAGGCACGTATTGCAAGAATGGCATGAAAATTATGAGTTGCAGAATTGAGTTGAAGAAGAATCTAGGAAAGTTTGGGAATATTGGGCCGAATTCTGGCTTTGAATTGCTTACATACCTCGGGCTTAACGAGGATCAAGCCTCATGTAGTTCTGGAGTAGGGATTTTGGGGAAGCAACACTCACAGGAATTGCCCCAGTATCGTATAGCGACGATACGGCGAGATGGAAGATTGGTCACTCATGATAGCTTGAATTTTGCGGCCTGATTTGAATGATTCAAAATTTAGAGCTCGCTGGTCGTCTTGAGCTAGAATCTTGGGCCCGCTACTGGGTAGGCTGTCCCCATAGCATTGTAGTTCGGTTTGCTACTAAGAAATAGTTCCACACTGCGGTGTTTGTATCTGCAAAGCAAATGAAATACATGCATACTGATATATTGTCATGCATAATATATTAAGATGCAATGTAAATTATGCAGGAATGATGATGCCTGGCTACCGGCGAGCCGTTATTCGCGATTAGGATGATGGGATACTTGATCCTGACTCGATTTGTTAGCCGGGCTCTGTACCGTTCCACAGTTGTCAGAGCATTTGAAAATTGTCTTCGCTTGTTGGGGGAGCTTGATTGGTAAAGTGCGTCTCTACTTGTTGGGAGAGCTTTGTACTGAGAAATGTATCCGCTTGTTGGGAGAGCTTGATTTGTAGAGTGCGTCTCCGCTTGTTGGGAGAGCCTTGCACTGAAATATAAAGGTATACTTCGCTCGGAAGTGATTGATAAAAATCGTAACCATGCCTAAAGCTGCACGAACAAAACATTAAAACATTTAAAGTAATAGCGAAATGAAATATAAGCATGCCCAAGAGATACTCTTGATTGCGAAGCTAGGTTGCGGCCATCGATTTGCAGAATGAGGTTTGCGATTGTCTATTGCGGCATCCGTGATTGACGGAGCAGTGCTACAAATTGCTTTTTGTTGGCGAAGTTTGCATTTTTCTATATACAAGGCTGCAGTTGGTGAAGCCAACGTTCAATTTGCACAAGGCGCTCCGATTGATTGAGGTGGCGGTTTGTTATATACAGGTCTTCAATTGGTGAAGCCGACGTGTGATTTGTACAGGATGCTTCGATTGATTGAGCAGGAGGTTTGCTATATACAAGACTTCGATTAGCGAAGCCGGCATTCGTTTTGTACCAGATACTCCGATTAGGCGAGCAAGCGATTTGCTATTTACAAATTTCCGTATCAGTTGTCTGATTCTGCGGCACCTACAAAGAATTCAAGAGTTAGATTTAGTTGTGCTTGAAAATTTTAAGTAAAAGGGAGGAGAGATAATCTTAGGTAAGTGACAGGTCCGTCATTTGCCCCAGTGTGGTCCCAGTGATTCTTTACTCTCTGTTGACCATGCACTCAAAGAAAACTTCTTAGTTGGGGGGGTGGGGGGGTGGTTTGCGTCGACCATGGTATTAATTTGCCCCTACCTTTGACATGATAGCTCCACAAAGTTCGGTAGATGGAACAAATTACTTTATATATATATTTTTAGAAATTATTTTGAAAATACTTGTTTCTTTTAAGGCAAATGCCGTCGTTCCGGATTATGACATGTTACAAAAGGTTCTCCACATGCGAACGTATCCCTTCGAGAACTTTGCCCTGTCGCTGTCGATCTTTCGTGACGTCTCTGACAACGTAACTACTTGCTGTTGCGACGACGTGCTAATTAGAGCTAATATTATAGAGGTTTCCTAAGTTTATGACTAAACCCTTTTAGGCTGCCTACGTATCCAAAGCGGAATCAGGTCTGAATGTAATTCGTAGGATGAAGATGAAATGTGATGAAACGACCGAGCCTGACTCAGGCAGCCTACGTATCCAAAACGGAATCAGGTCGGAACGTAGTTCAAATACAACAGATGCAAAATGATGAGATTAAGAAATGAAAATGGTCGAGTCTCACTCAGACAACCTACGTATCCAAGTGGAGTCAGGCCAGAACGTAGTTCAATTACAAAAGATGACTGAATCCGATAAGGATAGCCTACGTATTCCTTTATGAGGAAATCAAATCGGCATAGTTCCTGAACAACATAAAAAATAATATTTGGTTTTTCTATTACAAGAGAAAGGGGGAGAGAAACCGAACCACTACGTGGGTTGCCTACGTATCCCTCCGTGGGAAGTCAGGTTGAACGTAGTTCTGTTACATCAAAAACCCTAACTTTATCTATCTTTAGGCATAATATCTCTTGATTGCGTCCGAGTTGATAGGATTTGTGCTGACTCTTCGATCCATTTCTGCTAAGATTAGAGCTCTACCAGACAGCGCTTTGTGGACCACGTAAGGACCTTGCCAGTTTGGTATAAACTTCCCTTTAGCTTCTTATTTATGGGGAAAGGTTTTCTTCAAAACCAACTGTCCCGGTGCGAATTGGCGAGGCTTCACTCTTTTGTTAAATGCACTAGCCATCCTATTTTGCTATAGCTGTCCATGACACACGACATCCATTCTTTTCTCGTCAATGAGCATTAGTTGTTCTTGCCTAACCCGTATCCACTCTGCATAGTCCAATTTTGCTTCTTGAATGACTCTTAAGGACTGTATCTCGACTTCTGGGGGTATCACTGCTTCAGTGTCGTATACCAACATGTATGGTGTTTCCCCAATAGATGTTCTCATGGTAGTCTAGTAACCTAATAAAGCGAAAGGTAACTTCTTGCCATTGTTTGTGATTGTCCACTATCTTTTGCAGAATCCTCTTGATATTCTTGTTAGCTGCCTCACTTGCCCCATTCATTTGTGGTCTATAGGCTGTGGAATTGTGGTAGACGATTCTGAACTTCTCGCAAATTTCCCTCATGAGATCGCTATTGAGATTGGCGGCATTGTTAGTGATGATAGATTCTGGTATCCCAAATCTGCAAACGATGTAGCTCCGAACAAAATCTGCCACTACCTTTTTTGTGACGGCCTTGTAAGTAGATGCCTTGACCTATTTGGTGAAATAGTCGATGGCTACCAAAATGAAATGATGTCCATTTGACGCTGCAGGCTCTATGGGTCCTATCACGTCCATGCCCCAGGTAGCGAAAGGCCAGGTTGAACCCATTACATTTAACTCATTTGGTGGAACCCGGATGAAATCTCCGTGAATCTGGCACTAGTGACACTTCTGCACATAGTAGATATTGTCGCTTTCCATAGTCATCCAAAAGTATTCAGCTCTCAAACTCTTCTTGGCTAACGTGAACCCGTTCATGTGGGGTCCGCACACCCCTGTATGTGTTTCTTCCAATAGTCTCATTGCTTCGGCGACGTCTACACATCTCAGCAAACCTAAGTCTGGGGTCCTCCTATACAAAACTTCCCCGTTGAGGAAAAAGTGATTTGCCAACCTCCTAAGGGCTCGGTTTTGACCATTAGTAGTATTTTCTGGGTACTCCTGGTTCGCAAGGAACTTCTTGATATCGTGATACCAAGGTTTACCATGTGGTTCTTCATTCACATATAAGCAATAGGCATGTTGATCCTTGATTTCTATCTCGATGGGGTCGATGTAGTTCTTGTCATGATGTTGAATCATAGATGATAAGGTCACAAGGGCATTAGCGAACTCGTTCTGAATTCTGGGGAGGTGCTTAAACTCAATATTTGTGAATTTCTTGCACAACTCCTTCACGTAGTGCATGTACATCAATATCTTGACATTCTTAGTTGACCATTCTCTTTGGACTTGGTGTATCAGCAAATCACAATCCCCTATGACCAAAAGTTCTTTGATGTTCATGTTGACTGACATTCCGATTCTAAGGATGCATGCCTCATATTCAGCCATATTATTGGTACAAGGGAATCTTATCTTTGCCGATGCTGGATAGTATTGTCCAGATTCCGAAATCAGGACTTCCCCAATCCTGACTCTTTTGAAGTTTGCTGCTCCATCGAAAAACATTCTCCATCTAGGGTATAATTTTGCAATATCTTCCCCGTCAATAGTACTTCTTCATCGGGGAAATACGTGGTAAGTGGTTCATAATCCCCATCCACTAGATTCTCGGCGAGGTGGTCGGATGAAGATTGTCCTTTGATAGCCTTCTGAGTTATGTATACAATGTCAAATTCGCTGAGGAGAATTTGCCACTTAGCTAGCTTCCCGGTAGGCATTGGCTTCTGAAAAATATACTTTAGCGGGTCGAGCCGAGATATCAGATGTGTAGTGTATGTCGACATGTAATGCCTTAGCTTTTGGGAAATCCAAGTCAGAGCACAACAAGTGCGTTCTATCAAAGTATACTTGGCCTCAAATGGTGTGAATTTCTTGCTTAAGTAGTAAATGGCCTGCTCCTTTCTCCCAGTTTCGTCGTGTTGCCCCAAAACACAGCCGAAGGCATTGTCCAAAACTGACAAATAGAGCAACAATGGTTTCCCTGGTTCAGGGGGAACCAGCACTGGCGGGTTTGAAAGATACTCTTTGATTCTGTCAAAGGCTTTCTGGCACTCCTCCGTCCATTTCGTGGCATCATCCTTCTTTAGCAGCTTAAAAATGGGTTCACAGATTACCGTGGACTGGGCTATGAAACGATTGATGTAATTCAATCTTCCTAAGAAACTCATGACATCTTTCTTTCTCTTTGGTGGCGGTAATTCCTGGATGGCTTTGATTTTTGATGGGTCCAGTTCTATTCCTTTCCTGCTTACAATAAAACCCAATAGTTTTCCAGCGGGGACTCCGAATGTGCACTTTGCTGGATTCAGCTTCAAACTGTACCTTCGCAGGCGTTCGAAAAATTTCCTCAAGTCGTCCAAGTGCTCTGAACTTTTTCGAGATTTTATGATGATATCATCCACATATACTTCGATCTCTTTATGAATCATGTCGTGAAAGAGGGTCGTCATGGCCCTCATGTAAGTGGCGCCGGCATTTTTGAGACCAAACGACATAACCTTATAACAGTAGACTCCCCAAGTAGTGGTGAGTGTCGTCTTCTATGCGTCTTCCTCGTGCATTAGGATTTGATAGTATCTCGCAAAATAATCCACAAACGACTGCAGTTCATACTTCACACAATTGTCGATGAGAATGTGGACATTTGGCAAGGGGAAATCATCCTTTGGACTAACTTTGTTAAGATCCCGGTAATCCACCCATATTCTGATCTTTCCGTCCTCTTTGGGCACTGGGATGATGTTTTCCAACCAGCTTGAATAGTTTGTGACCCTTACTACATTTGCTTCTATTTGTTTGGTCACCTCTTCTTTTTCCTCAGACTTAAATCAGGTTTGAACTTCCTGGGCTTCTTCTTGACCGGCGGTCTAGCAGGGTTAGTGGGTAGTCGATACGAGACAACACCGGTGCTTAATCATGGTATGTCATCATAGGACCATGCGAACATGTCGACGTACTGTCGGAGGAGTTCAATCATTTTTTCCTTCTGCTCGGCTTCTAGGTGAATGGTGATTCTGGTTTCTTTTGCGCCTTCTTCACTTCTGAGATTGACTATTTTAGTTTCTTCGAGATTGGGCTTCTTTTGACTCTCCAGCTGTTCGATCTCCTGTAGGAGATTGACTGCATTATACTCTCATCATATTCCTCGTAATCCATGTCGTTGCACTCAGCAGTTTTGTTACATGTCATAATCATAGAATGCATTTTTTATCGGTTTGATTACTGAAAAGAAAATCTAGGTATAAATAAAGCAGTAAAATAGAGTTGCGATATTTAGAAAAATGATTCTTTTTTATTTCATCAAAAGGGGAACGTCTTAAGTTTCATAAGAGGCAAATGACAAAAAGGTATAGACATGATAAATGCCTCAATTGACCGTGCTCTTTCAAAAGAAAACTTTTATAGTTCCATACTACCAAGACTCCTGGCGAACCAAAGATGGACTGGTTGTCCAATTCTGCAGCTCTTCCCCTGGTTCGACATCCCTAATAGTCGGTGTCTTGATGTCAGTTCCTTCACAACATCCTTCAATCATATTCACGAACAGCTTTCCTATCTCGTCGATGATATCATCTTCGGGTGTTGAACTCTGTCCCAAACTTGCAACATGCTCTGGCACAGAAACCCTTTTTCCGGAGCTAACAATGCGAGTTTTCCCTTTCGGAGGCTGATATCCTATGCCAGCCCTTCCTTTTTACCCATTGTGTTCGATTGGCTTTGTGATTCCATCTGACTTGGCTCCCAACCCTGTTCCTGGCATGTATCCATATTTCATTATCTCCCTCATGGCCATCTTGGATCCATACATCGATTGCATTCCCAAATTTTGTTCAGTCTTCTCCACCTCAATAGTCTGCATGATTTCCACAATGTGGAAGGCGACTCCGTCTAGACCCTCAATGAATGGGACAACATACTCCAGAGAGTCGGAGTGACCCCACTCGCCGTGGACCATAATCTCTCGGCATCCCCACTCAAATTTTATACATTGATGCAAGGTAGATGGCACATCCCCTGCCATATATATCCAGGTCCTACCCAGCAACAAATTGTAGGAAGATGAGATGTCCATCACTTGGAATAACACTGGAAAGTCGACCAGCCCGATTTGCAAGGCTAGATAAATTTCCCCAATAACATCCTTTTGCGAACCATCAAAGGCTCTTACCCTTACGTGGCTTTCCTTGACCTCCCTTAAATGAATTTCCAACTCTCGTAGGGTGGAGAACGGACAAATTTTGACTCCTGATCCTCCATCGACCAGCACTCAAGATACCACTTTGTCCCCGCATTTGATGGTGATGTGAAGAGCCTTGTTGTGACTTGCGCCTTCGACAAGAAGTTCGTCTCTTCTGAAAGTGATCATGTTTTCTTCTACCATTTTCCCAATTTTCACGGCCAACGCCTCTCTAGTGGTGTTACTTGGTACGCTTACCCCACTTAGTACTTTCAACAAAGCATCCTTATGACTGTCAGAACTCATTAATAGATCCATGATAGATATCTGTGCTAGAGTTTTCTTTAACTGTTCTTCCACAGAGTACTCTTTGCTCGACATCCTTTTCCAAAACTCAGCGGCTTAAGGGTCTGTTATGTTCCTCCTTGGAATTTATTCTCTCTCCAAATTTCCTCGATTGACATCGTCAGGGGCGTAGCACCTCCCAGACCTAGTCATACAGTGGGCCGCAGTAGAGTCTATCATTTTGGCCTTTCCCTTTTGTTGATAGGTCCATGGGACGGTTTTGTAATCCCAATCTTCTTCGCCCAGAGTAGCATTGGCAGGTTAATTCGGATAAGTCTAAACTGTCACAGTAGGCCTTAGTTGTACTGTAATGATTGGAGCCTTTTAAGGAGGGATCCTTGCGGCTTCTACATTCCCTATAGTGACAATAGTTCCCTTCAGGTCATATTCTTCTTCTAATGTGATCATGTTAGCTCCCTAGTTTCTATGATTTGGCAATGGGTTGCGATTCACATTAGGTGGTGTTGGAATGCACTAGATGGCTCCGCTATTGATCAGGGTTTCAATTTCATTTTTTAACTTGAAACAGTCTTCAGTGTCGTGCCCCGGTACATTGGAATGATACGTGTATCTCTTAGTGGCATCAAAATATTTGGAGGAATGTTTAGGAACCCTTCCCTCAATTAGGTGTATCAATCTTGCTCTTCTCAACCTTGACACAATTAGGCCAGAGGCGCAGTAATTGGGGTATAAGTTCTGGGACCCCTCTCTTCAAAGTTGGGACGAGGGTGTGGTGCATACATATGTTGGTTTTGGTGAGTAGTGGTTTGGACAGGAGTATATAGTCGTTATGGGTTTTGGTTGTTGTTGGCTCGAGGAGGGTTGTATTATGGCTGAGGGTGGTAGTAAGGTTGGGTATTATAGACTGGAGCGTAAGTGGGTGGTGGTGAGTGGTTGTTCAGGGAATAAGAGGTGCTTCCATGAGATGGGTTAGTTTGATAGTAGGGGACGACTACTGAGACCTCTTCTTTCATTTTCTTTCCGCTACCGATCGATCCTGACTGGATGGCCTTGCTGGTCACTTGCAGTGCTGCCATAGATTGCACCTTACCAGATTATATGCCCTCTTCTAAGAAATCCCCAATCTTAACCATCTCGAGGAACTTTTGACCCATCATTCCCATCATCTTTTTAAAGTATATTCCCTCTTGGGCTCGGATAAAGTACTCGGTTAGTTCACTATTGTCCAGTAGCGGTTGCGCCCTGACAACATATGTCCTCCACCGTCGTGCATATTCTTGAAATGACTCAGATGGCTTTTTCTACAGGTTCACCAGCGCGAACCGATCAGGAGTGATCTCTGTATTGAATCGAAAATGTTTCATGAAGTCCTCCACCATATCTTGCCAAGTTCTCCAATTTTGCGGGTCCTGTCAGGTATACCAGGTGAGTGCTTCTCCCGTCAGACTCCTTACAAACAACTTCATCCTTAGTTTCTCATTCCTTCCTACTCTGACCAACTTGTCGCAATAAGCTCTTAAATGTGCGTGAGGGTCCCCTGTCCCATAGAAGACATCAAACTTCGGTGGTTTGTACCCTACTGGCATATCCACATCTGGGTGAATACACAGGTCTTCATAGTCCAGGCTTTCACTTCCTCGGGCAACTTGGAGACTCTTCATTTGCCTTCTCAACATCTACAGCTGCTCAGATACCGACTCTTCTTCCTTATGCCGGGCTTCTCTCTCCATCTCGGCGTATTGATCGATCTCATATGGCACCCTGACCGTGACGGGTGCTGTAAAGGTAGGTTTGATAATGGCATATATAGGGGGAACGTATCGCTCGTGAGTAGCAGCATGTGCCAGAGGTATGTATTGGTTGGTGGTGAAAGCGACTCCGTCACGAGGAGGGGTAGTTGCATTGGTGGTAATAGGGGGGATCTGTGATGTCTGAGGGTATTGTGGTATGTAGGGATTGTGAATAGGGGGATTTGGTGGGTTAGCGGGGGTTACTGGAGGTATGACTTGAGTGGTGGGGGTTGAGGTTGGAGTGTTATTGTTTTGGCATGATGTTGAAGGAAAATGATCTGGAAGTGAATCCAGAGAAGGGAATCTGGGTGGTTGAGGAAGTGTTGTCATGGCCAGGTGCGCCAGTTCTCTGATATGTTGTACCTCCTCCCTTAAGGATTCCATTTCCTGAGTCATCCTGGCCACATGCTCATCATTCTTAGTGCTATCCTTTTCCCCCAATCACCCCAGGCAGTCGGCTATGACCAGAGCATGTTCAGTTGGGTCTTCTGCAGCTGACATCTTTCCCTTGGATCTTAGATTGTATGGTGGCTCCGCCAGTTTTAGTCGACGCAAACCAACTTTCTTTTTCTTTTTAGGGTAATAATAAAGCAAAAGAAAATAAGAAGAAAGAAAAGAAAAAGAGCAAGAGTCAGTCTCTTCATTTTTATACGGGCAGAAAATCACATAGAGCAGGCAATTCATGCATTACAAACTAGCGTGTTCCTAAAATTCGCAAGGACCTCTCATTGCCGGAGGTAGGCTTTAATTTGCGGATGTTTGATAGACATTTAGACTTGACACATTTAGATCCGAAGCAATTTTGTTTTTATTGATAATTTGGACTGATACAAGTGGGAACAAGGATTACATCATAGAGTTGCATGGGCTTAGACAATTTGCCCTTTTGGAAAGTAAAAGAGAAAACTAAGGGCAAAGGTAAAAAGTAGGGAAAGGAAGGGAAATCAACCAATTCTAATAACCATCCCCTGAGTCGCTTCCTGCACCCTTCTCTTCTTCTGGCTCCTCTTCTGGATCCTCTTCTGGATCTTCCTTAAACACTTCCGCATCATCGTTGAATTCAAAATCCTCTTCCAGATCTTCTTCTGGTTCTGTGCTTGACTCTATCGGGATGCACTCCACTACCCGATCATCCTCTGCAGCCGGTGGCAACATATGGTCAATGGATCCTAGGACCACCTGACGATGATGCATTGATGTGGTCACCAAGTAATATGGCATGATCTCATGGTAAATCTACAAAGCAACCACTGCGTACTCTAACCAAGCTATACCCTCTCTGCTAGGGCGGGACAGTTCTTCTTCTTCATTAATCCAGACGTAGTACTCGGGGGTGCACCATGAGTTTTGACACATAGGCCTTGTTACCAGGTCATTCCACTCTTTTTGCAGTTTTCTTATCCTGGAAATTGAAATCTGGCCATTGTAGTCATCATCGTATAGCGTTGTCCTTGTCCACAGGGGCACATCTTGGATTATCCCGAATTGTCTGAGGACCCGCAAAGGTGAGTATGGTTGAATGCCTTCCAATCCGATCAACTCAATGAAGTACTTTTGGGGAGTCCTCAAGATTGCTCTTCCACCTAACCAGGAGAGTTTCCAGTTGATCCATTCTCCTGTCAGATTGTTCAGTGTTTCCCTCCATTCTTCTTGCCCATGTGGGGAGATCCAGTGTCTCATCCTTTCATTATGGTTGCGAATCATATTGCTGATATCCACGAAGTAGTCGACAATGGCCTCCCGCTAGAAGAAGTGTTCGGTAGCCCAAATCTGAAGCAGTAAGTTACATTTTTTAAAGAAATCATATCCTCATGCACATGCGAATAAAGCTCTCAGCATCTCGGCTAAAACCATCGATATCAAAGTAGCTTAAAGATTGCCGCGAAAGGTTGCCAGGACCACTGGTAACAGGTTGATGTTGATACAACCCCTTCGTTGTGGGAAGACCAATAACCCCAACAGTGCCATTGCGAAAGTGATAGGCTTGAGACTCTCCCATGTTGCCTGGTCACGTTGAAACTCCCCTGAATAACATTCGTAGCTTTCATGGTGCCCAAACCTGTCGAACATCTAGTTGAGGCTCACCCATCCATCCTCGATACTCCTGAGACTTCTGTTATTGGTAAGACCTAGAGCATCCAAGAACCGATAACCAGGCATAGTAACTGGCAGTACTGGCTTTCTTCCATTGAATGGCAGCTCCGTAAAACTTGTGACTTCCTCCAATGTCGGTACCAGCTCATAGTCGGCAAATTTGAACACCGCTTTAGCTGGATCCCAAAATTCTATTAACATGAGAGTGAGCACCCTGTCTGCTCGGATGTTCATCAATGCAGTTAATACCCCTAGGTGCATCCAAACTTCGTCTCTGTGTTCCCGACGAATATTTTTTCACCACTATTTCAGCTTATGTGGTGCCCCCATTACCATGCTAATTTCCGGGATGTTCTGGTTAATTTCTATTTTTTGAGGTGGGTAGAAGAAAAATATTTGGGTAAGTGTTTGCTTCGGATCCGTAAGTGTCTTGTCATGTTTGTTTGTCTTTCCACAAAAATTATGCCGTTGGGTGCATGTCCCGTTGACATCAGGGTGGCTTTCCTAATCGTGTGTTGGTGCTAGGGACCAACTCACCTAAGGTTTATGCAGTATGACCTATTTAACTAGAGTAGAGTGTTTCCTACTTTTGAATTGGATTGAGAACTGCGAGAAGTTATGTCAGTTGACCTGACAAAGCCCTTCTCTGAAACTAGGGAGTTTTGAAAAGAAGGTTCGGAGGGGTGTAAAAGAGAACCCTCGCATGCCATTGTGTGTGATAGTCTATGGAAAAGACTCGATTGGAAGAGATGTGATGACAATGTATATAAAGCAGTAACAAACAAGGGTGTAGCAGCAATAAGCGAGGTAATCATATAGAATTGTAAAGAGCAAATAAGGAACGTAAGTATGTAATTGCAATTTCGATCATAATCAAAGCAAAGTACAAATAAATCCAGAAACCAGATTAGTCTAAATCTGCTAAGGTCAGAACCTAAGTGTGTATCCCCAGCAAGGTCGCCATGTTGTTACACCCTATTTTTCACTAGTCAAGACAGGATTCAACTTGTGGTTTCTCTATTGTTGATGAAAGAGAGTCGCCACCTAATATTTAAAGGTATACTAGGGTACGTATTTAATTACTAAGTCTCATTCTTCATTAGTCTACTAATCGATGAGATTATGGGTAAGGGTTCTGGTTCTTCTAAGGGGAAGGTGTTAGGCACCCCTTAAAATCTACCTGAGGTAGCTCCATAGGACTTAGACTAAGTTTGTGATCAATCATTTGTACTATGCTTAATTACTATTAAAGAGTATGACTTACTATATATCTAAGGGAGGGTATAAAAGGGATGTGAGACTTAAGAGGAGTGTGAGTTTATAATGGAGTTGAGAGAGTTTTGAAATACGTATGTAAATGGTCCATATTTGTAAAGCATGCAAAGAAAAAGTTTGAGTTATAAAACACTTGGTTTAGAATATGGATGTAATTCTAAAAGGTGTTTGTGAAAGTGAGCCTAAGATATACCTTGGTTTGAAGATCCTTTAAGAAAAGATTATTTGCCGAAAATCCCCTTAAGGCGATAGATCTTAAAGTTCTGATTTTCCTTTCGAAGAGGAAGCTGAGGTCTGATTTCTTTTTGAAATAAAGCTGCTGTTTTGCATAAATTATGTTGTTTTAGGAAATCTTTAAAGGAAAAGAAAGGTGAGTGAAAATAAAATAATTTGTGAGTAAATTATAATTAGCGAATTAAGGATCTATTACTAACTAATTTCCCTTTTAAATCCTATATTGTTTAAGGCTTGCCTAAGTTTATATGATATTAAGGCATACAAGAAAAACATGTGATCTAATATATGAGTGTTATATACATGAGATATAAAACAACAGCAAAGACATAACAAGTGTAACCAATAGTAAACTAAATTAGCAAAAAAGCGGTAAACTGAATTAACAGGATAGTAAACAGTGATAAAGGAGTTGAGGGAAAGAGGACTGGACTCTGGTGATTGGGCCTCAAAAAGGTAGGCCCAGCAGTAAAGAGATGCGAGGACAGCGGATTTTGGGCTCCCCGACGAAATGCAACAAGGCTAGAATTGGGCCTGAGTTCATCAGGAACTCGGCGGCCCAAACAGATGTACATGTCAAAAGAATAAGAAAGTTATTATATATATTATTCAATATATTCAACATATTCTAATAACAGATCACACTCCGATGTACATGACAAATACACAAAGAGATAATTGAAACAAGAATATGATTAATACTGTAAGGGGAAAATTGTATATTAATGTAGTGGATTTACTTAGAAAATAGTTCACATTAGAAACCTTTCGTTGTCATTAAATATTAAACCTTTAAAGAACTGAATGTGTCAATGAAATAAGAACTAAGGAGGGAACCCCACTCGAGGTCGATGCTCCCTTTGGATCCCCCGACACTTCAAAGGGGACTCAAGGCCCAGGGCTATGCTTGTGTCGGGGAGAGCAGCTCAACCTAGAGTCGAACTCCGCTCCCAAATACCCTTAAACACTAACAACATGTTTTCCCTACGGGTTTAAGTGCCAATGAGGCCCTTCCAATGTAAACTAAATACTAAAGTATTACATACCACAAAATAAATACTTTCCTCTTAATAGAATAACACAAGAGAATACATATTACTTTTGACACTAAATAAAGAATACATATCAAGCAAACCTAAAGGGCTGACTTCAGAACATATGTAGATGGAAAACGAAAGTTTCATATCATACTGTTGCAGGAGTGAATCATTAAGCGATAACATATTTAATAGAAAATGGGCGTGCAGAACTCATATAGACAGCAGCACAAGAGATGCAGATACCCTTGCATTAGCAAACTGACCGTGAACTACTAAGTTTATTATTAACACATGCAAGGATTAATAATACTACTTAACATCTTAAAGATCATCAATACATATTCAGACAAACAGTCATGGTAAACCATTGTTATCAAGGGTATCAAAAATAAGATTAAACTCATAACATGACTACCAATTCACATATTCAAACATGGGATCCCTTCTGTCTATTTCATTTCAGACAGTAGTTGTAGTGGTTTGTATATTCTACTAGATTGCTCGTGCACTTGTGACACCGGATTTTGGAAATTTCTAGTAGATGATTATGGTCTTTTGCCTATTAATATCACCATTTCATTTTTTATGTTTTGATTATGCTTTATATCACCATGGCCTTCTATACTTAGTTTCTTTGTTAAATAAAATTCATGATTTTAAAAGTAATAAATGAACAATTAAATAGATAGTTCACTGTTGGCTTGCCTAACGACGACGTTGGGTGCCATCACGACCTATAGTGGGAATTGGGTCGTGACATCAAGAAACCAGGCACAAAAATACTATGAGTTCATAGGAAATATATAGGTGTGTGACATAATAAGGGTATCAACTATGCATTAAGGGAAAAATGGGTTATGATTGAATGTTCCAGTCATAAAGAAAAGATAGCACTAACATCTCGGCAAGACCAAGAGGGTGATATAAAAGGACACAACCTACCCAAAAGGCAAGGGAAATGTTTGAAACGTGTTGCGGGAGTAGTAAGAGAGGATGAACACTTGTTACAAACTAAGCATGTTTAACATAATAGCTTGCTGCAATACCAGGCAACCTTATTGGTAGCTAAATACTGGAAATGAGGTGAGTTACTTATCTAGGAGGGTATCAGGTGGACTAAGTGTTATACTTAGAAGGAAAACAAGAGTCGTTCTATGATGAACTTGTTAGGGTCTCAAGTTTAAGAGAAAGCCCTATACACACAAGTGACCCTTTTAAATAAAATATATGAAGGGTGTTGAGATGAGCTTTGAAGGTGTTTAACAGTAAAGATGGTTTGTGAGAATGTTCACAGAGGAAGTAAAGTGATTTCTTAAATCCTATGAGCCATATAAGAATGAAAGAGAGTGTGGGCCAAGAGAGGTATCAACACAAGATTGCTGTACATTTAGCACGATGTCGTGCACGTTAATGTCACGAGGGTGTGTGCATAATCCAGCAGATGTGTAACGACTTGGCCGGTTGTTTTGAGTATTTTAGCCCTGTTCCCCTATTTATTGCCTCTATGTTAAATTATGGTTAAGTGACTTTTCAGGGTGGTTGGTTTGATTTTGGGTGAGTTTCAGAGTTAATTAGGACACTTAGTCCCAAGGTTAGAAGCTTAAGTTGAAAGAGTTGACTTGAGTTTGACTTTTGTCTAGACGACTCCATAATAGAATTTTGATGGTTTCAATAGCTTCGTAAGGTAATTTTGGACTTAGGAATATGTCTGGATATGGATTTGGAGGTCCGTAGGTTGGTTTGAGGCGTTTTGGCGAAAGTTGGAAAGTTGAAGGTTGATAGGTTTGACTGAGGGTTGACTGTATTGATATCATGTCCGGATTGTGATTCCGGGAGTTGGTACAAGTTTGTTGTGTCATTTTGGACAAGTGTGCAAAATTTGAGATCATTCGGAATTGGCTTGGTATGATTCGACATTAGTCTTAGAAGTTGGAGGTTCATTAGTTCAATAGGCTTGAATTGGGGTGCGATTCGTAGATTCGATATTTTTTGATGTGATTTTTGGCATTGAGTAGGTTCGTTATGTGTTTTGGGCCTTGATGTTATGTTTGGATGGCGGCCCCAGGTGTGATTCAGATTGAATCTGGATTCATTTTGGCCTTGGATGATTTTCTATGCCAGCTGAGTTCTGGTGCAATCGCACCTGCGATGGTATGGTTGCAGGTGCGGCACCACATAAGCGGCCTCTGAGCCACAAAAGCGGGATTGGTCCTGGTAATTTTTGTCCACAGGTGCGGAGGTTCATACGCAGGTGCACAACCGCATATGCGGTTATCTTCCGCAGAAGCGGAGTTTTCCTTGATGGCTTGGGACCGCATGTGCTGGCCTTTCCCGCAGAAGCGGACGTGCAGAAGCGCCTTTGGTCCGCAGAAGCGGAAGCGCAGAAGCGCTCTTTGAATCGCAGAAGTGTAAATTGCTGGGCTTTCATGTGGCTGTATATGCGAGGCATTTTTTGCAGATGCGACCAAATATCCGCAAAAGCGGAGTAGCCAGGCAGAAATAGTGGAGATCGAGGGTTAGAGTTATTCCATATTTTGAGTTGTAGAGCTCGATTTTGGGAGATTTTGGAATGGATTTTCAAGGTTTGGACCGGAGTAAGTTTTTTTGACTCGGATTTTCTTATTATTCATGAATCCATCATTGTTTTTATCATTTAATTAGTGTTTTGAGTTGAAAAATTTGGGAATTTTTGTTAAAACTTCCTAAACTATAAATTGAGGATTTGAAGGTCGATTTGAGGACAGAATTGGATAATTTTAGTATGGTTGGACTTGTATTGGAATATTTGTGTAATGCCTCAAACCTGGAGAGGCGTGGCTGGCACCTGGTGCCGTACTGGCCCGCACGAACTACTTTGTAACTCATGATCGTTCGACGAAAATTAGAACATACATAGATTGAGTTGATTGAACTCATTCCTTCAATAACTATCATGGGCCAACATGGCCACAACTCATAATGTATAACTGTAAGTGGGCGAACGCTGTATCAGCGAACCATCGTATTTAAACACACGGGCCATCAAGGCCTCTAACATACTGTACATAATGAACCTATGTCTACAAAGCCTCTAAGAGTATTTGACAATGAAACATGGTCAGGACAGGGCCCCTGCCTACCTGTAAGTCTGTAGCAAAATGCTAACACGATGACTTATAAACTCAGATGCACTCCGAATGAAGTGGAGTCTTACCTATCCTTCGCTGAATGAGAACCTTGTCTACTATGAGGGCTCGTCAAATTGATTACCTACACTTGCAGGCATGAATGCAGCGTCCACAACAAAATGACGTCAGTACGAATAATGTACCGAGTATGTAAGGCAGAACTGAAACATTGTAAGTCAACATCAATAAGAGATATATAAGAATCAAACTGAACCTCTGAAGTGCCACTGAAGTCCATGATATGCATACTAATTATACTTATATAATTAATGCCTCTCTTGGGACTATTATCCATATCGTAACATGACTGCCCAACTGATCAGTGGTAACTGCCCGACTGGCCGTAGCTCGGTGGTAAATGCATAACTCCCCAAACAGTGGTAAATAATGATACATAACTGCCCAATCGGTGGTAACTGCCTGACCAGCAGTAGCTTGGTGGTAAATGCGTAACTACCCAACCATTCATAGCTCGGTGGTAAATGCATGACTGCCCGACCGGTCGTAGCTTGGTAAATGAAGATGCATGACTGCCCGACCAGTCGTAACTCGGTAAATGAAGATGCATGACTGCATATAACTATATTATGATCATTAAAATCTTTATCATATGCCTCAATAGAGACTTAGAAACATACTTAGACATGCTTTGAATTACATTTTATAGGAATGAATAACTTAGACATCCTTAACTACTAAGAGTATAACTATTTATGGAATAATATTACGTTTACATTTCGTTACTTTGATCATGCCAAAAGAAGAAAGGATTAGCCTTAACATACCTTTAATATCAACTTCCTACTTGTATTTATGAACAATCTCCTCTACGCCTCAATCTCGAACTACTTCCGGCTTAACGATAGCACCACGAGTTCGAAACAACTAAACGAATGTATACTTGTCGTGACTAACCCCACTGTTCGTTTTTGTTTGTCAAAGCTCTGTAGAGAGAAGCCCCATTTTGTTCAATTCCATATCACTAAAATGAGAGCTTAACGAAGAATTGCTCTATTTATGTCCGTGGGCCCACACAATTAAAGCCATGACTTTATCACTAAGAAATTGGCTATAAAGAGGGCACCAACATTATAATTTGTACTAGTCACTTGCTGCTCCTTGCTATGCAGCCACGTGGTGACATCCTTGTCACCTTGTAATTGTCCACAAATCCTCATACTACTATTAGAGTATTAAAATATTAATAAATTATGGTACTATATAAAAATACATACACTAATACTTCATTAAAATATTCATGTAAAAATACATATATATTTTATCAATTTCTAATTTTCCTAATCTCATATAAAGAGTATAAATTTTCGTACGCTTAATTCTCAAAACGGTAAAAAGATAACCTTCTTTCCTTGTGAGAAAATAATTTCTATCTTTACAATAAAGAAAATCTCATTTATAAACTTTCTCATATTATGTATATAATTTAAAGCATATCCGAAAGTAGTAATATTAGTAACTGTATAAAATCACATTTTTCAAACTTTTTACAAAAATGTTCCAGTAAAAAAAAGACCATATCAAAATGTATACCATCAAGGTTGTCAAACTTCTGGGGTCTTACAATAACACTAAATCCTCTATAACCTCATGAGTGACCTTAATCCCTTCAAGCTCATATGGATTACTATGACTCATCTTAACACTAAAGTACGAGACATTACACTACTAGCATCAAAGACCCCCTTTTCATTCTACACGTGTAATCCTCTAGGTGCACACCTAATGACTCATCACCAAAATTTATACCTCATGTATATAAGTGTCACTTTCTGCTCATATATATATGGTCCATGTGGAATAATAGTCATCCAACAATTCCAAACAATTTACGTACATCCACTACACTTTTCCGCTTAATTAATTACACACATAATTAATTTATGGATCACACTTCACTTAAATACTAATCACTTTTAACATACTTCATATACTTTACTATCACGGTCATGTGGTATATCACTAGTTCATAAATACAGAGTATTATAGCTTGGACCGTATTTTATCCCAAAATATCAAACTTCGACCAAACTCATTTTCTTTGATTTGTTTACCCTCTCCTTCACGACACTTACTTATCACTTGTTATAAATAGCATAAATACTTATAACCTCAAAATTTATCTTGTCCTTGAACTTATGTCAATTATCTTATAACAAATCCAACATACAAAAGTATGGGATATAACAGTTTGTTCGGATTTTGTAAGTTTGGTCGGGTTCCGAGGTGAGAGCCCGGGGTTGACTTTTTGAGTAGACTTTTTGAATTTCTTTAAAGATTATAACTTTATTATCCGGAATAATTTCCTATGGTTTGTATTTATGATTTTAAGTTATTTTGGCTAGATTCGAGCCATCCGGAGTTGGATTTTTGCGGAAAAGGCTTACTAGTGGGTTGATTTAGCTCATTCGAGGTAAGTATCTTGCCTAACTTAGTGTGAGGGAACAACCCCTTAGGATTTGGGTTGATTGTGCTATTTGTGTTATGTGAAAGTCGTGTACGCAAGGTGACGAGTAGTTACACGAGCTATATATGGTATTTGACCGGTTTAAGCTATTTAGACTCTTTCCATGCCTTTAATTCAATTGTTATAACATGTCACATCTTTCATTGTTAATCTATTCTTACATTTATTAATCTACTCTTACATGCTTATTTGACGTTGTAGCACTTGTTCTACCTCTTACTTGTCATTTGTTCTTATATGTTTTAGTTGAAGCTATTGCTTCCCTTATTGTCTTGTTACTTCTTTAATTGTTGAACTACCTTACTTGGAGTTGTTATTTCATGGAATATATTCTTGTTGAGTTATTGGTGTCGAAGTTGTAAAAGTAGTTATTACATTAAGGCAAAGTTGTTAATTGTTGAGATTTCTTTCTTGTTGAGCTATTCACTTTTATTTTTGTTATTATTGAGATTCTTGTACACATTGTGGTTGAGCCATGGGCTATTTATTGTGGAAACATTAATATTGTTGACTTTGTGGCAAGTTGTGGCATATGGGCACCTGTTGTGAGAGTTGTGATTGTGTTATGATATTGATACGTATGCAGTGGTATAAGGGTAGGGGTTGAAACACATGCGGTAAGATAATGTGGGCTTGATACACGTGTTGCTAGTAGGGAAACTACTTAAAGCCACGTGGTGAGATAAGGTGGGCTATACCGTATGTAGCTATTTCGGAAAAATGACTTTCAAAACTAATTGTAAGGCTCACGTGGTGATATAAGAAAAGATTGTGATTGAAATTGTGAAATGTGAATACGAGGCGGTACCTCGATTGCGATTCTTGTTGTACATTTCATATTTGAAAGATTTATTGGTTGAACAATTCTTGTTGCTTTTATTCTTCCTTGCCTTACCGGTTTTGTCTGTATTTGATTATTTGTGGTTCTCATTATGTGATTCCTACTCTCTTCCCTTTTTGCTTAGAATATTGTCATTAGCTTACATACTAAACTACTTTCTTATTACTCATTTCTCCTCTTTCCATTACCTCCCATTATCATATTATTGTTTTGTTTATCTTGTCCTAGTAGGTATCTGGACCTGGCGTCATCCCTACTCTACCGAGGTTAGGCTTGATACTTACTGGGTACTATTGTGGTGTACTCATACTACGCTTCTCCACATCTTTTGTGCAGATCCATGTACATCTGCCCGTGCCGGATGCCAGTGATTAATTGCTACTTTTGGAGACTTCAAGGTATACCTGCTCGACGTCCGCAGGCCTCGGAGTCACCTTCTGCTATCTCATATTACTGTTTATCCTTTATTTAGATAGTGATGTATGTTGAGATCTTAGTATTTTTTATAAAGCTTATGACTCAGTCTCACCGGGTTTTGGGAAATGTAGTATTGTTATTTGGTATTGTTATCTTTCTGAGGCTTAGTAGTTTATATCATGTTTTCAGTCTTTATTTCTGTCATATTCTCTTGTTTGTTAGGCTTACCTAGTCTTAGAGACTAGGTGACATCACGACATCCTAAGACGGGAAATTGGGGTCGTGAAAAGTTGGTATCAGAGCTCTAGGTTCATAGGTGTTATGAGTCATAAGTAGGTTTCGTAGAGTCTTACGGATCGGTACGGAGATGTATGTGCTTATTTTCAAGAGGCTACATAACTGTTAGAAAACTCCACTTCTTTGATTCCTTATCGTGTGAATTTGTTGACTTCGAAATCTGATTCTTTGTCTTTCTATTCTCTCACAAATGCTGAGGACACGCACTGTTGGATCTGACGATCAGACACCCCTGCCCCTGCTAGAACTGCAAGAGGCCGGGGTAGTGGCCGAGGAGGGGCACGTGGTGCAGCTAGAGCACCTACCCGAGCAGAGATTGAGGAGCCACCTGTAGCTCCAGGTGGGGGACAGGCACCCGAGGGGCCTGTTGTCACCCCTACACTTTAGGAGACCCTAGCACAGTTCTTGAGCATGTTCGGTGCTCTAGCCCAGGAGGGGTTGATTCTACTTGCTCCAGCTACATCTCAAGCTGGGGGAGGAGCTCATACTCCCCCGGCCCACACTCCAGAGCAGCGGGTCCATGTTGATCAGGTCCTGGAGGTTATGCCAGCGCAGCCTGTTATTCCGTTTCAGCCCGAGGTTAGGGCAGTGGTATCTGAGGAGCAGCAGCTTAGACTTGAGAGGTTCAAGAAGTATCATCCTCCTACTTACAACGGCCTAGATACAAAGGACGCGTAGTGTTTTCTAGAGAAGTGCCACCATATTCTCTGCACCATGGGTATTGTGGAGACGAGCGGGGTTGCTTTTACTATATTCCAACTATCAAGAGCAGCGTATCAGTGGTGGCAGGCTTACGAGGAGGGAACCCAGCCGATGCATCTTCACTCACGTGGACTCAGTTCTCAGAGATATTCTTAAGGGAGTTTATTCCCCAGACCCTTCGGGAGGCATGGTGTGAGGAGTTTGAGCAGCTGTGCCAGGGTACTATGACAATGTCAGAGTATGCCATCAGATTCAGTGAGTTATCCAGACATGCACCTGCCTTGGATTCATTAGTTAGAAAGCAATTCTGCTGATTAATCAAGGGGCTCAACTATGTTATTAGCTTCAGCATGACTCGAGAGTTGGAGACAGATACTTCGTACAAGTAGGTGGTAGAGATTACGCGAAGGTTGGAGGGTATGCATGGCTGTGAGAGGGAGGACATGGAGGCCAAGAGGCCTCGAGATTCTAGAGGATATAGTGGTGACCGCGCCCCAACTGCAGCCAATCATGGCAGGGGATATGTGAGCCGTCCAGTTCATTCAACACTTCCAGCTTCTAGTGGTGCTCCGGCTACTCCGCGGTCTCAGTTGCCGATTTTGCTCAGCCACTATCTAGTGCACCTCCTGCATAGGGTGCCTTCAGCGGCCAATCTAGCAGACTAGGCCAGAGCCAACTTTAGCAGCCACGCCTACTGAGAGCTTGCTTTGAGTCTGGTGATACCCGACATATGGTGAGGGATTGCCCTAGACTCAAGAGGGGTGCACATCCACAGACTACTCAGACCCTACGTATTCCACCGGGTCCACAAACTTCCTAGGCCGTGGTTGCTGCTCCAGTTGCCGCTCCACCTACACAACCAACTAGGGGTGGGGGTCAGACGGGTAGAGGTTGCCCTAGAGGGGGAGTGCATGCCAGATTCTATATTTTTCCGGGTAAGACGGAGGCGGTCGCATCAGTCGCAGTCATCACATGTATTGTTTTGGTTTTTCATAGGGATGCATCGGTCTTATTTGATCCGGGATCCACTTATTCATATGTGTCATCTTACTTTGCTACGTATTTGGATATATCTCGTGATTCTTTGAGTTCTCCTGTATATGTGTCCACGTCTGTGGGAGATTCTATTATTATAGACCGTGTGTATCAGTCGTGTTTAGTTGTTATTGGTGATTTTGAGACCAGAGTTGATCTAATGTTGCTCAGTATGGTAGACTTTGATGTTATCTTGGGTATGGATTGTTATCATCCTATCATGCTAATCTGCATTGACACGCCGAGAATGTGACACTGGCTATGCCAGGTTTGCTGCGGTTAGAGTGGAGTGGTACATTGGGCTATATTTCTAGTGGGGTTGTGTCCTTCCTTAAGGCACAACAGATGGTTGAGAAGGGATATGAGGCATATCTAGCCTTTGTGAGGGATGTTAGTGCTGATACTCCTACTGTTGAGTCAGTTCCGGTAGTGAGAGATTTCCCTGATGTGTTTCCAGCAGACCTTCCGGGCATGCCGGTCAATAGAGATATCAATTTTGGTATTGACTTGTTGCTGGGCACTCAGCCCATTTTTATTCCACCATATTGTATGGCACTAGCGGAGTTGAAGGAGTTAAAGGAGTAGCTACAAGAGTTGCTTGATAAGGGTTTCATCCGACCTAGTGTGTCACCTTGGGGTGCTCCGATTCTATTTGTGAAGAATAAGGATGGTTCTATGCGGATGTGTTGATTATCGGCAGCTGAACAAGATTACAATGAAGAACAAGTACCCATTACCGCGCATTGATGACTTATTTAACCATCTACAAAGTGCTAGAGTGTTCTCAAAGATTGATTTGAGGTCAAGGTATCATCAGTTAAAGATTCGGGATCCGAATATCCCGAAGACTGCTTTTAGGACTCGGTATTGTCACTACGAGTTTCTTGTGATGTCATTTGGGCTGACCAATGCCGTAGCATCATTTATGCACCCGATGAACAGTGTATTCCAGCCATATCTTGATTCATTCATCATTATGTTTATTGACGACATCTTGGTGTACTCCCGCAACTAGGAGGACCATGAGCAACATTTGAGGATTGTGCTCCATACCTTGAGAGAGAAGACGTTATATGCATAATTCTCAAAGTGTGAGTTCTGGCTTGATTCAGTGGCATTTTTGGGTCATGTGGTGTCGAGTGAGGGGATCAAGGTAGATCTGAAGAAGATTGAGGCAGTTCAGAGTTAGACAAGACCATCTTCAGCTACAGAGATTCGGAGTTTTCTTGGTTTGGCCAGATATTACCGCCGTTTCGTAGAGGTGAGCTTTCAAATTCTCCAGACTTCTTTGACTACAACCCCAATATTGGTGTTGCTTACGGGTTCAGGGTCTTACACTTGTACGATGTTTCATGTGAGGTCTATACCAACCATCGGAGTCTCCAGCATCTGTTCAAGCAGAATGATCTTAACTTGCGGCATCAGAGATGGTTAGAGTACTTAAAGACTATGATATCACTATTCTATATCATCCCGGTAAGGCCAACATAGTGGCCGATGCCTTGTGTAGAAAGGCGGAGAGTTTGGGTAGTTTGACATATCTACCGGAAGCAGAGATGCTACTAGCCATGGACATTCAGGCCTTGGCTAATCAGTTTGTGAGATTGGATGTTTCTGAGCCCAGTTGGGTTCTTATTTGCATGGTTTCTCGGTCTTCCTTATATGAGCGCATCAGAGAGTGTCAGTATGACGACCTCCATTTGCTTGTCCTTAAGGACACGGTACAATACGACGATACCAAGGAGGTTTTTATTGGAGATGACAGGGTGTTGCGGATGCATGGCCGGTTATGTGTGCCAAATGTAGATGGGTTATGTGAGTTGATGCTTGATGAGGGCCCACAGTTTGCGGTACTACATTCATCTGGGTGCCGCTAAGATGCATCAGGATTTGAGTCAACACTATTGGTGGAGGAGAATGAAGAAAGATATAGTAGAGTATGTGGCTTGGTGCCTGAACTATCAGCAAGTGTAATATGAGCATTAGAGGCTCAACGGTTTACTTTCAGAGACGTGAGATTCCTGAGTGGAAAAGGGAGAGTGTTACCATGGACTTCGTTGTTGGACTCCCACGAACTTTGAAGAAATTTGATGCAGTTTGGGTGATTGTGGTCCGGTTGACCAAGTCCGCACATTTAATTCCGGTTGTGACTACCTATTCCTCAGAGCGGCTGGCTGAGATCTATATCCGCGAGATTGTTCGTCTTCACGGTGTGACTGTGTCCATTATTTCTGATCGGGGCATACAGTTCACATCACATTTCTGGAGGGCCGTACAGCGTGAGTTAGGCACACGAGTTGCGTTGAGTACAACATTTCACCCCAGACGGACAGACAGTCCGAGCGCACCATTCAGATATTAGGGGATATGCTTCGTGCCTATGTTATGGATTTTAGGGGTTCTTGGGATCAGAGTTCCCAAGAACAACAACTACCAATCAAATATTCAGATGGTTCCTTATTAGGCCCTGTATGGGAGACGGTGCCACTCTCCAATCTATTGGTTTTATCCGGGTGAGGCTAGGTTGTTGGGCACAAATTTGGTTTGAGATTCCTTGGAGAAAGTCAAGTTGATCCAGGATAGGCTTCGTACAACACAGTCTAGGCAGAAGAGTTATGCCGATCGGAGAGCTTGTGATGTAGCATTTATGGTTGGAGAGAGGGTTTTGCTCCGAGTTTCACCCATAAAGGGTGTGATAAGGTTCGGAAAAAAGGGCAATTTGAGCCCGAGGTATATCGGTCCTTTTGAGATCCTTGAGAGAGTGGGAGAGGTGGACTACAAGCTTGCATTGCCACCTAGGTTATCTGCAGTTCACTCGGTGTTCCATGTTTCCATGCTCTAGAAGTATCACAGTGATCCGTCCCATGTTTTAGACCTGATCTCAGTCCAATTGGAAAAAGAGTTGACTTATGTTGAGGAGTAGGTGGCCATCTCGGACAGACAGGTCCGAAAGTTGAGACCAAAGAATATTGCTTCAATGAAGGTTCAATGGAGGGGTCAACCAGTCGAGGAGGCGACTTGGGAGACCGAGCATGATATGCGTAGCCGTTATCCTCATCTTTTTATCACTTCAGGACAGGACCGCAGCCCATGTGAGTAGTGGGCCTAAACGGGCTGAACCGTTTAAGACCAGGACCGGGGGAGGTGGGCCTGGTAAGTGGGACGGTCCTTAGCCTGAGGCCCGCGAGACCGGACCGTTTGGGACCGGGACCGGACCGGTCCTAGCAGGTAAACGGTCCCAAACGGTCCCAACGACCATAATTTTTAAAAAAAAATCTGTCCGTTTGGGCACTAAAAATTTAGCCGTTTCCTTTGCCAAAATAGCCGTTGGCCATTTACAAAATGGTCATTTAACCCCCACTTTGTTTTAACTCCAAACTTTTTATAATTACACTTTTCCCTATTTTCAACTATAAATACCCCCTCATTCTTTTATTTTTCTCACAAAATCATCAATCTCTCTTAAAAGATCGGGAAGAATTGACAAAAATGGTTACTGTTATGTGCTTACCCTATAATTGATTTAACATCCTAAATTTTAATATTCAATATTTAATATCGAATATAGCTTATATATATATCGAATATAACTTATATACATACTATACTATATATACATGTTAAGATATATATATATATATATGTGTGTATATATATATATATATATATGTGTGTATATATATATAATAATAAAGATAATCTATTTAAATTTATATTAGAAAATGGGATTATCAACTATACTTGACTGGAAAAACTAGCTAATCTACTCTCCTTTTTTTGGTCTGCCCCCTGTAACTTGATAAATCTTAAGAGAAGAAGAAATCGTTGCGTAGAAAGTCTAGCCGGAATAAACTTTTTTACCTAAGCAATAAACTATATGAAAGCAAGCAGAGGAAGTGGAGAGGTACTTGAGAGAATGGAGTGCAGGGGCCCCTAATCGAACGCAAGGAAGAAAGTGGGTTCCCCTAAGTAGTTGGAGGCGTCTTCTTTGAACTCAAAAATAATTTCACTTGAATTCTTCCTGTGAGTGAATCCTATCAACTAGACTCTTCCGAAATTGCGTAAGTAAAGAGAAAGAGATTCGGTCCTTCTGTTCCCGACAGGGCATCAATTTAGAACTGGAATTATCCATAGCAGATCTGAAAGCTTTAGAATTTGCCAAAGAACGATGGCCAGCTGAAGGTATGGATGAAATAAAGAAAAAAGCTTTTCTTCTTTCAGTGAAGCTTAAGCTGTCTTGTCTTTATGTGCATTCCTTTTATTTAAGACAGTCTGCCAGCCAGGGGAAGGATCTCAAGTCCGAGTGGAAGGCTATCCCACAATCCTTCATGAAAACCCTCTTTAAAGACTATATTGCGTCGTTTAAGGCACAGTAACTGTCTTCCATGTTAGATTCATCATTGGACCTTGTTACCGTGCCGAAAAAGACGTTATAACGACCATCTTGGGCCTTCCACGATTGTTGACCTGTCTCGGACCGGGGAAGACGTTCTTTAAGATAGGACATACGGTACAGATCATCTAAGGATCTTGTCTGGACGGAGATGTGTCTTTCCTAAGTAAGACGGTAAAAAGAAATTAAAGACTTTTAAGAATAAATAAGACCTTTTTTGGAAAGTCTCTATCCTTCTCTTACAGTCAATCATTCCTAAAGTCAAGACATTGAAGACAGTAAAGGGGAATCTGCTATCTGATTGCCCTGTAAGCCCCATCTCCATTAAAGTATTAGCCGGTGCTTCTTTCCGCCGATTAGATCTGTGGAATCCAACCTTAAAGGGAAACTCCACTCTATGAATCCTATAAGAAGAGAGGTTGCCCGGGACAGGGAGAACCTTTCCGGCAATACAAATTCCATATCCAAAATGCTCGTAAGGAACCTTTGATATCCAATCCCACGTGGAACCTGCCCTAAAAGCGGTTTTCGAGACAAAAACGGGTCATTCTGTGGATCCGAGATAGAACTCCAGTCCTGCAACTCCTTTCCTTGATAGCCTTGAGTTGTTGGTTACACCGCACCAGAAAAGCACTCTCTGGGAAATCCCGATCTTTCTCAGCAGGGACAGTACCTAGGATATCAGAGTTAGATAGCTTTTTTTCTCTGGCAGTCTAAAAGCTTTCCAATCAATAGGGAAAGCCTATACCCGATAGAGAGAAACCTTCTGTTTGCTTGCCATTGCAATATCGAAAACCGCAGAAAAGAAAGCCCCGGCCTGGTATTTTATTTTGACCGGTAGAAGCTGAACCCGAACCAAACCCTAAACAAAGAAGGGATGTGCCTTAGTTCAGTCTCGAGGATGGGATAATAGGGGCGTAGCACCGAATATGTCAGAGTAGTCCCACCCAGTAGATGGACAAGCCAGTAGTACCAATCAAGGAAGCCTTGAACTCTAGAGCTTTCTTTCCTGGTAGAGACTAAGAAAATGAGACGAATATAGCTAAACATCTGCAGCAGAAAGAACGAAAAGCCAAAAGTCAAGGTGCATAGCGGTCTTTTCAAGAATAGGGGAGTACAAAATAAGGGGTTTGCAAGACAAAAGAGAATCCGCTGGAACTACAAACAAAGATATTTTACTCAATTCCCCTCTTACTATTTTAAAAAGCGAAAGAAAATGAAATTCCACAAGTGTGTATGTAAGACAACCTTAATTCTCTATGTTCAACGCTTTGGGCAAGCCAGAGCAAGACTTCTCTGTGGGAATACCCGCCTATCTCCTACTTTAAATAGAGAAAATCCCTGGAATTCTCTGATGCTGGGGATTATGTCTAAAAAACTTCATATTGCGATCTCCGCCGACGATCGTTCTTTTCTTTTCATAAGATCTATTCTTGGGCTAGATTGTTAATATAACTTTCCTGTGAGTAAGCCAGTGCTAAAGAAGAGGGCTAAGGAAAAGCAAAAAATTCATTGGGATAGATGCAACGCCAATTAATTTCCACCAATTTCCGCAGTGAGTGCTAAGTACTTCGATTAATAGTTTGTAGGATTTCTAGAATAGGAATAGGATTTTTCTTTAGAGTAAGACTCTTTGCTTGCTTCTTTCGGCCAGCTCAACGGATGAGTGGCCGTATTCGACACCTCTTTCTCTTACGACTCGTGCGCTATTTGAGATAGTTGAAAAGGGGTGTAGCGATAGAAAGTTTTGAATCAATAATTCCTCAAAAGTCATTGCTAGTACGTTTAATACAGTTACTGCTATACCTTAGGCCTCAATTAGCAGTCGTAAGGCCGACATGTCTTCATCCCGAAATAAGTAGATGCGGAATCTCGTCTGTTTGAAAGGTAACTTGAATTAGCAGTCGGACTGTGAACCATTGTCACTCGTTAGGCCTCCCAATATAATTGATTTGAAGGAGTGAAAGCCACTTGACTGTAAGGAGAGGAGCTTAAAACCAATATCTTGGGGAAAGGCCTCTACTCGAATACCGGAACATCCTTCCATCCCTCATTCAATCTGATCTACCAGCTCTAAGACCGACTCAATGGAGGAATCAGATCAATCTTAGGGCTTTGCTTTCAGCGCCTCGAAGACTCAATAGCAATTCCATCTCATCTTTCCGGATCAATAGCCCCAATCCCCATCTTTTCAAAACATGTCTTTTACAGGTAGGTTGAAACAATCTCCATCCTTTTCGTTCGGTGTCATATCCTATGAATATGCGCCGAAGAACCTTCGTCCTCTTTGTTCCTTCGACATCTTCTACCCCGAAGCATTGAAATAGCACAGTAAGCGGACCACCTACAGGGAAATCCTTATACCACTATCAAGCCATACTAGGCAATGAGGCTGATGCTACTACCGATACAGAGAAAGATAAGTACTTTCTTTCTATCGATGTGAAATCCATTCTATTTCTCTGATGCGCATGTCGTCCGATCAGTCTACTATGCTTTAGTATGCGCTAGGGAGAAAAGCGGAGCTCCTTCTTGTTGTGCCCGATCCCCAAAGCATTGAAAAAGATAAGGGGGAACTTACCTAGTGAGAAGTCTTACCATGGTAGTTTATACCTCTATTGGCAATCCCTCTTAAGCAGTGGTGTCCGGTCACCAAGAAATTCTATTGATTCCGTTCAGCGAAAGGGAAGTTGTCCTTCTATCACGAGTTTTATAACCCCCCCCCCCAGGGATCATCCAGGTCAATCTGCATGAGTTTTGCTGTTCATACATGAGCCATAGAAGCAAGCTGCCTGCCTAAAATAAGGCTTTGTGAATAAGCAGTTCCATAAGCTCCAGTTACAATTCGCTGACCGCATAGCTACAACTTCAAGAGGGGAATTCGCGTAAAAGTGGGCTTTTATTTTTGCTTCCTCAAACAGGTGGAGAAAGATTTTTTTACCCTTTCTTCCAGGGGAAGGGAGTTGGTTTATAACCGGACTCTGAAGTTTTCTACTAGGTAGAGTATTTCAAAAAAATAAGCTAGAATAGAGGGCATGATAGTCCAATTCTACATAGTTATGTGATTCGCCGAACGAAGTGGTTCTAACAAACCAGACCGGGAGAGAGAAAGAATTCTTTTTTCAAGGCTGCCGGTGGGCTGGGCCCGAGCTCGGTTTGGAAGGAAGCCTCTTTAGATGAGAAGGAGGATACTACCAAGGCGAGAAGGAAGAAGGGGAGTTTCACTATCTGAGTTAGGCCGATATCATTAGATAGGTAGGCTGATCTCCGCTTTTGGATTCCTATTAAGGGCAAAAATGAGACTTGTCTATTCTTGTTAAAGGAAAGAGAAGAAGATCACGGCTCCTATCCTTATAGTCAAGTGGCTTTCAGCTCCTCTCTCGGACCTATTGATCGAGGAGCTCGGGAATGGAGCAAAAGAAAGACGAGTTAGAGAATAGATGTAAGTCAATTCTGACCCTGCTAGGGAAAGGAAGCAAACTCTTGCTCGACGTAGGGTAGAGTAACTATTTTCAAAGCCTGGCCTTTCTGCCCCAATGCAAGCATTCCAACCAAGCAAAGCAACTATAGATCTTGAGCGTCTTGCAAGGGCATCTGCTTGTCTATTTGTTTTCTTGGGACATGCTCTATGGTCACATCACCAAGCCACCCAATAAGCCTTTTTGTTTGCGTAATTATAGTATGGAATCAATTCAGGTCAGGCTTTTTAACTGAATAATTACCAATGAGTTAATTGATCACCAAATTTTAATCTCCATAAGAGTTGCAACTCTTTCAAATCCATAGCCATATCAAGTCAAGTATGAGGGCTTGGTACTCTACGAGATTATTGGAACAAGGTTTCGACAAGGTGAAGGAGTGCGGCAGCACTTCTCCTTCAGAAGTAAGAAAGAAGACTCCAGCTCCATCTTGATGAGTAGCACCATCAAAGTACATCTTCCATGGTGGAAGAATTTTGACCACAAGCACATCTTCATCAAGTCGTCAAACAATTCCCATTCAGCAGGTATTGGGTCAAAGAACTTGGAAATCCTTTTCTTTCTTCTTTTGCTTTTTTGTGGGGGACTTATTAAAGGAGGGTTTCAACCTGACATAATCTAAGTTACCCCGCTCATTAGTCACTTCCCCTGCATGGTCAACTCTTGCCGGGTTAATATATTTAAATTAATCATATATTCATTCTTACACGTAGAGATACCTATTTATAGTGGTTTGTTCCTGCATCAATAGTAGCTTGAAGCTATAGTTTAAGAGAAGTGACAAGATCATCAAAAAAGGGAGGCACTCAAGCTTGACTATACGATTGGTAGAAAAGATTTTAGACTTGAGCATACTCCTTCTTCCTCTATGGATAGGGCGACGTGACACGCAATGAATCGGTTAGAAAGGAGAACAAATTGATCACATGTCCCCTTCTCAACAACCTTTCCCGCATCAGTAGATAGAGTAGATTTCCTATCCTTGGTCAACCTAAGGATTTTCTTCTCTCTATATTTAGTTACCACCGACCCGAGCCTATGCGAATCAAGCCTACACCCTAGATTGGCTCCAGGCCAAAGTGATGAAAAGGCGAACGGTCGTATATCATAATATAATATAAAAAGGTCCATGAGAGAAAGCCTAACCCTATCTTAACCTTATGATCCTAGTCAGTTCGTCTCTGTCTTGAGGCCAATAACCAGTGACTCTTTTGTTAACCACATGTAGAATATCTTGTGTAGTCGAGTAGGATAACTAGAATCTGTCTTTCCTTTAGTGTGTAACCGATTTATATATGTTAAGCTCTCCTTTTTTTCTCTCCTTTGCTTTTCTTTTGCCCCTCTTTAAAGTAAAGCTGCTTCTTAGAGTTGGCTTTTGCAATTGCAATCTGTCTCTGTCTAGCTCCTCGCTTTGAACTCAAATAAGACCTTCTTTTGGTCGAGTGATTTCGTTCCTGGTCTTCCTATTCCCTTCGCTTTCCCAGCCACTGCCTCTAAGGCCCAAGTACTTTTTTTGTTTGATTAAATGATTGATTTAGATTTGAAATTCCTCTTTACCAAGGGAAGAGTGCGTGGATCATGTGTCCTCTTGGATGTTCCAAACCACCATCTTGGACTTCCAGCATTTGCTTCAGACAGAAAGTTTGGGACTCAAAGTGTGCCCTCATGAGGCAGGGAAAAACTTCAAAATGTGTCTTTTACGTAACTTGGATAGCTGAGTGGTTAATCCTGCACCAATCATTGATGAGTTGTCTCGCTCGAAAGCTATAACCTGCCCCCCGAACTCGGTATCCATTCTGCCTGATGTTTCACTCTTCCGAAAGGCTATTGAAACAAGTCCTGATCCAACCTTCAAATCCTCAATTTATGGTTCATGAATGTTTTTACAAAAATCCCTAATTTCTCAAACTTAAATCAGTAATTAAATAATAAAAATAATGATGGAATCATGAATAATAATCAAATTCGAGTCAAAAACACTTACCCCAATCCAATCCTTGAAAACAACCTCCAAAATCGCCTAAACCGAGCTCTCTAACTCAAAAAGTGGAAAATGGAATTAAACCCTCGATTCCACCCTTTTTAACCCAGTTATTCCATACCTGCAGACCAACAGCCTCTTCTGCGGCTCCGTATCTGCGGAAAATCATCGCAGATGCGGCTTCTCATGAAACCCAGGAGAATCGCTTATGCTGACAAATATGCGTACCTGTGCGTCCGCTTATGCGAAGAATCCACCGCACCTACGGTCCCCCGCCAAAGTCCAAATTCCGCATCTGTGGGGCCCTGCCCGCTTCTGCAGTTGTGCATCGCGCTCCAATATCCTCACCAATGGAGCGAGTCCACCAAGACCAAAACTGCTTCTCCGGCCAAGTAGCCTCTTCTATGGTGCCACACCTGCGACCCCAATTGCGCAGGTGCGAATGCACCTTACTTCAGCATTCTCAGCATTTCCTTCTAAGTGCACAAAGGTCTGAATTCAACCCGAATTACACCCGGGGCCCCCGGGACTCCGCCCGAACATACCATCAAGTCCCAAGATATAACACGAACCTACTCGAGGCCTTAAATCACATCAAACAACATCAAATCTATGAATCACAACCCAATTCAAGCCTATTGATTCAATAAATATTCAACTTCTAAAACTAATGCAGAATCATATCAAACCAACTCCGAATGAGCTCACGATTTGCATGCAAGTCCCAAATGATGCAACGAACCTTTACCAACTCCCATAATCACAATCTGATCCCGATATCAATAAAGTCAACCCTCGTCAAATCTATCAACCTTCTAAACCTTAAACTACCCAACTTTTGCCGAAAGGTACCAAATCAACCTACTTACCTCTAAATCAACATCTAGACATACGCCTAAGTCCTAAATCACCATACAAAGCTATTGGAACCATAAAAACTCCATTCTGGAGTCGTCTACAGAAAATTCAAACTCTGGTCAACTCTTCCAACTTAAGCTTTAAACCTTGGGACTAAGTGTCCCAATTCACCTCGAAACCTCCCCGAAACTAACCGAACCACCCCGGTAAGTCACATATCTATAAATAAATATAGAAAAAATAATAAATAGGGAAGAATGGCTACAATACTCAAAATTACCGGTCGGATCATTACAATGTGTTATGCCACATGTGTTTATAAGAAATTCAGCTGAGTTACAATGCGAGGTCATGGTAACTGAGAAAGAAAAGTCATTGTGAGTTCTTGAGTTATATGATTGTGGCTTAAAGCCAAGTGGGGGGAATCAGCGATTGGGGCACCTGGTTATGTGTTGTTGTAGTTCGGGACTTCGGAACGCTTGTGGAGTAGTCATGGTTTGAGGAGGATGACTTCAGGATTGATTCGGGCAAGGAATTTGCTAGATGTATATTATATTTTACCTGGTTGCTATATATAGGTTGTGGAATGGCTCAGGTTGGATAGTCCTTGGTGGATGTAGTGTGTAAAGGGAAAAGATTTGCTCGGTTGTTCTTTTGGAGTATTCATGTTCTATCGGAGCATTGGTCCTTCAGCATGATTGGCTATGTGTTCGGGACTGGGTCAGAGTGGGTGACTTTTGCGGATGGTTCTAGTGAGTTCAAGGTTCAAGATGTGGTACCTAAGGATTTTTAGATTCGTTGTTTGGCTGAGGAGTTGAGATTGATGTTGGATTGTGGAAGAGACTTGGGTTATTTCTGTAACATTAACGATTCTGTAAGGAAGTATTTGAGAATTAGAAGGAACAATTTTAGATTCATAGAAGATCTCTTCAAAGTAGGCATTTCAGTTTGAGGTACTATTATGCGTATAAGAGGGGATAAAGTGGATTACGAGTCTTAGTGCGACGAGATTTCATGTTGGGATCACTTGGGATGAGTTTTGATTGAGGTCCATAGTGTACTGGGAAAGAGAAGTGTTGCTGTGAATGAGGCTTATGAGTAATCTTAAGAAGTTGGGTCTGTTTAGCAATGGCTTAGATCAGCATGGTAATAAAGATTATCAGTTCCTTTGGTGTAATAGGGCTTTACAGATATTTTGTGGCAATACCTTTCGGGTTTGGTAGTCTGTGTGACATGTTTGATTTAAAGGGATTCAGTTCTGATGGCTTGGTCCTGTATAAATGGATTCCGAAGAGTTTGTGATGATTTTGACCACGGTGGTTGGTGACTTATACAGGCATGAGAAGTTATGGCGTGTTATGATTTTCTCCTGAACTAAGTTAAGTGGGAGATTTTTGGCCGATGGGGTGTGTATCCTATTCGTGATTCAGAGTTAATAACGGGATTCTCATATTTTTGTGTTGTGGTATGATAGATGCAATGAGCCGTAGGAGATTGAGATTGAATGGACAAGGTTGCGGTTCAGTTTTGGAAGGAATGTCATGAGTTCTAGACAGCATGAGAGAATTTAGATGTCAAAGAGAATTCTAGCAGTATATTGCATCGCCTGGGTAAAGTGTGCATTGTGGGAGGCGCATAATGTTTTCATTTGCGGATGTTGGGCTAGTATTACGGAGATCGTGTGGTTGGTAACCATAGATGGTTAGATTTTTTTTACTTTATGCGGAAGGTTTATGGGAGTATTTCTCATGAGGAGATTGTGTATGCATGATGTATCAGTCATTTAAGTAGGAGAGATAGAGATCATGTATGGAGTTTTTTGCATTCTCGAGGTTAAGCGATTTAATATTTGTGGAGGCAGATTATTTCGTTGGTTGCAGGCTAGGAAAGTGTATTAAGGGCTATAGACTTATTGTATGTGTCATTGATGAGGTCACTATGGATTTTGGGAGGTTATTGTCACGACCCAATTTCTCCTATAAGTCGTGGTGGCACCCAACGTCGCCGCTAGGCAAGCCAACGGTGAACTAACCATGTGATTACTCTTTTAATATGTTTCCAAGTAATTAAATTCCATTTATTAAGAGATGAAGGAGTAGAAAATTTTATAAAATAAAACGAAGGCAACTGAGTGGGCAAATATAGTGACATAAATATTCCAAAATCATAAAGTCTACTAGTATGTGTGCCAAGATCTGGTATCACAAGTGTATGAGCAACTAGTAGAATATACAAAACTCTAACTAGTGTCTGAAATAAAGTAGATAGAAAATAGATACAAAAAGGAGACTCCATGTGCTGCAGAACGGCTTAAGAAGCAGCTCACCACTATGTCTCGGGGTAACGGGGGTGCGCGCCGGTATGACTGCCAGGTGCACCTGCCTCAGATTCTGCATGGTTAGTGTAGAAGTATAGCATAAGTACATAACAACATGTACCTAGTAAGTATCTAGTCTAACCTCGAAGAAATAGTGACGAGGGGCCGACTTCAACACTTACTATGGACTAACAATAAAATATAGAAATTCTAAATAAGCATGGGTTATATAAATAATAATAATAATAACTCAATAACAAGCAGTAAATACATGATTCTTTCACTAATCATAAATTTCAGGTCAAATTCTGTCATTAATAATTATAACCTCTCAAGCCATAAAATAATATCAAGTATAATTAGGCTCCAAGTATTATTATGCACGATTTATGCCGAGGTCGTACGGCCCAATCCAGAATAATGTGTACACTTTCGAGGGTCAAGCGACACGAACCATAGGTGCATATTTTCTATTGCCGAGGCGTTCGGCCCACTCCACATGAAAAGAGGATACTTTATGAACATCTGAATTAAAAGCTATTACAAGGCTAATACGCAAAGAAGCAAAATTTCTATTAACGGTCAAGTAACCCGCCAAAACTTAAGTAAGTGAAAATCGGCCTCTTACAATTTCTTTAACAAGTTCCAATATAATTTAGGCACTTTAATTAACAAGTAGGGTGCAAATATCACAAGTATTTCATGATTTGGGTCTTAAACAATGTCACAACCCAAACTGATGGGCCGCGACGGGCACCCGGTACCTTACTCAATCGAGTACCAACATAACGTATCTTTCGTATCATTCTATCATAGATAAATGAACCGAAGTAAATCATGGGGGAATAAAAACTTATACATATGACATATGGGCCTATAAGACCAAAATAACCACTCATATACTGAACATAGGCCAACAATGATAACGACAAGGTCGGGAATCCAAACTAGAGTAAGAATTTGAAAAGCAAATGCGGAAGCAATAACAATAAGGAATTGAACAACTAGAACTAAAGGGCAGAAAATAAAGGATATGGGAAAATTCAAGGAAAGAATTCCAAGAACTTCCAAGAACGCAAGTTCTATAGCCTTGACAAGATCAAAGCAACAACGTCTTGATTTATTGAAGAAATCAAATGCCTTTACTTAAAAGCAAATCAAAACAATAGATTCGGATCTTGACCGCTTTACGAGTAACTTGAGACAACAATTAATAACTAGTATTAATCGCCTTCTAAGAATACCACAAAGAAATCAAAGATATCACAATAGAGAAGTAATCTTACTACCTTGAACTATGAACTAGTAAAGGTTAAAAGATAAATCTCAAAGCACAAGTAACAAAGGTTCAAAAGAACTCTCAAAGTATGATATACTTAATCAATAATGAAGTGTCTCAATGAATGAGAAGAACTCCTTATTTATAGGAGTACTAAGGCTTAAAAAGTCATTACAATTAGGTAGGGGGCTGCTAAGGGGTAACAAAGTCATCAAATTAGGTAGGGTGGTTGCTAAGAAATAAGAAAAGTCACAAAATTAGGTAGGGGGCGGCCAAATCCCTTTGGGGCAGATTTGGGCCTTAAAACTACTAGTTTGGATCATTGGTTTGGACTCCAATTGGGCTCCATTTCAAACACCCCCATTTGGACCTCTTTTAAGCTCATTTTAAGCCCCTTTGGTGGACTTCAAGGGCTGATTTGGTGGTCCAATCTTCCTCCTCTTGGACTTCAATTTGGATCACCAAATAATTGTAAAACTTGGATAATTCATCTACTTTGGGCTTGAGCTCTTCCTCTACAATGAAAAGCTTCTTTATTTGCCATTGAAGTCCAGCAACCTTAGAGTGCAACTCTTTAGCTTGAGATCTTGTAAATGGCCTTGGAACTTCCAAAACTCTATCCTTGTCCTTGATGCTATCATTCCCCTCTTCTTGAAAAGAATTTGTCCCCGAATTCGATCCTACATCAAACAAAGACAAGTCAGCAACATTGAATGCAGCACTTACTTGGAACTCACCAGGTAGGTCTAGCTTGTAAGCATTGTCTCCAATCCTTTCAAGGACTTGAAATGGGCCATCTCCTTTAGGGTGCAACTTTGACTTCCTTTTGGAGGGAAATCTCTCCTTTCTAAAGTGAACCCAAACTAAATCTCCAGGTTTAAAAATTACTTGTTTTCGACCCTTATTCTTTCTCAAGGCAGTTTGCTCATTTTTCTTCTCAATTGCAAGCCTTGTTTGTTCATGAATTTTTTTCATCATCTCAGCCTTTGTCCTACCATCAAGATTAACAATATCATTAGTAGGTAATGGTAATAAATCAAGGGGAGTGAAGGGATTAAAACCATAAACAACCTCAAAAGGAGACATACCTGTAGAAGAATGGATTGTTCTATTGTAAGCAAATTCAATCATAGGTAAGTGAGCCTCCCAAGAAGTTAATTTACCTTTCAAAACAACCCTCAACATGTTTCCTAAGGTTCTATTAACTACTTTAGTTTGTCCATCAGTTTGTGAGTGACAAGAAGTAGAAAACAATAATTTAGTACCTAACTTCCCCCAAAATACACGCCAAAGTGGCTCAAAAACTTAGCATCCCTATCACTAACAATAGTTCTAGGTATACCATGCAATTTGACAACTTCTTTTACAAAAGGATCAGCAACATGTGAAGCATCATTAGTCTTTAAATAAGAAATAAAATGAGCCATTTTGGAGAACCTATCTACCACAACATATATACTATCCTTACCATACCTTGTTCTAGGCAAACCTAACACAAAATCCATAGAAATATCAATCCAAGGTGAAGTAGAAACAGGTAGTGGCGTGTAAAGACCATGTGGTAACACTTTAGATTTAGCTTGTTTACATTCCAAACACTGTGCACACATTCTTTCAACATTTTTTCTCATTCCAGGCCAAAAAGAATTTTCAGCAAGTATGTCTAGCGTCTTTGGGACTCCAAAGTGACCCATAAGCCCTCCACAATGTGCTTCCCTTACAAATACTTCACGTAAAGAGCAATTAGGGATACACAACTTATTTTCCTTAAAGAGAAACCCATCTTGCAGGTTAAACCTCTCAAAAGGACCCAACTTACAATCTGCAAAAATCTTGCCAAAATCAACATCATTAGCATAAAGTCCCTTGATTTGATCAAAACCCATCAATTTAGAAGTCAGGGTAGAAACTAAGGCATACCTTCTTGAAAGTGCATCCGCAACAACATTCTCTTTCCCTTGTTTGTAAGAAATTATATAAGGAAAAGTTTCAATGAATTCAACCCACTTAGCATGCCTTCTACTAAGCTTACCTTGACTCTTCAAGTATTTCAAGGATTCATGGTCAGTTTTAATGACAAACTCTCTTGGCCACAAGTAATGTTGCCATGTGGCTAAAGCCCTTACCAAAGCATATAGCTCTTTGTCATAAGTGGAATAGTTCAATGTGGCTCCACTCAACTTCTCACTAAAGTAGGCAATAGGTTTAGAATCTTGCATCAAAACAGCACCTATTCCTTTGCTAGAAGCATCACATTCAATTTCAAAAGATTTAGAAAAATCAGGCAATTGTAACAATGGAGCAGAACATAACTTTTCTTTCAACAAGTTAAAAGCATCATCTTGTTCTTTTCCCCATGTAAAAATCTTATCCTTTTTAATAACTTCAGTTAAAGGAGAAGCAATGGTGCTAAAGTCTCTCACAAACCTCCTATAAAAACTAGCAAGTCCATGAAAACTCCTAACTTCAGTTACACTCTTAGGTTTTGGCCATTCTTTTATTGCTTTAATTTTCTCTTCATCGACCTCAACACCTTTAGAACTAACCGCAAAACCCAAGAAAATCACACGATCCACACAAAAAGTACACTTTTTAAGATTAGCAAATAAGAGTTGCTTTCTAAGAACTTCAAAAACTTGTTTTAGGTGTTCTACATGCTCTTCTAAAGTATTAGAAAAGATCAAGATATCATCGAAGTACACTACAATAAATTTTCCATGAAAATCCTTAAAGATATGATTCATTAATCTCATGAAAGTGCTAGGTGCATTAGTCAAGCCAAAAGGCATAACTAACCACTCATAAAGCCCATATTTGGTCTTAAAAGTAGTTTTCCATTCATCTTCAGGATTCATTCGAATCTGATGGTAACCACTTTTTAGATCAATTTTAGAAAAGATTTTGGATCCATGTAATTGATCCAACATGTCATCAAGACAAGGAATATGATGGCGATACTTTACCGTTATCTTGTTGATTGCTCTATAATCCATGCACATCCTCCAAGTTCCATCCTTTTTGGGTACCAATAGGACGGGAACAGAGCAAGGGCTCATGCTCTCTCTCACAAAGCCTTTCTCAAGCAGCTCCTCAACTTGCCTTTGAAGATCTTTTGTCTCTTCTGGATTACTCCTATAAGCAGGCCTATTTGGGATTTGTGATCCAGGCACGAAATCAATTTGATGCTCAATGCCACGTAAAGGTGGCAATCCATTAGGAATATCTTCAGGAAAGACATCTTCAAAATCCTGCAAAAGAGAAGAAATACTACTTGGCAAAGAAGAAGTTAGTAACTCAGAATTAATCAAAACTTCTTTGTAAGTAAGTAGTATTATGGGCAACCCCTCTTTTCTTGCATTTAAACACTCTTTGGCTTTTATATAAAAACTCTCTTTTATTATTTCCTTAGCCTCTTTCCTCTCACCAAGACTTTCTATTTTCTTTTTATTCAAGCCTCTTTTTATCTCTTCTCTCAAATTGTTGCCCTCTCTCTCTTTCTCTTGGCTATCTCTCTTTTTTTCCAACTCTTGGCCTCCTTTCTTTTCTTTTTCCTCAAGCTCACTTTTAATCCCTCCCCTTGATTTTCCCATTGTTTCCCTTAATCTCTTTTGATCTTCAAACACTTGAAAAGGAGATAAAGGTGCAAGAGTATATTTCCGGCCATTTAGCTCAAGAGAATATCTATTTTTCTTTCCATCATGAAAAACATTCCTATCATACTGCCAAGGACGACCCAGTAAGATATGACAAGCTTGCATAGGGACTATGTCACAAAGAATATCATCCTCATATCTACCAACATTGAATAAAATCATGCATTGTTTGTTTACTTTTAGTTCACCACTATCATTTAACCATTGGAGTCTATAGGGAGTAGGGTGTTTCATGCATGCAAGTCCTAATTTTTCCACAAAGTATGAACTCACCACATTAGCACAACTACCACTATCAATGATCATAGAACAAGTTTTCCCCTTTATCCCACACCTAGTATGGAATATATTCTCCCTTTGTTCTTCACAGCTTCCCAAATTGATAGTCATAATCCTCCTAACTACCCCAATCATGCCATCATTAGGTAGTTCTATATCATCATCATTACTCATATCTCCCTCTTCTTCTCCCTCACTTTTTTCACTCTCATATCCTCCATCTTCTCTAAGAATGATGTTTCTTCTACTTGGACATTCATGCATCATATGTCCCCTTCCTTTACATTTATGACACTGAATAGAACTGGAAGGTGTAAAAGGTTTAGGGTTAAAGGTTTTACCTCCCTATTTGTTCTCAAATTTACCTTTATCCTTGTCTTCTTGAGGTCTAGAAGAACTCTTCATCTCTTGATTCGACCATGGCTTCTTGGAGATGGTGTTTGACCGACCTTTCCATGAGCTAGCTTGCTTTCTTTTATTTTGATTTTCTACCTTTACAAACAAATCAACTAACTCATCTATTGTTACATATTGTTGTAATTCTACTACATCAACTATTTCCTTATTTAAACCATTTAAAAACCTAGCCATTGTAGCCTCTTCTTCCTCCATACAATTAGCTTAGATCATAGCCATATCCATAGCCTTAAAGTACTCATCCACAGACATGGACCCTTGCTTCAATGTTTGAAGGCGTTGTTGTAGCTCTCTTTGAAAGTGTGATGGTATGAATATCTTTCTCATCACCCTCTTCATCTTAGCCCAAGTAGCAATTGGTGCTTGTCCTTCTTGTAATCTGTCCCTACTAAGCTTTTTTCACCAAATAGCAGCATAGTCAGAAAACTCAACAATAGCAAGTTTAACCTTCTTACCCTCAGAGTAGTTGTGGCAGTCAAATATGGCTTCAACCTTTCTCTCCCAATCAAGGTACAAGTCTGGATCCCTTGTTCCCTTGAAAGATGGCATCTTCATCTTTATACTGCTTATATTATCATCTTCTACTCTATCTCTTTGTCCCCTCCTATCTCTTCCCACCCTATCAAAATCGATATCATTAAAATCATCTATTGGGTTTTCTTGATTTACAATGGGAGCAAGGGGTACATTTCTCCTAGCTTGGGGCCTAACATTATTTTCCCTTCTAAGTTCAGCTATTGTATCATTTTGCTCAGCAATGGTGTCCCTCATCTCTTGGAGTTACAAATTCCACCTTTCAAATTGTTGATGCATAGCTTGCAAGGTAAAATCATTTCTTGCTTTGATTTCGGCTTCTTGGAGAACCCTTCGTTCATCATCACTACCTGTATGTGACATCTTAAATAATTAAACTATATAAAAAAATTGATTTTTTCCTTAATTGTTCTCACACACACTTTGCCTTTTTTTTTTTCTCTCTCGAAATAACCTTTGAACGAAATACTTTGTAGATTTATAGTTAAACCCAACTCGTATAAAATTTTTAGTAGTAAAATATAGATTTTTGGGGAACAAATAAAAGAAGAACCAAATCCTAGAACTATTAGGCTCGGTTGAAACAAGACACGAACAAAAAGGAAATGATTATATATATTTAGATTAGAAAGAGTAAGAAAATTAAATTTTTCTCTTATCTTTGAAATCTGGGATCCCCTCTTCTTATTTACTTTGATAGTTTTTGGAAACAAATTAGATACAAAAGAAAGTTCCTAGAGAGCAAGCAATTGTTTTAAAAAAAAATTGATTTTCGTTTTTTTTTTGTTTTTTTCTAACTTGGTTTTTTTTTTCCGCTTTTAATATTGAAGAAATCCCCAGAATTATCAAGAACGAAACATTGATAGAACCGCTCTGATATCACTTGATAACGACAAAGTCGGGAATCCAAACTAGAGTAAGAATTTGAAAAGTAAATGCAGAAGCAATAAAAATAAGGAATTGAACAACTAGAACTAAAGGGCAGAAAATAAAGGATATGGGAAAATTCAAGGAAAGAATTCCAAGAACTTCCAAGAACGTAAGTTCTATAGCCTTGACAAGATCAAAGCAACAACGTCTTGATTTATTGAAGAAATCAAACACCTTTACTTAAAAGCAAATCAAAACAATAGATTCGGATCTTGACCGCTTTACGAGTAACTTGAGACAACAATTAATAACTAGTATTAATCGCCTTCTAAGAATACCACAAAGAAATCAAAGATATCACAATAAAGAAGTAATCTTACTACCTTGAACTATGAACTAGTAAAGGTTGAAAGATAAATCTTAAAGCACAAGTAACAAAGGTTCAAAAGAACTCTCAAAGTATGATATACTTAATCAATGTCTCAATGAATAAGAAGAACTCCTTATTTATAGGAGTACTAAGGCTTAAAAAGTCATTACAATTAGGTAGGGGGCTGCTAAGGGGTAACAAAGTCATCAAAATTAGGTAGGATGGTTGCTAAGAAATAAGAAAAGTCACAAAATTAGGTAGGGGCGGACAAATCCCTTTGGGGCAGATTTGGGCCTTAAAACTACTAGTTTGGATCATTGGTTTGGACTCCAATTGGGCTCCATTTCAAACACCCCCATTTGGACCTCTTTTAAGCTCATTTTAAGCCCTTTTGGTGGACTTCAAGGGCTGATTTGGTGGTCCAATCTTCCTCCTCTTGGACTTCAATTTGGATCACCAAATAATTGTAAAACTTGGATAATTCATCTACTTTGGGCTTGAGCTCTTCCTCTATAATGAAAAGCTTCTTTATTTGCCATTGAAGTCCAACAACCTTAGAGTGCAACTCTTTAGCTTGAGATCTTGTAAATGGCCTTGGAGCTTCCAAAAATCTATCCTTGTCCTTGATGCTATCAGACAAGGCCATGCAATCTTTTACGTATATGACATCTGTCTACAAGCATCTAAGAATACATAATTGTCATAAAGGTCGGGACAGAGCCCCGCCATACCAAACAATACACATCTAAATTATACTGACCAAACAAGCAACTCCGGAGCAAATGGAGTGCACCAACATCTTCCGCTGAGCTGATCGCCTACTTGGAGGACTCTCGACCTGTCTATCGAGACCTGCGGGCATGAAACGTAGCATCCTCAGGCAAAAGGGACGTCAGTATAAATAATGTACCGAGTATGTAAGGAATGAAAATCAGTAAACAATAGACATGAGAGAAACATGGAGTAAACGACTCCACATGTATATCTGAATAGCTCTGTGAATCATTTAAATTATAATGTCATGCATATGCGTATAAAATGTCATACCATGCATGGGTATATGCGTTCATAATATCATCAAGCCTCTGAGGGCATCCCATCATATCATCTCAGCCACTGTGGGCAAATCATCAGCGTATACCAGCTGATTAGGTGGTGGTGCGTATATAACGCCGTAACCTTTTTCCATATCCCATATACATATAATATACATATATATGCGTATATAACACCAGCTGGTCATGGGTCAATGTACATGTATAAATGAATGAAATGCATATGAAATACGTCAATAAAATCTCTCGGAACATAATAGGACCATTATGCCTTTGATTAAAGTCATGAAATAAATTTTATCAATTTACGTATTTTCGGAGACCCATGAACAGATCATAGAATAATATGACATATGAAAAATCAAGAACATAAGCATCTCTAGTATTTCTATGAATAGAGATATTTATGGAAATTGTGCATTTGCTCGTTTCATTTGTGTCGTATAGATCATTCCAAAAGAAAGAAGGGATAGCCTTAACATACCTGGACTGATTCTCTTAACAATTTCTCTAACACACATCTTTTGCGACGAAACACGTAACGACGAATCGAAGTAGGGGAAAATCCGTGTGATATCTTTGAGAAGGATTGCACCGTATTCCCTTAAATTGCAAAATCTCACATTGCTAAAATACTAAGAATTCTCGTTTGAATTCTTTAAAACACTTATGAGATCTTGTTGAATTATGAAGATGCTATGGAAAATCTTTACATTACTCATGAATATGCATCTTTTTGTTTAAGTTAGAGAGGTCTTATACCTTAGTGGGTATGGGCCCCACTAATGTGATTACTAATCCATTAAAATGATACCTTACCGAGTGACTTGAAGAGTCATCACATTGGCAAAGTTTGCTGCCACGTTTGGGGGGGATTAGGCTAATCAAAATGTCCTAATTATTTAGCTAATCTTCCCCCAAATATTATTAATTATCCAATAAATTTCTTAATTAACTAGGTAATCTCCCATTACCCAATAATCCATATAATTAGGAGTTATCTCAAATTACTTAAAGTACTACTCACTTTTAACACACTTTGTACACCTTACTATCATGGTCATGTGGTACCTTGTATGGTACTAGTCCATAAATACCGGGTATTTTAGCTCGAGCCGTATTTTATCCCAAAATGACAAACTTCGACAAAATTCATTTTCTTAGATTTGCTTACCCTCTCACCTTCACGAATTTACTCATCACTTGTTTTAAATGGCATAATGCTTATAATCTCATTCTCGAACTTACGTCGATTAACTTACAACGAAACTTTAACAAACGAAAATGCGGGATGTAACATCTCATTTCCGAGCTTCCATCAATTTACTTATGGCGTACTTTCACGTACGAAAACATGGGGTGTAACATCATTCCCCCCTTTGGAGCATTTATCCTCGAATGTTGACTGATGTATTTATCATTCTCATAACCCATAGCTCTTGCGAATACCTTAGTACTCTCCTTGCCATTTAGGCGACTGCTCTTTGAATATACTCAAAGGCCAGGCATTCCCCTCTTTAGGCCTCTTTCTCACACCACGACTTGTGATCGGAATCCTTCCAATCTCGTAACTGTTGATACCTTCTATCATGCAGCCTGTACGATTCTGACATTATAAATGTGCCTTTGCGACTCTTCTCTCCTTTTTCCTCTAGCTTTTAGCCAACCTCTAGGCCTCACTTTGTAACCATATATAGAGCTCGATAAGATGTCTTTCTGGGCATCTATAGGCATACTGAAGTTCTTCGCTCGAAACTTTGTTGAACTTACGAATATTGCTATATCTTATTTCATAGTCCTGGTTATCCATTCGTATGACTTTACTGCATCTAGGTAGTCCATACTATACCATAATTCTTACCTCGATTTCTGTTACCAAACTCCAGGTTACGTTCGTTTCTTATCCCATATCTATAAATCTATGTCCTTTAATGCTTCCTCATTACTATTCATCTTATGAATGACAACCTAATCTCATCTCATACTTTGTGACTTCTGTCCATCCATTATTGATTCACCTCAATATTGATCTACAATCTACCACTGATGACTTAAAACCTCTTACGTAATCACTAGGGCTCACGTTGCATCGGGGAACATATGAAACGATTAGACTGATCCACCTGGGGCAATACCATGCTTTCATAACCGTATCTTCTAGTATCCCAATGTGATTCACCATACATGGGTATTTTAATCCTGTACCATTCATGAAATCCCTTTATTTTCTTCTTCAAATCATTACTCAATTGAAGGACCAAACGTCATCCTTTATACACCCTCATTCTATTACCAAGGCAACATTCCATCTCTTCTAAATGCTACTAGTCTTAGACTCCTTTGAGTTCATTCGGCTATACTGAGCTTTCTACAGCTTAGAGAAACCATCAGCTCTCCTACTCCTGTCTTCCTAAAACCTCGTCGCTTTACCATACTTTAGCTTGTGACCTATACATATATATATATATATATTTATACTACTCGCAACCTTCCTTCAATTTTCTTGCACCACAGATTTCCTTGTTATATTTTAGAATATCCAGCGAGATATCACATCGTCTCTGACTCTTCTTTACTCTCTTAACTAGATCTCTCGGTACTTAGAAACCATAGGCTGGAAGATATGCCACTGACGACGCCGTTATCATTCCTGGATACTGAATCCCCGCGCTTCTAGCCTTCTATCCGAAATATGGACTATTCATAACCTTCTATACCTAAGTATCTCGTACGTTGTTCACCTTTACCTTGCTTACCTTAAATTCTCACATCGTATCTTCTATCTCTTTCATAACCCCACTTCCACATAGGTATGATTTCCACAACTTGAAACTCTATTATAATACTTGCACCTCTTGTGTATACGCAATCCGGTGGGATCTTTATACTGACTTCTTATGAGGTTGGTACTTTTCTAATTGTCTTTATCGTAGAGCCGTTATAGAATATGGTTGTTGTGCTATCTCTCTTGCACCTCTGATATTAAGATTGATTACGCTATGTTCTCAATCATGATTTCTATAATTCTCTGGAGTCCAATAATCAGACTCCTGATTTACTTAGTTGATTAAACTCTTTAGTTTCCTCTTTCTTCTGATCAGCCTTCATGTAGGCTTAAGCTATCTTCTGATCTGCGGCTCCTGGTATTAGTTATTACTTTAGCCTTCCGTGGGCGCATGGAATATTCATGATATAATCTTCTAACAATTCAATCCTTTGTCTAAGCCCTGGGCTCAATTCTTTCTTTATCCTTTATACCGGAGTCTTCTACGGCTGTGTGAATGTCAGTATATATGCTACATGGATAATATTCCAAAATCATAAGTATGTTCATAACGTAACTAATTCTGGATCATTGTTCGAATAATTCCTTTCATTTCTTCTCAGCTTTCTTTGAACGTAAGCTATTACTTTTCCTGGTCTTTCTGCCCCTTGTAGCGTGCATACTTAGCTTTCCTTAGTTCTTATGCATATTGGAATTCCATACAACCCATATGATCTTGAATATCACCTTTTGACTTTTTTTTCTTCTTCCCATCCATTGGCCACGATAGGTGCCACTTTCTTATGGAGTGCATACGATGTTATTGTGAGATTGTTGTTACAAGATCATTTCCTCTTTAGGTCATTGTGCTTAGGTTGAAACCTTCTTCCTTATTTTCTCAGCTAGCCTTTCGTTGTAGTATTTAGGGAAAATCCTCTAACTCTTGTAAAGGAAGCTAAGGAGAAGAGGGAGAAGCAAGAGCACAAAGATTTTACCATTCATCCTCACTCAAGACAAGGGTTTGGATGTTTTATGTTTTCCTTTGACTTAAACTTAATTGTGATGAATTTCTCCATATCCATGGAGTAATTCTTCCTTAGGAATTGATGGATTTGGTGTTTTGAGAATTATTTATGGATATTAACTCTAGTTTTATGTATTAAAGCATTTTGGATATTTTTATTGTTGGTATTGTTTAATTACAATACCAACAATATTTTACCAAAACTCAATTATTTTTATCTTGCATGACCTTGTGTGAAAAGTTGATACTATTATATCTTGAATATAACAGTATTCTTGGTACCAAGAACTACAATATCAAAGTTACCTATAACAAATAACGTTATAGGTAATATATCTTGAATATTTTTTTATGTGGATATTAACTATTGGTATTGCATATTTATTCACTACTAGCTATTATACTAACAAAAAAAATATTTACATAAAGAGAAAAAAGAAATTAAACACGACTAATCCCTTACGAAAGTTGTCACGCCATCCATCATAGGGAAAAGTCACCCGATCCGACACAAATTATTTCCTTGAAAAATAACCGCGGCATAAAGAAAAACCAAGAATTTTAATTAATACTCCTACAAGTAAATAAATTAGCAAAATAAGAAAATAATATTAATAAAAAAACTACTGTTAACATGCTGGAATTAAACTTCAAATTATCACTAATAACTATAATGTCAACCAATCTACACAAGTTGTCACAAAAAAAACAATCATGTTCCTATCATTCTCCAACTACATCATCACATGTAAATGAGTCACCCCCAACCTAAAGTGTTGCACTGTCCTCAATGCAACTAAACAAAAAAAGATAAAATGAAGGAGGTGCTCCCTGAAACTGCATCACTCGGAGTTGGAGGTGGAGGAAAATTTGAGCTCCTCCTCCTCCTCCTCATCATCATCAGAGTCATTTGAACTGCAAAATGACCTCAGCTTATCCATCATCTTGTTCAGCAATATGCTCTTTTTCTTTTTGTGCTCCCTGAACTTTCTCTGCCGCTTCTCAATCTTCCCCGGCAACGACGCCAATTTTGATGACGTCCAAATCCACTACTAAAGAGTAAATGGATACAGTCGCATGCAATATAATTTATCCAACTATGAGTTGGGGTCGAATCCCACAACGAACAATATATAGGCGATTAGGCATATAAGAGAATTATCACTTGTTATGCTAAGCCAAACACTTAGAAATATTTTTAGAAATTATTTATGTCTAAATGCAAAAATAAAAAGTAACCTAGAAAGCAAGTAAAATGATCAATGGCTACAAGTATGGATGCATTGGGAATTACACTGAAGTAACGATCCAATGTATTTCACGATTTTACAAATATGAGCGAGTTTATGTTAATTAGCCTCGGGTGATAATTCTATGTTAGCTTCTTTCGATGACTAACAAGACTTCCTAATTAAATTATCCCTAAAACAATTAATATATTAAGCATACCCGAATATGGCTACAAGTAGTTCAATCATATCCCTAGGTAGAATCTATACAGTGAGGGTTAAAGCCTCAAGTTCTTGTTACTTAATCTTTCCCAACCCCAAATTATCTTTTCTAAAATTAATTCAAAGTTAATGGGCGAGTCCTAGGGTTAGCTAATCCCTTTGGAAACATTAAAGAACAAGAATAATTAAAGAAACAATAACTCACTTCATAATAAATAAAAATCATTCAATACATAAGCACAACAAGATATTTAATCCACACTTTAAATATGAATATTCTCATAAACAAGATTCAAGTGTTGGAAAAAATACTACACACTTAAATATACAAAACAAAGCAACAAAATGAAGAAATGAACATAAATGGGTAAGAAATTCTCAACCAAAAGCTTCAAATCTTCAAGACCCAAGTGTGTGTGTAAGAACCCTAGCTTCAAAAGTTGTGTTCTTCTCTCAAAATAGGTCCAAGACTGCCCAAGAGTTTCCAAAGATCTTTTACAAATGAGCTAGGTCATGTATTAAATGGCTTGGGGGTCAAAAACGTGAAATTCCAGAACTACCCAGTTTTTCTGCCCAGTTGTTCTTCGCGTTCGCGAAGGCTTGTTTCCTTCAGCATCGCGTTTGCGATTATACCTTCGCATTCGCGAAGGTTTTCTTCCACCAGCATCGCGTTCGCGGAGGTTTGTTGCTTGATGCTCCGCGTTCGCATTTAACCCTTCGCGTTCGCGAAGGGTAATTCACTGGGTAGTACTTTTTTTTGTATTTTAGCTCCTTTTTGACTCGTTTTCACATGGTTTCTTCACCATCACTTCTAAATCACTTGATACCTGAAAAATGCCAATAAACCTCAATAAATGCCTTAGTTTCTCAACAAAATCATACAAAAGCCTAAGTATCAAGAGGAGCTAAGTTGGTAAAATACCAACTTATCAAACCCCCAAACTTAAGCTTGTCCTCAAGCAATTCAACAACTAAGAACATCCTTCAATAAAATCACCAATCAAGCTCAATGGCATACCAAACATCATTTGAAGTCAAAAAGGTTCAACTTAAGCACAATCTAATGACTTCGGTTGGTACCAACAATTAATCCAAAGCATATGAGTGCTCAACAAAATTTAGTTTCTCAACAAAATCATACAACAATTAAGCACAATTTATAAATGCCTTAGTTTCTCAACAAAATCATACAAAAGCCTAAGTATCAAGAGGAGCTAAGTTGGTAAAATACCAACTTATCAAACCCCCAAACTTAAGCTTATCCTCAAGCAATTCAACAACTAAGAACATCCTTCAATAAAATCACCAATCAAGCTCAATGGCATACCAAACATCATTTGAAGTCAAAAAGGTTCAACTTAAGCACAATCTAATGACTTCGGTTGGTACCAACAATTAATCCAAAGCATATGAGTGCTCAACAAAATTTAGTTTCTCAACAAAATCATACAACAATTAAGCACAATTTATAAATGCCTTAGGTAGCTCAAGGACACCAGACACCAGAGGTACTACCAGCCTAGCCGATTGCTGCTGCTCGGGCTGAGGTTGGCCCACCTATGAGTGATGAGGAGCAGAAGAGATTGGACTGGTTCGGGAGGCTTATGCCTTCATAGTTCAGTAGGGAGGAATTAGAGAATGCTCAGGATTTCCTAGACCGATGTCAGTGAATACTTCACACAACAGGTATATTGGAGATCAGTGGAGTTGCATATACCACTTTTTAGCTGACAGGGGCAGCCTACAGATGGTGGCAGACCTTTTAGTTGAGCAGGTCCGTTGGCGCAACGCCACTTTCATGGTATGAGTTATCCATTCTCTTTTTAGATAAGTTTGTCTCATAGACATGCGGGGAGGAGCTGCATAGAGATTTTGAGCAGCTACGCTTGGGAGATATGACTGTCACCCAGTATGAGATGAGATTCGCTGATTTGGCCCATCATGCTATACGGTTGGTTCCCACAAAGATAGAGAGGATGTTCATTGATGGCCTCAACTATGACCTAAGTTACAATTAGGCCCGAGGGGCCGAGATTGATGTTAGGTTTCACCAGGTGCTCGAGATTGCTAGGTGCTAGGAGTCAGTTCGCAGGCTTGAGCGAGAGGAGCGGGAGGGAAAGAGGCCCTGTGAGTTTGGTGGTTTCAATGGTACCTCATCTGGAGGTCAGTCACACCACAACAAAGGTCGTCCTTACATGCCCGCTTAGATGGTTCGTCCGGTTCATCATGGTGCATCAGCTAGTCATGGTTCATAAAGTACTCATCTAGGTCAATCATCTTTTAGTGCACCTCCAGCTTAGAGTTCGTACCGTGGTCCATCAGTTCAGGGTTCCTCGGTACCGAGTTCTTCAAAAGGTTATTCTAGTTCTCGGGGTCCTATTCAGGCCCCACCATCATTTCCAGATCAATGTTGTTACGACTATGGAGAGTTGGAGCATGTGAGGAAGTATTGCCCTCGTCACTATAGAGGTCCAGTGCAGCAGGGAGGCTAGTCTATGAACCCTGCACACTACAGGTCTAAATCTAATAATATAAAATAACTGCATCGAACATAATAATCCTCCAAAACTGGTAATACAGAGTCATGAGCTCTAAAATAGAAATACATGTCTGGGAATACAAACAAAATACTATCTGGATAAAAGTAACATTAACTGAAATGGGAAAAGACGCAAAAGTTTACGGTCGCGATGCAGCTCTACCTCGTCTCCCGAAGATAATCACAATAATGAGTCACATCTACTCACGCCTCAATCCAACACCTAGATTTACACAATTAAGTGTAGAGTGTGGTATGAGTACAACTGACCCCATATACTCAGCAAGTATCATAACTAACCTCGACGAGGTAATAGAGGTAAGAATTATCAATGATACTCGCAATAACCTATTCAGCTCATAAATCTCACAAGTACATAGAAATAATATGATCAAGTCATGTATTAAAGATAAAGCCACTTAGGTGCTCAAGATAACATAACATGCTCTGTTTCAAGGCGTGTATTAGAGAGGATATGCAAAACAAGGCATGTATACATTTATGATCTAGCATATAAGGAAGATATGCGAATAAAACATGTATACAACCAAGGAAATTGCAAGTAGAGAAGAAATGCAATAACTAAATGAAGCACTAGCCAGTTTTCCTCATACCGCGTGTAGACCATCAAGGGAAAAATATGAGAGGGTGACCCTAGGGGGATGGATCCTTATCCACACACTGCACGGACAACTCACGTGATGCACGTACAACTCACGCGCTAATAATATCTCAACCGCATGAATAACTCACGTGCCAATAATATCTCAAATGCGCGGACAAGTCACGTGCCAATAATCACATCTGGGATCTGCACGGACAACTCACATGCTATCATAACTCAACCGCATGGATAAACTCACATGTTAATAATCACAAACGTACGACCAAATCACATGCCAATAATAACAATCGCACGGACAACTCACTTGCAAATAATCATAACTGCACAGACAACTCATGTGCTATCAGTTCAATTCATATCACACAGAAAGCATATTTACGAGATTAAATTTATATGAACAATGAATATCAAATTTCATATGCACGGACTGGTATAGGTGACACGCTAAGATGTGTGCATGTGCGAAGTATACTATCATAGCTCAAATTAGGAAATTTCATCATGAAAGTTGCAATTCTCATGTTCAATCAGAAGATTAACCTATGTGTAACCTCAAACATGGTTCAAATAGCTCACAACAGGGTACAAACATGAGAAACATAATATCATGAAGCTTAGCAATTAATTCAAAGCATATTATAGCCTAAGCACTACCCTGAGCATGAATAAGTACCCTGGTACACGCACAAGGGCTCAAACCCCATACATGTGTGCCACCCATAGAACGTAGCTGTAAGGCCCCGTGAAATTTTTCCTAAAACCCGGGGTTCCATGATGCCAGGGTAGCGTAGAGGTTAATAATAACAGAAGATGTATCATGATCTCAAGGAAGTCTATTGGTGGAATGACATGAAAAGGAATATGGCGGACTTTGTGGCAAGGTGTCCGAATTGTCAGCAAGTAAAGGCCGAACACCAACGGCTTGGTGGGTTGGCGCAAAACATAGAGATTCCAATGTGAAAGTGGGAAATGATTAATATGGATTTTGTGGTAGAATGACCATGCACTCCGCACAAGTTTGACTCAATATGGGTGGTTGTGGATCGACTCACGAAATCAGCACACTTTTTACCTGTTAAGGCTACCGACACAGCAGAACAATATGCTCAGTTATATATCAAAGTAATAGTCAGGCTGCATGGCACTCCAGTTTCTATCATTTCCGATGAAGGGGCTCAGTTCACGGCTAATTTTTGGAAGATATTTCAACCTTCCATCCACAGACCAACGGGCAAGCAGAGTGGACTATTCAGACGGTTGAGGATATGTTGCGTGCTTGTGTTCTTGACTTCAAGGGTAGCTGGGATGATCATTTGCCACTCATAGAGTTTGCTTATAACAACATCTTTCATGCTAGCATTTAGACGCTTGAAAGGGCCAGACCTAGCGCATCAGGCTATAGAGAAGGTTAAGATCATTAAGGAGTGGTTGAAAACTGCTCAGAATCGTCAAAAATCCTATTCAGATGTTCCTCGTTGAGACTTAGAGTTCAAAGAAGATGATTGGGTATTCTTGAAGGTTTCGCCCATGAAGGGTATAATGCGGTTTGGGAGGAAAGGGAAATTGAGTTCGAGGTATGTTGGGCCGTACAAAATCATTCAGAGGATTGGTCAGGTGGTGTACAAGCTTGAGCTACCACCCGAGATGTCATTAGTGCACCCGGTATTCCATGTGTCTATGTTGAAGAAGGTAGTTGGAGATCCGCCAGCTATTGTGCTGGTTGAGACCATTGAGGTTAATGAAGAACTGTCATATGAAGAAATTCCCGTTGCCATTCTCAATAGGCAAGTCTGAAAGTTGAGAAATAAAGAAATTGCATCCGTGAAAGTGCTATGGCAAAACCAACAGGTTGAAGAGGCTACTTGGGAAGCCGAGGAAGAAATGAAGAAAAAGTATCCTTATTTGTTTGAATAGCCATGTGAAAATTTTAAGAGTTACTTTCTATGAATTATGTATGATTTGTACAATTGATGTTAAGGGTGTTCCTTTCCTGGCAATATATTCCTTGTGAGGCCATAATTGGCGTTGTTATGAGTTATGTTACGTCAGTGGTTTATGTATATCTTTTAAGGATGTGTTTCTGGGCTCTCTAACAGGTGGATCGGCCTAGTTACAGGGAAAAATATGGCGAAATGTTTGGGAATTTAGAGAGTTAGTCAAATTTGGGGTTGCTGGTGTGTGGTATGAAAACTGAGTTGCATAAGATGCTAATACTGAACCTTGACCCTCATTCGAGGATGAATGATCTTAAGTGGGGGAGGATGTAAGGCCCCGTGAAATTTTTCATAAAAACCGGGGTTCCGTGATGCTGGGGTAGGCGTAGAGGTTAATAATAGTAGAAATTTATCACGACTCACAAGCTCTCCGCGATTCAGGCTTTTTAGATTGAACAGTGCACTAGGGAGTTGAAGGAAAATATTTGGCAGAGTTAGGCATTTTTGCGGCCCATTATGCGACTGCATAATCACTCTGCGAGCCGCAGAATGGTCGCAGAGTGAGACAGTCTTCTAGGCCATTTTTTATGACAATTTCACGGCCAGTTATGAAATGAATTGTAACTCCCTTTTATAATAAATGTTTTGGGAGTATCGTTTAGTCATCGAGGAAGGGTAGGTTGAAACAACCTAACCCCGAAACTACACGTGCTGGTGTAGGAGTGATTGAGGGGTAAATCTCCGTATTGATATGTTGAGATGATTACCCTTAAATGGGATGAGATTGATGTGGTGAGATTGTTCCCCTTAATTGGGATGAGATGATTGCTAGCAGAAAGTGATGTCGATCCACACAACATTGTGGTGAGACGGCTTAGCCGATCGTACTGAGATCGGATGCCATGCCACGCACATGGTGGTATTGTGATTGGATGTCTTGGGGTGAGATGGTTTAGCCGATTGGGCCGAGATCGGACTCCATGCTAATAACATGGTGGTATATCGATACTAAAGATCTCCCAACTTAGAGATATTAGAATTTACTTGTAATTTATCTTTCTCTTAACTTGACACTTTAATGTTGTTTGAGGCTCTCAATGATTCCATGTTCCTTTCTCATTTTACTGTTACTTGTTCTATTGAGAGGGTGTTTAATCTTACATACTAGTACTATTTCATATGTACTAACGTCCCTTTTGCCGAGGGCGCTGCATCTTTAATGGATGTAGGTGGTTCCACAGCAGGCAACATTGATCAGTGATAGCAGTACACCCTTTCCTCAGCTGACTTGGTGAGCTCCACTTCCCATCGGGGTCTTGCATATTTCATTCTTTATGTATAATATTTTGAGGGTACACTCAAGGTGCCTGTTTCTACCCCTGGACATCAGGAGACTTTGGCGCATTTTTGAGCATGTTTGGTACCTTGGCTCAGGAGGGATTGATCCTAGTTGCACCAGTAACTTCGCAGGCTGGGGGAGGACCTTAGACTCCTGCCGCTCATACTCCAGAGCAGCGGGCTCATGTTGATTAGGCTACGGAGGTTATGTTGGTGCATCCCGTGATTGCGGTTCAGCCTAAGGTCAGGCTGGTGTCATTAGAGGAGGAGAAAAAGAGGTTTTAAAGGTTCAAGAAGTATTTTTCTCCTACTTTCAGTAGTGCATCTTCTGAGCATACACAGGGTTTTCTAGACTAGTGTCAACGTATTTTGCACACTATAGGCATAGTGGAGTTGAGCGGGGTCACCCTTACTACATTCTAGCTGACGGGCCAACATATAGATGGTGGAAGGATTACGAGGAGAGTAGGCAAGCTTATACAGTGCCACTTACTTGGGCTCAATTCACTTATCTCTCTTTGAGGGAGTTCGTTCCACAGACCATTAGGGATGTATTACGCACTGAGTTCGAGCGGTTGCGCCAAGGGACTATGACTGTGTCAAAGTATGCTATTAGGTTTGCTGAGTTATCTCGTCATGCACCTGCTTTGGTTTCCACTGTTAGAGAGAAGGTACGCAAATTTTTTGAGGGACTCGGTTATGGTCTCAGATTTGGGATGGCACAGGAGTTGGAGACTGATACTCCATTTCATTAGGTTGTTTAGATCACTAGAAGGTTGGAGCATATCCGCAGTCTAGAGAGGGAGGATAAGGAGGCTAAGAAGCCTCGTGGACCTAGAGGATCTACTAGTCCCTACTTTTGGGGCAGGGCGCGTCATAGTAAAGGTTTTGTTGGTCAGCCAGTTCAGTCTGCACTTGATGTTACACATGGTGCTCTAGTTTTCCATGGGTCCCAGAGCACTCGTTCTGGATAACTCCCACAGTCACTTCAGTAGAGAGGTAATTTTGAGTGTGGGGATATCAAGCACATGGTTAGGTGTTGTCCCAAACTCCGGGCGGGCGTACCTCAGCAGAGCACTCAGGCTATGGGTTCCTCTATAGTTGCTACTACACCTGCACATCAAGCTAGAGATGGGGTACAAGTGGGTGAAGGGCGTCCTGCAGAGGGAGGCCAGGCCCGTAGTTATGATTTTCCTAGTAAGAGTGAGACCACCGCACCAGATGCTATCATATCAGGTATTGTTCCAATCTGCCACATAGATGCACTAGTTTTATTTAATCTGGGTTCTACTTAATTAAATATGTTATCCTATTTTGCTTTATATTTGGATGTGTCTCGTGATTCATTGAGGTACTCCTCTTTAGGTGTCTACACTTGTTGGGGATGCTATAGTAGTGGACCGTATGTATCGTTCTTGTATGGTCATTATTGGGGGCTATGAGGCTAGGATTGACCTATTGTTACTTAATATAATGGGTTTTGACGTGATTTTTTGATGGTTTGGCCATAACTTGAGATTGTGGTGCTCTACATGCATAGCGAGTCTATTACGTGTCTTGATTTGTTCCATGGGATTGCGTTAGTGAAAGGTTTTTGGTTTATGGGATGTATATCCTACATGTGATTCATAGTTGAGGATGGGAACCTCGTGTTTCTATGTGGATCTGTATGTTTGGACCGGGCTACGTGCCGCGGTGGGGTTATGTTAGGATGGGATTCTTTATGGTCATTTCATGTTTATTGCTTCTTACTTGTGGGATGGATTCATGGTATGGTGCCGATGGAGAGTTGTACCTGTTGGACTTGTCGAATATTTCTCTCATGTGTTGCTCTTTCCATCCTCGGTTAAATTTGAATTGTTGCTTGTTCGGTGCGGGTTGCGACTTATGTGACTAGGTGGTGTTTGGTGTGGCTTGTCGGTCGAACAACTTGTACTGGATGAGATGAGATCATTGGACCTAGGATTAGTGAGATCAGACTGGGATAAGGTATGTCTGGAGGAGTATGCCATTGATCAGCTTGGAGCTTGGCGTTGGTTCTTGTTGGGTGGGAGAACTCCATGACTTGTTTATTAGGTGAGTGGTTATGAGATCTATATGTTTCCTACATCTGTAGCAGTGTGATTAATGTTTCAGACAAGATCCTAGTGGATATAAAGTTATTTACCGGTACCAGGTTCGATAATGGGCAGCTATTGTGGTCGGAGATGTTGCTATTATCATGATCCAAAAACCCACCGCAGACGTCGTAATGGAACATAGTCTCTAAGACTAGATAAGCCGATTACTAACAATGATTAAGCCAGTTTAAACAATGATAATTTGAAACATAGTTTAATATATATACCGAGACAAAAGTGGAATAAGCCTACACGACAATAATCATAACAACATCCCAAGGTTTGGTAATACAGAGGCACGAACCCTAGTTGAATATATGGAATAATCTCACATATCGAAATAAAATAATGTTGAATTGACAAGCTGACAGTACAATATAAGGAAAGGACTCCAAGGGACTGCAACAACAAAGCAGCTCTACCTTGAATCCTCACGATCAACAAGCTATGTCCGCTCAAGTCCGATATCTCCAATACCTGACTCTGCACAAAAATGTGCAAAAGTGTAGTATGAGTACACCACGGTCGGTACCCAGTAAGTATCAAGTCTAACATCGGTGGAGTAATGACGAGGTACAAGTCAAGACACCCATTAGACAAAATAACCTGTGCAGTATAGAAGTATAAAGCTAATAATTAAAGCAGGAATCAGCCAATGGCAACAAAAATTAACATGTGACATAAACAGTAAAGCAATATGAACACCGTGAAAATACCATTGAAACCAAATAAGGAACACAAATTACAACCAAATAATCAAGTCGTTCTAACACAAGTTTCACAAAGAAAATTACCCGAGATACCTCATCTCATAGTCACGAGTCACGGATCTCAACCCATAATCATATACTCACGACAACTTGTGCCCACATTTCAAATCACAATCGCACGGACAACTCACATGCCAATATCGCAATCTATCGGGCATGATCACATGCTCACGTTCACAATCCGCCCGGAACGGTCACAGGCTCAATATCAACGTGAAAACAGATAATACAAGAACACATAGGCATGATCAATAAATGTCAAGTTCCGTTCTCCTGAGCTAGTATAAGTGGCATGCTGCGGTGTATGCTTGTACGAGTGTACTACTGTAGCCCAAGTCAACAAGTAATATCAAGACATCGATTAGCTCATCGAAGAAACATAACAAATCATGTAAGGTGTATGACATACACAAGGAAAACACACCATCACACGAATATCACCAACAAAATGTCCCCAAGCCATATCACATCATCCCTGACAATGCCACCCTTATCTCTCTGATAGCCGCTCGTATCACTCAGCTTTAACAATATCATTAGCCACCCGTATCAATCCGATAGCTACCCGTATCACTCCATATAATAGCCACCCATATCGCTCTGCCCAGACAATAACATAATAGCCACCTATATCACTCCGTACATTCCACAACAATAAGATGCCACCGTTATGCCCCGCATAACAACAACGCTGAAGTGCCACCCTTATACTCCGCATAACAACAACCAAACCACACAACAATTCACATGTGCTAACATCACAACAACACGACATATCAACTTGTAGCACAAGTGCCCATAGGCCACAACCTTTCCAAAGATCCAACAATATCAATATTTCCACAACAAATAGCCCACAGCTCAAACTCAGTGTGTATAGAATCTCAATAACAACAAAATGAGCAGGAAAGTAACTCAACAAGGAACAATACCCCCTTTAAACACAACTTCAATTAAAGAAGATTAATGACTTTCGATAACCTCAATTCCAATTAATTATTTAAGGATAAACTCGATAGTGAAAGCATTTCCATGAAAAGGCAAACTTCGAATTCTAGTGTATGAATTCGGCTAACAATGAAAGAGATGACACAAACTAGTACTACGTCTAAATGCATGAGATTAACCCGGCAACAAAAGGGTTTCATGTAAAAATAATTTCAACTAAGAGTAACTCAACAATAAAAGAGATCACATAATGATAAAAGTTATAACAACTTCAAATAAAGCATATAAGAGCAAACTCGACAAGTAAAGGATTTGACATGTAACGACAATTTCAAATAAAGCATGTGATAGTAGACATTGTCGAATGAAAGATACAACATGTAATGACAATTCCAAATAAGTGCATGAAAGAAGCCTAAGAGTCTAAACCGGTCAATTTCCACATATAAGCCCGAGTACGTACTCGTCACCTCGCGTACACGGCTTTCACATGACACAAATAGCGCAAACGACTCAAATCCTAAGGGGTAGTTCCCCCACACAAAGTTAGGAAAGATACTTACCTCAAAGACGCTAAACTGATACTCTAAAATGGCCTTCTCATGTGAAACAACCTCCGGGCAGCTCAAATCTAGCCAAAATAACTTAATACCATAAATAAAACCCATAGGAAACAATTTCGGATAATAAAGCTTCGATCTTTAATGAAAACTAAAAAGTCAACCATGGACCAGTACCTCGGAACCCGACAAAATTCACAAAATCCGAACACCCATTCTGATACGAGTCCAACAATACCAAAATTATTGAATTCCGACATCAAATCGGCCTTCAAATCCTCATTTTACATTTTTGAAAGTTTATACAAAAATTCTCATTTTCTCCCATTCAAATGACTAATTTAATGTTAAAAACAAAGACGGAATCACGAAATATAATCAAATCCGGATAAAGAACACTTACCCAAATCCAACACAGAACATCCTAGTGATAAAATATCAAAAGCCCTCGAAATAGAGTACTTATATTCTGCCTAGTGATTTACTCATCGTGATCGCGGAAAATCACTCGCGATTGCGGAGACAAAATGATAACAACTGACCAAACCTTCATCGCGAACGCGACACATAGTCTCTAGCTCACTACGCGAACACGGTTGCACCTACGCGATCACAAACAACAAAAGCCTGAGGCCCCGTCCAGCTTCCTTTATACGCGATCACGTAACTCAGAACATGAACGCGACAACATAAGTCCCTCAACCATCGTGAACGCAGTTGCCTCTTCGCGACCGCGAAGAACAAAGTACCTGAGACCACCATAACATTACGCGAACGCAAAAGGACAGGCGCGGACGCGATGAAGAACACCAGATGACATAAATCAACAGTCCAAAATGGAAGGAAATGACCTGTAGCCCATCTGGAACACACCCGAGGCCTCCGAGACCCCGTCCAATCATACCAAACGGTTCCATAACATAAGCGGACCTGCTTGAGGCCTCAAATCACATCGAACAACATTAAAACTATAAATCACACATCAAATCGAACTTAATGAACTTATGAATTTTCAACTTCTACAACTTGCGACGAATCATATCAAATCAACCCGGAATGACGTTAAATTTTTCATGCATGTTCCAAATGACACAACAGAGCTATACCAACTCCCGAAATCAAAATCCGAACCCGATATCAACAAAGTCAACTCCCGGTTAAACCTCTCAACCTTCCAAACCTTTAACTTTTCAATTTTCACCAAAATGCATCAAATCAACCCACGGACATCCAAATCAGAATCCGGACAAACACCTAAGTCCAAAATCACAATACGAAGATATTGGAATCATCAAAACACAATTCCTGAGTCTGCTTCAAAAAATCAAACTCTGGTCAACTCTTTTCACTTAAATTTCTAAAACAAGATTTATTATTCCAAATCAATCCCAAATCATCCGAAAATTGAACTCGACCACACACGCAAGTCATAATACACAATACGAAGCTACTCGAGACCTTAAGCCACAGAACGGGACGTTAATTCTCAAAATGACTGGCCGGGTAGTTACATTCTCCCCATCTTAAACAAACGGTCTTCCTCAAACGTGCCAAGAACCATTCCTAAGTCATCAAATCACTGAATGAACTAACCATTTATATACTTGCGGGTGATCCCACGTCACCCCAATCCACATAGGCCCGACAAAACCATCTCAACTAAAAATTATTCCTTCCACCCACACTAATAAACTTTAGAACCAAAATTTTCACCATCTGATCATTTCTCAAAGACCCGATTCCCACATCAACACACGGTATCAGCCTTAACTAGCTGCAACAACTCATGCCTACACCCACAAGGTACAACCACACAACGTAACACATCACACATATGCCCATAACAACATCTTTGACCACCATAGCTGCCCATAATCAAATCCATCACTGGCAATTAACCTCATATCAGCTAGAACCCTGTTCCAAACCTTCATAACACTAACAACGATACAAGAAACATGGAGATCCCATGACCATTCACTCAAATCAACAAGTCACATCTAATGCCACCTAGGCACACACCTCGCAAGCTAAAACCCAATAAGCACGGCGTGAATATGATTGAATATGCAAAGTAAAACACATGAGAGAAATATCAAACAAGCCCAACATGCATAACTCCCTAATAGTACAATACTATGAATCAATTCTACAAGGGAGAATTAAATCATCTGAACAAATCACAAGGATCTCATCCTAATATAACCTCACCGTAGCACGTAGCCTGGTTCAAACATATCAAACCAAATGAAAACGTGAAGATCCCATCCTCAGCTCTGAATCACAAGTATCACACATCATACCAACCGAAACCTTCCACTAACCCAATTCTTCGAAACAAAGTCACAACACGTAATGGACTTCCCATACGATAGAGCACCTAAATCACAAATCGTAGCCAAACCATCCAGAAATCACATCAAAACTTACCGTAATGAGTAACAGAAAGTTCAATCTAGTTGTATATCTCTCAATGGTGAACAAAACAAAACGATAGACACGAGTTTCCACTATAGAATCTCCCAACAAGGGTAAACACATAAGTAGAGTATAAAATCACGAAACTGACCCATATGTGAAGCAAGATAGGAGGACTCACCCCGATAAGCAAAACTGAATCAAAATAAGAATGATGCTCTTTTATAACAAATTGAAACCATACCTGTAACGACACTATCTGGTGCAGCGGCCTCAACCCTACCATAGAAAGCATATCAACGGGCTAGGCCTCCCCCTCTAGGGTGCCCTCTACCCGTATGTCCTCCACCCCTAACTGGTTGTGCATGTAGAGTAACAATTAGAATGGAGCCCGTAGCCTGAGTGCTCTAATGAAATCCGCCCCTCCCGAGTCTGGGACAATCTCTCATGACGTGTCTAGTATCACCACACTCATAATAACCCCTCTGCGGGCATGGCTGCTCGTACTGAGTCGATGCCCGATAACTAGAATAACTATTGTAGGAACCTCGTGCCGGTCGTGCACTAATAGATGACTGTCCCACATGAGTACCCTGACTAACTTGAGCACCACAAGTTGTTTGAAGTGTGTACTGGACTGGTCGACTTCCTGAGCCTCCGCCATGATAGGTCATAGCTTAAGAGAAGAATCCACTGAACCCTCCAAAGCTCGAGACCTATTGGTGTCCTTATCCTCCCTCTCCTCACCCCGAATATGCTCTAACATCCTGGCAATCTCCACCACCTGCTAAAATGGAGTATCAGTCTCCAACTCCCGAGCCATGCTGAATCTAAGATCATAATCGAGCCCCTTAATAAATCATCAGACTCGCTCTCAGACTGTAGGAACCAAAGTAGGTGCATGACGGGATAACTCACTAAACCTGATGGCATACTTTGACACCGTCATGGTGCCCTAATGCAATTGCTCAAAATCTGTGCGCCACGCATCGTGAAGGTTCTGGGGAACAAACTCCCTCAAAAACATCGGTTGGTCTACCCTGCTCATAACTGAGCCCAAGTGGGTAGTGTTGCATCGGCTGGTCTTCCCTCATAAACCTACTACCACTGATATGCTGCTCTCGACAACTGGAATGTAGTGAAAGAAACTTCGCTCACCTCCACAATACCCATGGTGCAAAGAATACGGTGACACTTTTCTAGAAATCCCTATGCATCCTCGGTAGCTGTGCCACTGAAAGTAAGTGGACTCTACCTCTTGAACCTCTCAAGCCTCTTCTCCTCCTTCTTGAATGCCCCTGGCCTGACCTCAAGCTGAACCGGAATAATAGGTTGTACCAGCGCCACACCTGGAACCTGACCAATGTGAGCCTACTACTCTGGAGTACGGGCAGTGAGAATCTAAGCTACTCCCCCAATCTGTGAAGTAGCTGGTGCAACGGAGATCAATCCCACTTGAGCCAATGTACCAAGCATGCTTACGAACTTCGTTAAAGTCTCCTAAAGTCCGGGAGTAACAACAGGCACCTCTGGTGCCTGTCCCACAACCGGGACTATTAGCGGTTCCTCAACTGCTGCTCTAGCAAATGCTCTAGCTGCAGTGTGTGCCCCTCCTCGGCCCCGGCCTCTCGTGGCTCTAGAAGGAGGCACAAGTGTCTGCTCAGCTGATCTAGTAGCGTGTGTTCTCACCATCTGCGAGAGTTCAACAAATCTGCACGACAGGAATGAACGAAGTGGAAATTTTCCTTATAGTTCTGTAGCCTCTCGAAGATAAGTATAGACGTCTCCGTACCAATCCGCAAGACTCTACTAAACTCGCTCGTGACTCGTAGAACCTATGAACCTAAAGCTCTTATACCAACTTGTCAAGATCTAAAAACCCACCGTAGGCGTCATGATGGCACCTAGTTTTGTGGAATAAGCCTATGCGGCAATAATCATAACAACCTCCCAAGGTTTTGTAATAAAGAATCACGAACTCTAGCTGAATACATGGAATGATCTCAAATATCAAAATACAATATTGTTCAATTGACAAGCTGACAGTACAATATAAGGAAAGGACTCCAAGGGATTTCGATGACCAAGCAGCTCTACCTTGAATCCTCGCGATCCCCAAGCTAACTCCGCCCGAGTCTGATATTTCCAATACCTGGCTCTACAGAAAATTGTGCATAAGTGTAGTATGAGTACACCATGGTCGATACCCACTAAGTATCAAGACTAACCTCGGTGGAGTAGTGACGAGGTACAAGTCAAGACACTCACTAGATAAAATAACCTGTGCAGTATACACGTATAAAGCTAATAATGAAAGCATGAATCCATCAATGGAAACAAGAATTAACATGTGACATAAACAGCAAAGCAATAAGAATACCGTGAAAATACCATTGAAACCAAATAAGGAACACAAATGACAACCAATTAATCAAGCCGTTCTAACACAAGTTTCTCAATGAAAATTACCCGAGATACCTCATCTCATAGTCACGAGTTACGGGTCTCAACCCACCATCATATGCTCATGGCACCTTGTGCCCACATTTCAAATCATAACCGCTCGGACAACTCACCGTGCCAATATTGCAATTCGCCCATCCTAATCATAGACTCACATTCACAATCCGCCCGACATGGTCACAAGCTCAATATCAACGTGAAAACATATAATACAAGAACACATGGGCATGATCAATAAATGTCAAGTTCCATACTCCTGAGCTAGTATAAGTAGCATGCTACTGTGTATGCTTGTGCGAGTGTACTACTGTAGCCCAAGTCAATAAGTAATATCAAGACATCGAGTAGCTCATCGAAGCAACACATAAATCACGTAAGGTGTATGACATACACAAAGAAAACACACCATCACACAAATATAAAAAATAAAATGTCCCCAAGCCATATCACATTATCCCTGACACTGTCACCCTTATCTCTCTGATAGCTTCCCGTATCACTCCGCTTTGACAATATCATTAGCCACCTGTATCACTCCGATAGCCACCCGTATCGCTCCGATAGCCATCCGTATCACTCCATATAATATCCTCCTTTATCGCTCCGCCTGGACAATAACACAATAGTCACTCGTATCACTCCGTACATTTAACAACAATGAGATGCCACCCTTATGCCCCGCATAACAACAACGGTGAAGTGCCCCCTTATATTTTGCACAACAACAACCAAACCACACAACAATTCACATGTGCTAACATCACAACAACACGACATATCAACTCGTACGACAAGTGACCATAGGCCACAACATTTCTAAAGATCCAACAATATTTAATTCACACAATAAATAGCCCACGACTCAAACACATTGTGTATAGAATCTGAATAACAACAAAATGAGCGGGAAAGTAACTCAACAAGGAAAATATTGAGTTACTTTGGATTCTAGTGTATGAATTAGGCTAACAATGAAAGAGATGGCATGAACTACTACTACATCTAAATGCATGAGGATACCCCGGCAACAAAAGGGTTTCATGTAACAATAATATCAACTAAGTGTAACTCACCAATAAAAGAGATCACATAATAATAAAAGTGGTAACAACTTCAAATAAAGCATATTAGAGCAAACTCGACAAGTAAAGGATGCGACATGTAACGACAACTTCAAATAAAGCATGTGATAGTAGACATGGTGAATGAAAGATATAACATGTGCTAACAATTCCAAATAAGTACATGAAAGAAGTCTAAGAGTCTAAACTATTCAATTTGGACATATAAGCCTAAGTATATACTCGTCACCTCGCGTACACGGATTTTACATGACACAAATAGCACAAACGACTCAAATCCTAAGGGGTAGTAGTTACCCTACACAAAGTTAGGCAAGATACTTACCTCAAAGAAACTTTACCAATACTCTAAAATGACCTTCTCGTGTGAAACAACCGTCGGGCGGCTCAAATCTAGCCAAAATAACTTAATGTCATAAATAAAACCCATAGAAACAATTTTAGATAATAAAGCTTCGATCTTTAATGAAAACTAAAAATTCAACCTTGGTCTTGCACCTCGGAACCCGACAAAATTCATAAAATCCGAACACCCATTCCGATACAAGTTCAACCATACCAAAATTATACAATTCTGACATTAAATCGGCCTTCAAATCCTAATTTTACACTTTTCAAAGTTTATACAAAAATTCTCATTTTCTATTGGAATCATCAAAATACCATACAAAGCTATTGGAATCATCAAAACACCATTCCGGAGTTGTATTCACAAAAGTCAAACTTCGGTCAACTCTTTTAACTTAAGCTTCTAAAACAAGAATTATTCTTTCAAATCAATCCCGAATAATCCAAAAACTGAACTCGACCACACACGCAAGTCATAATACACAATATGAAGCTACTCGAGACCTTAAGTCACCGAAGGAGATACTAATTCTCAAAATGACCGACTGAGTCGTTACAGCTATGGACTTATGAGTTATGGGTTACGTCATAGGGTTATACCTTATGGATGCATTCATGATCTATTGCAGCTGGTTAAGGTTGAAACAGTGAGTATCTGTGAGTAATTGTGTCTTGGGAGGAGGCCTGGGTAATGAGATTTGGTTCTAAGGTTTATCAGTTAAGGTCGAAGGGATAATCTTCAGTCGAGATTGTGTTGAAATGCTTATATGGATTGAGGTGATGTGGGATCACCGTGGATATGATTTTGGTGAGATTATACAGTGATTCGATGGCTCTGGAGCGACTCTTGGCACGTTTGAGGACAAACGTTTGTTTAAGAGGGGAAGAATGTAACGACTCGACCAGTCATTTTTATCATTTGCATTTCTGTTCGGTGGTTTGAGGTGGCAAGTACCTTCATATGATGTATTATGACTTGCGTATATGGTAGGTTTCGATTTTAGAACAACTCGGGGTTGATTTAGAAGAATGATTCACATTTTAGAAGCTTTAAATTAGAAGTGTTAACCAAGTATGACTATTGTGTATTAGACCTCGGATTGGAGTTTTGATGGTTCCGTTAGGTATGGACGATAATTTTGGACTTAGAAATATGTCCAGATTTGGATTTGGAGGTTTCTATATTATTTTGGCTTGAATTGGCAAAAGTTAGAGAGTTGAAGGTTTGGATGGTTGATAGATTTGACCGAGAGTTGACATTGTTGATATCGAGTTTGGATTGCGGTTCATGGAGTTGATATAGGTCCGCTGTGCTATTTGGAACATGCTTGAAAAATTTGAGATCATTCCGAGTTCATTTGATATGGTTCGGAATGAGTTTTGGAAGGTGAAAATTCATTAGTTCATTAGGCTTGAAGTGAGGAGCGATTCGTAGGTTTGACGTTGTTTGGTGTGATTCAAGACCTCAAGTAGGTCCGCGTTATGTTTTGGTATTGATTGGAGTGATTGGACGGTATCTCGGGGGGCCTCGGGTGTATTTCGGGTGAGTTTCAGATATTTTCTCTTATGCTTGGGCTGCAGATTGTCTGGTGTTCTACTGTTCATCACGATCACAGATTGAGCATTGCGATCACAGAGTGTTGTATGGGTGGCTGACGATTTTCTATTTGCATTCATGGGGCTATTGTAGTGTTTGCGGGGCTGTTGTCGCATTCGTAGAGCCTGGGTGAAGTATTCTTCGCGTTCGCATGGAGGGTGAGCTAAGTGATTGGCCTTTGTCGCGTGTTTTTGTGCACATTCGCATAGGCCAGTGCAGTCAAAGGTCACGTTCGCATGTTGTAGACCACATTCGCGAAGGAGGATTTTTGAGCAGTGTTGGAATTGTTCTCCGCGATCGCGAAGTTGTCCTGCGATCATGAAGGTAACCACTGGGCAGTTCCACTTAACATTTCATTTCAAGGGTTTTGGTTAATTTATCACATTTTGAGTTAGAGAGCTCGGATTTGGGCGATGTTGGAGGGGATTGTTACGATTTGGATTGGGTAAGTATTTTTGACTCGGAATTGGTTATTCATGATTATGTCTTTGTTTTAGAATTTAATTGATGAATCTAAGTGTCACGACCCAAAACTCAACATGTCATGATGGCGCCTATCACAAAACTAGGCAAGCCGATCACAAATAACTACGCATTTTAATTGAAAACATGATAAAATAAGTTTAACAGTGAAAAATCTCATAAATAACCGATAAGAAATACCACTACTTAATATAAAAATCCCAAAAAACCGGATGTCACTAGTACATGAGCTACTAAATATCAACATAGTCAAAACTTCTAATACAATTGTTTGGAAAAATGGAACAATGCTAAATAAACCGAAAAGAAGGAGAGTTAAGTTATGCGGACGCCAAAGAAGATACCTCAAAAGTCTCCAAGCAAGAAATGCTCCAAGTCTAGCAACCACCATTCCCTGAAGTACCTAGATCTACACACAAAGTGCATAGTGTAGTATGAGTACAACCGACCCAATGTACTCAATATGTAACAGGACTAACCTTGGGATGAAAGCAGTAACGAACTCAGATAGGTACAGTCCAAATCCAGAAAATAACGATAAATATATGATAGGAAAATGTTAGTAATAACTCCGAGAAAATATCATAATCAGTTGTACACAGTACAAAAAAGTAGACGTGCTTTCAAGTTCAACAGTTTAGGCTCAATACTGGTAAAATATGGCAAGTATAGCTAACAGGAGGGATATTACATCTCTATGTCTACATGCCAAATATGCATGTCACCTGTAATGCAACACAGTAATAAACTCGTATACTAATGCTCTTGGAGTATTCAACCTCACTCAACATGCTCAGTCACTCAACACTCCCATTCAGTCAACACTCTCAATCACTCAGCCCTCGCACTCGCACTCAGCACTTAACGGTACCTGCGCTCACTGCTTGTATGTCAGACTCCAGAGGGGCGGATCTTGCCCAAGCGCTAATATAAGCCAACATGGCATGCTGTGGCGTGCAACCCGATCCCATCATAAATCAATAAACCTGCTGCGGTGCAATCCCATAATATCACTCACAATCAGGCCCTTGGCCTCACTCAGTCATCAATCTATCCAGTCTCTCTGGCTCACAAATCTCATGACAATCAGCCCAAACAATGATAATATGATGTAACAATAAATGGCAACAGAGATTGAGATATGATATGCAAATGATAGATGTGACTGAGTGCATAATTGCAATTTAAGCAGTGAATTCAACAACAAAAATAACCTCAGTGGGTCCCAACAGAATAAGCCTAGTCTAAAAATGATTTCTAACATGGATTGCAGCTCAATTACTCTAACAAGTAGGAATTTCATGAATAGCAACAAGGTTTAATAACTACAAGGTACCACAGAAACAACCGAATCAAAATTACCATGGTGCACGCCCACACGCCCGTCACCTAGCATGTGCATCACCTATACACCAACCACATAACACGTAGTTCGTGGATTCATACTCTCAATATCAAGTTTAGAAGTGTTACTTACCTCAAACCGCGAAAACATCTACTCCAACAAGCGCTTGCCCCGTGAATCGGCCTCCGAACGACTCGAATCTAGCCACAAACAACTTAATACAATCAATACAAGCCATAGGAATCAATTCCATATGATAAAGCTATGTTCTTTAACAAAAGTTAAAAAGTCAACCCAAAAGTCAACTACCACGTCTCGGAATCCAATAAAATTTACAAAATCCGAACACCCATTCAATAACTAGTCCAACCATACCAAAATCATACAATTCCGACCACAAATCGTCACTCAAATTCCCAAATCTTACTCTCAAATCCCTATTCCAAAATCCCCCAAATTCCACCTTAAAACACATAATCCAGGTGGGCAATTCAATGGGTATTCAATATTAATGAATAAAAATGATCAAAAGTTTCTTACCTCTTGAAATCTAGTCGAGCTTGCAAAGTCCACAAATGAAGAAATCTCGGAACCCTTTCGAATTAATTCATAGCCAGTGTTGTCCATCGTCTGCTTCTTCGGAACCGCATCTGCAGTGAAAGCTCCAAACCTGCAAAACTCACTATGTTCTTCAACTCTGCTTCTGTGCCCCCAAGACCGCATCTGCGGAAGTGCTTTTGTGCCCAAATGTTCCCTTTCTGCGAAAACACCTGACCACCTCAAGCCTCACCCATTTTTGCTTCTGCGACCTCCCTTCCGCAGAAGCGACTTCGCTTCTGTGGATCACCTCTCGCATCTGCGACCCAGCAGCCCCTTGCTCTCATTTGCATCCAACTCAACCCGCTAGGTAACCCAACTAGTTGTGATGGCACCTAACCCAACCTGCTAGGTAAGCCAGTTAACAACAAACCAGTTTAAATGATATTTATTAAGAGAATAAATGATAATACAACTGAACTGTTATACAAGAATTCCTAAGGACTGGTAGTACAAATCATGAGCTTCTAAGATTTAGAGTTTACAAAGCTAGTATGAAATAAATACAAGTCTAGGGCTACCATGAACAAGAGGCAGCTGTAACTGGAATGCAAGTACGTCTTCAATGCTAGCTTCCGTCATACACAACAACATCAACGTCCAAAATATGCACACAAGGTGCAGAAGTGTAGATGAGTACAGCCGACCCCATGTACTCAATAAGTAACAAACCTAACCTTAGGTTGAAAGTAGTGACGAGCACAAAGGTCAGAGTCCATTTCCAATAACCAGCAACAGTTCATAACAATATACTAAAGATGGTACAAGAAATAACTCAATAAATAAATGCTCAACTCATATACAATTCCGGAAAATATACATTTTCTTTTCAAGTATAACAGTAAAACTCAAATCTTTTGCCGAAATCAACATAAATATGAGTAAGTCTGAAATCTGTGATTTTTCTTAAAAACTTTAACAACAGATAAGAAATTCCATTATCAGATGGCATGAGCAAAAATATTTCTCTATGCCTACATATCAAGTATGCATGTGTAATGCAATGCAGCATAGTGATGAACTCACGTACTCATACTCTCAGAGTACCCAATCTCACTATCTCACATTTCCATTCATCACACTCAATATTCGGCACGCTCAGTCATTCGGCATTATACATGGCAGATTTAGCCCAAATATAAATGATAACTCGCGCACAGTCACTCAGTATTGTATATGGCCAATCCAGCCGAGGGAAGATCCATCCCAAATATATATATATATATATATATATATATATATATATATATATATATATATATATATAGGGCCAATCGAGCCCCGGGAAAATCCATCCCTCAATATAAATAATTAGGCAAGATCCATGCCCAGGGAAGACCCATCTCTCAATATAATATCAACTACGCTCACTATGGGTGTGCGGACACCGGAGGGGCTCCTTCAGCCCGAGCACTATAATAAGCCAAATCTAGGCATAAATCAATAAAATATGATGCGGCGTGCAGCCCGATCCCATAAATATCACTCACAATCAGGCCCTCGGCCTCACTCAGTCATCAATCTCTCCAGTCTCTCCGGCTCACAATGTCATGAAACTAGACCAAAATGATGATATGATGTATCAATAAGTAGCAACAGAGACTGAGATATTATATGCAATGAATGAACATGACTGAGTACAAAATTACAATTTAAACAAATAATTCAACAGCAGGAATAACCTCAGTGGGTCCCAATAATACCAGCATTTGCCTAAGTATGATTTCTAACATGAGTCACAGCTTAGTTTCACTAACACATGAAAAATACATGGAAAATAGAAGTCAATCGGCTACAAAGGTCTACGGAATCAACCGAGTCTCCATTTCTACGGTACTCGCCCAAACGCCCGTCACCTAGCATGTGCGTCACCTCCAAACAAATCACATAACACGTATAGTCAGGGTTCATACCCTCAGCTCCAAGTTTAAAAGTGTTACTTACCTTGAACAAGCCAAACCCAATACCAAGCAAGCCAAACGATGCTCCAAAAATGCCATCTGTGCGCACCAACCTCCAAACAGCTCGAAACTAACCAAAAGCAACTCAAAATACATTAAATAATTCCAAAGGAAACAAATCGATAAGGGTCAAATCTTTAATCAAAAGTCCAAAATCAACCCAAAAGTCAAACGCCGGACCTGCACCTCGGAACCCGACAAAATCACAAAATCCGACATCCCATTCAATTACGAGTCCAACGATACTAGTTTCACTCAAATTCGACTCCGAATCGATGTTCAAAACTCAAAAATTCACTTTACAAAACTTTGGACAACCCCCCCCCCCCCCCAATTTTCTCTTAAAAATTCACAATCCAATTACCAAAACGAAGATAGATTCGTGAAATATAATCAAAACAGAGTGTAGAACACTTACCCCAATCCTTGTGATGAAAATTTCTTCAAACGTCGCCTCAATCCGTGTCCCACATCTCAAAATATGATAAAAGAACCTAAAATCTCGATATATAGTTTATGCCCAACAAATTCCGCATTTGCGGACAAGTGGTCGCATCTGCGACCTTCGCTTTTGCGGAAAAAGGCTCGCATTTACGAGAGAGACTCGACCCTCTAGTGGTCGCTTCTGTGATGCTCAAAACTGCATATGTGGTCACGCTTCTATGCAAATTCCTCCGCATTTGCAGACTCCTGCCCAACAGTGCATTCTCGATTCTGCGCGCCTGAGCTCGCTTCTGCGTCCATCGCACCTGCGCATAACCAGTCGGAACATCAGAACCAGCAGCTTAGCAAAAATTCAATATGGGACCAAATGATCCGATCCTCGTCTGAAACTCCACCCGAGCCTCTCGGGACCCTGTCCGAATATACCAACAAGTCCCATAACATAACACGGACCTACTCAAGGCCTCAAATCACACATAACAATATCGAAACGATGAATGGCACCTCAAATCAAACTTAATGAACTCTTGAACTTTCAACTTCCAAATATCGCGCTGAAACATATCAAATCAACTCGGAATGAACTCAAATTTTGCACACATGTCCCAAATAACATAACGAACCTATTCCAATTCCCAAAACCATAATCCAAATCCGATATCCACAAAGTCAACTCCCGGTCAAACTTATGAACTTTCCAAACCTTCAAATTTCCAACTTTCGCCAATTAGCGCCGAATCCTTCTAGAAATATCCAAATGCAAATCCTGGCATACACCCAAGTCCAAAATCACCATCCGAACCTAACGGAGCCCTCAAAACTTCATTCCGGGGTCAAAATCACAAAAGTCAAACTTGGTAAACTCTTCCAACTTAAAGCTTAAATCATGAAATTCATTATTCCAAATCGATTCTGAATAACCTGAAAATCAAAATCGACAATTCACGTAAGTCATAATACATCATACAGAGCTAATCATGCCCTCAAACTACCGAGCGAAGTGCAAATTCAGGTTGCGCCATACCTGATCAGACTAGCTCTAACACAAGTCCAAATTCCATCTGTTATCAACCCAAATCACACCCGAGGTCCTCGGGACCCTATCCAAACATACCAACAAGTCCTAAAATACGATGATGTCAAATTTACCTTTATCCTTGTCTTCTTGAGGTCTAGAAGAACTCTTCATCTCTTGATTCGACCATGGCTTCTTGGAGATGGTGTTTGACCGACCTTTCCATGAGCTAGCTTGCTTTCTTTTATTTTGATTTTTTACCTTTACAGACAAATCAACTAACTCATCTATTGTTACATATTGTTGTAATTCTACTACATCAGCTATTTCCTTATTTAAACTATTTAAAAACCTAGCTATTGTAGCCTCTTCTTCCTCCATACAATTAGCTTGGATCATAGCCATATCCATAGCCTTAAAGTACTCATCCACAGACATGGACCCTTGCTTCAATGTTTGAAGGCGTTGTTGTAGCTCTCTTTGAAAGTGTGATGGTATGAATCTCTTTCTCATCACCCTCTTCATCTCAGCCCAAGTAGCAATTGGTGCTTGTCCTTCTTGCAATCTGTCCCTAGTAAACTTTTTCCACCAAATAGCAGCATAGTCAGAAAACTCAACAATAGCAAGTTTAATCTTCTTACCCTCAGAGTAGTTGTGGCAGTCAAATATGGCTTCAACCTTTCTCTCCAATCAAGGTACAAGTCTGAATCCCTTGTTCCCTTGAAAGATGGCATCTTCATCTTTATACTGCTTATATTATCATCTTCTACTCTACCTCTTTGTCCCCTCCTATCTCTTCCCACCCTATTAAAATCGATATCATTAAAATCATCTATTGGGTTTTCTTGATTTACAATGGGAGCAAGGGGTACATTTCTCCTAGCTTGGGGCCTAACATTATTTTCCCTTCTAAGTTCAGCTATTGTATCATTTTGCTCAGCAATGGTGTCCCTCATCTCTTGGAGTTGCAAATTTCACCTTTTGAATTGTTGATGCATAGCTTGCAAGGTAAAATCATTTCTTGCTTTGATTTCGGCTTCTTGAAAAACCCTTCGTTCATCATCACAACCTGTATGTGACATCTTAAAAAACTATATCAGAAAATTGATTTTTTCCTCTATTGTTCTCACACACACTTTGCCTTTTTTTCTCTCTCGAAATAACCTTTGAACGAAATACTTTGTAGATTTATAGTTAAACCCAACTCGTATAAAGTTCTTAGTAATAAAATATAGATTTTTGGGGAACAAATGAAAGAAGAACCAAATTCTAGAACTATTAGGCTCGGTTGAATCAAGACACGAACAAAAAGGAAATGATTATATATTTAGATTAGAAAGGTAAGAAAAATTGAATTTTTGTCTTATCTTTGAAATCTGGGATCCCCTCTTCTTGTTTCCTTTGATAGTTTTTGGAAACAAATTAGATACACAAGAAAGTTCCTAGAGAGCAAGCAATTTTTTTTTAAAAAAATTGATTTTCATTTTTTTTTGTTTTTTTTTGTTTTCGCTCTTAGTATTCAAGAAATTCCCAGAATTATCAAGAACAAAACCTTGATAGAACCGCTCTGATACCACTTGATAACGACAAGGTCGGGAATCCAAACTAGGGTAAGAATTTGAAAAGTAAATACGGAAGCAATAACAATAAGGAATTGAACAACTAGAACTAAAGGGCAGAAAATAAAGGATATGGGAAAATTCAAGGAAAGAATTCCAAGAACTTTCAAGAACGCAAGTTCTATAGCCTTGACAAGATCAAAGCAACAACGTCTTGATTTATTGAAGAAATCAAACGCCTTTACTTAAAAGCAAATCAAAATAATAGATTCGGATCTTGACCGCTTTACGAGTAACTTGAGACAACAATTAATAACTAGTATTAATCGCCTTCTAAGAATACCACAAAGAAATCAAAGATATCACAATAGAAAAGTAATCTTACTACCTTGAACTATGAACTAGTAAAGGTTGAAAGATAAATCTCAAAGCACAAGTAACAAAGGTTCAAAAGAACTCTCAAAGTATGATATACTTAATCAATAATCAAGTGTCTCAATGAATGAGAAGAACTCCTTATTTATAGGAGTACTAAGGCACAAAAAGTCCTTAAAATTAGGTAGGGTGGTTGCTAAGGCATAAAAAGTCATTACAATTAGGTAGGGTGATTGCTAAGGAGTAAGAAAAGTCATTACAATTAGGTGGGGGGCGGCCAAATCCCTTTGGGGCAGATTTGGACCTTAAAACTACTAGTTTGGGCCATTGATTTGGACTCCAATTGGGCTCCCTTTGAAACACCCCCTTTTGGACCTCTTTTAAGCTCATTTTGAGCCCCTTTGGTGGACTTCAAGGGCTGATTTGGTGGCCCAATCTTCCTCCTCTTGTACTTCAATTTGGATCACCAAATAATTATAAAACTTGGATAATTCATCTACTTTGGGCTTGAGCTCTTCCTCTATAATTAAAAGCTTCTTTATTTGCCATTGAAGTCCAGCAACCTTAGAGTGCAACTCTTTAGCTTGAGATCTTGTAAATGGCCTTGGAGCTTCCAAAACTCTATCCTTGTCCTTGATGCTATCAAGTTTACATTTCCGAAGGATAGTGCAAATGTGCTAATAGATCTCCTTGTGAGACACCCAGATGGTGCACTCTAAAATAGTATAGCTAGATATGAGTACTACAAAGATAGGCACTGGAAGCCTTGAAAGGATAAATATTATCTTAGTGTGGCTCCCATCCCTAGTATAGGAAGAATGTTAGGCAACTCAAAGAGCCAGTAGATGGTGCAAGGGGAGCTAAAAGCGAAAGAATGTCTTGTTCTAGTTTTAAAAATAAAGTGATAGACATAAATATTAGCGGAAAATAAGAAGAGAGTTAATGAAGTATTATGAGTAAGATGTGATATACGGATGACAACGGTAGATAAAAAAGATGACAGTATTACACAAAGTGTTACATCCCGTACTTTAATATTAGGATAAGTCATAGTAATATGTATGAGCTTGAAGGGATTAAGACTATTCATGAGGTTATGAAGGATTTGTGACTATGTCATTGTAAGAACCCGTAAGTTTATCAACCTTGATACATGTTATATATATATATATATATATATATATATTTATATATTTTGTAAAACTGTTTGAAAAAAAAATGATTTTATATAATTATTAATATTACTACTTTCAATTATACTCATAATATGAGAAAATTTATGAGATTTTTTTTATTGTAAAGATAATTTGTTTTTCTCACAAGACAAAAAGGTTATCTTTTTACCATTTAAAGAATTAAGCGTACGAAAAGTTTTACTCTTTATATGAGATTAGGAAAATTAGAAGTTGAGAATATATAAATATATTTTTACATGGATATTTTAATGAAATAATAGTATATGTATTTATTTTATATGGTACCACATGACCATTATAGTAAGTTTTATAAAGTATGTTAAAAGTAAGTAGTATTTTAAGTCGTTTGAGATAATTCTTAATTATGTGAGTAATTAATTAATTATTGGTTAATGGGAGATTAACTATTTAAATAAGGAATGGGTGGTTAAGACTAACCCTCCCCCTCCACGTGGCAACACCCGTCCAATCCCATGTATGACTCTTAAGTCATTAATCTAGGTGGCAAGACTAGACATGTGAATTGGACAAGTCTTATAATCTAAGTCATATATATCATTTTAGGAGGAGAATCATTATATGTCCTAAAGACATAAGAATCACCTATCCATTGATATAACGTGAAAATTTCAAGGATCTGTAGGAATTCAAATATGATATTCCATAGCGTCTTCAACGCTTCAAGACCCGAGATTTCAGAGCACCTTAATTAACGTGAGATTTTGCAATATTAAGGGAGTACGGTGCAATCTTTCTCGAGAGAATCGACTCGGGTATGTTAAGGCTATCTCTTCTTTCTTTTGTCATGACCCAAATTAGAGGGCCACGACTGGCACCCGGTTCCTACTCAACCGAGCTCCACGTACCTTATCTCGTCACGGGCAATGATAGGCCACATCTATATATATAATTGACAATATTCAAACTTAACTCACATACCTAATCCAAAAAAAGATTTATATGGATACATAGGGGCTAACAAAGCCGTTGACATGTCATACCTAAAACTATACACAGGACACTGTCTGCAAAACCTCTAAGAAAACATGACCATAATATATAAGTCGGGACAGGGTTCCCGATATCCTCGTAAAACAAAGTAACATATATAGAACGTGACTCGGCAATACTCCAGGAAGATGTGAAGCTCACCAACCAAAAGCTGATATATGGAGGCAGCCTACAGTGGATGGTCCTCACGTCACCTATCTACACCTGTGTGGCAGGAAACACAGTGCCCCAGGAATAGGGACATCGGTACGAAGAATGTACCGAGTATGTAATGCAGAAATGAAACGTAATAGTAATAAGATACTATCTCGGGGAGAGATAAGAGTCAACTTATAACTTCTGACTTGCCGCTGAGGGTCGTAACATATAGAATAAAACCCATTCGTATATATAAATAAAATTGCAATATAGTAGTTCTGATTACATCATTCTCGTGGCGTTAACTGCCCAACTGATTAGTGGTAACTGCCTGACCGACCGTAGCGTGGTGATATATGCATGACTGCCCGACCCGCCGTAGCTCGGTGGTAAATGTGTAACTGCCCAACTGGCCGTAGCGCGGTGGTAAATGCATGGTTGCCCGACCGGCCGTAGCTCGGTGGTAAATGTGTAACTGCCCAACCGGCCGTAGCTCGGTGGTAAATGAAGATGCATGTATCACTTTATTATAAACATTAACATCTTTATCATATGCCTTAATAAGGAACTAGAAACATATTTAGACATGCTTGAATATTATTTTACAGGAATGAATAATGTAGACATCCTGAACTGTTAAGAGTAGAAACACTTATGAAATAGCATTATATTTACATATCGTTACTTGGATCATGCCAAAATAAAGAAGGGATAGCCTTAACATACCTGAGTCGATTCTCTCGAGAAAGATTACACCGTACTCCCTTAATATTGCAAAATCTTACGTTAATTAAGGTGCTCTGAAATCTCGCGTCTTGAAGCGTTGAAGACGCTATGGAATATCATATTTGAATTCCTACAGATCCTTGAAATTTTCACGTTATATCAATGGATAGGTGATTCTTATGTCTTTCAGACATATAATGATTCTCCTCCTAAAATCCTCATATAGTGCGAGACATAAGTTATAATAAAGAAAATAACCCAAGAAAGATTACGCGAAATGTTGATATGAGATTAGGCCAACGAATAGTTAGCAGTTGATTCAGGAAGAGCCTAGTTATGGCTAGATAAGAGGATACAGACAAATCAATAGATCATACAAGATAAACATAGTGAACCCCAACATGGGGAATTCAGTCTCGCAGGTATGACATTGTGATCCTTGAGAAATATTCAGATAGGAGTTGGGATAGTAAAGGTACCGTATGAGTGTTACAGAAATAAAAGAGAGTCCCAGTGGAAAGACAGTCAAAATATCAGTTCAGAAGCAACCCTACAAGCACAAGGACGTGGAGGTAAGTAACTACGGATAATTATAGGTTTGGAAGGACATCAAAAATTCTATCGAGTATTCGATGTAATAAGCTCGCAGCTTTACAAGAGTCAGAGGGTCCTTAAGTACTACAATGAAAGACTAGCTGAGGAAATAAGGAAGAAGGCTTCAACCTAAGCACATTGACATAAAGAGGAAATAGTCTTGTAACAACAATCTCACAACAACATTGTATGCACTCCAAAAGAAAGTGGCACCTATCCTGGCTAATGAGCGAGAAATGAAACCAAAAGTAATATTCGAGACCATATGAATTGCACAGAATTCCGGCATGCATGGGAACTAAGATGAGCTAAGTATGCACTCTACAAGGGGGCAGAAAGACCAGGAAAAATAATTGCTTACGCTTAAAGAAAGCTGAGATAGAACGAAAGGAATTATTCGATCAACGATCCAGAGTTAGTTTAAGTTATGAACGCACTTAAAATTTTGGAGTACTATCCATGCAGTATATATATTGACATTCATACAGCTGTAGAAGACTCCGGTATAAGTTAAAAGAAAGAATTTAGCCTAGGGCATAGACAAAGGATTGAATTGTCAGGAGATTGCATCATTGATATTCCATAGCGCCTATCAAAGGCTAAAGTAATAACTAACACCAGGAGCTGTAAATCGGAAGATAGCTTAAGCCTACATAAAGGTTGATCAGAAGGAAGAGGAAACTAAAGAGTTACATCAACCAAGTAAATTATGAGTCTGATTATTGGACCTAGAAAATTATTGAAATCGTGATTGAAATTATTGAAATCGCCCTTAATATCAGAGGTACAAGAGAGATAGTACAACAACCGTATTCCATAACGACGCTACGAGAAAGCTAGTTAGAAGAGTACCAGCCTCATAAGAAGTCAGTATGAAGCTCTCACCGGATTGTGTATATGCCAGAGGTGCAAGTAGTATAATAGAGCTTCAAGTTATGGATGTGAATCATACCTATATGGAAGGGAGATCATGAAATAAATAGAAGATGTGATGCGAGATTTTAAGGCAAGTAAGGTAAAGGTGAACAACGTACGAGATACTCAGGTGCAGAAGGTTGTGAATAATCTAGAACTTTAAGATGAAGGACTAGAAGCGTTGGGATTCAGTATCCATAAATGATAGCGACGTCATCAGTGGCATATCTTCTAGCCTATGGTTTCTAGGTACCGTGAGGCCTAATTAAGAGAGTAAAGAAGAGTTTGAGATGATGTGATGTCTCACTTGATGTTTCAGAATAACATAAGGAAATATAGGGTGCAAGCAAGTTGAAGGAAGGTTGGGAGTAGTATAAATAGATTTGTGTAGGTCGCAAGCTAAAGTATGGTAAAGCAACAAGGTTTTAGGAAGACATGAATAAGGATAAGAAAGGGCGAGTGAGAAGGTGACGATAATGGATAAGTCCTCGGGATTAAGCCCATGAAAACAAGAGTGCTGATACTTTCTTTAAGTTATAGAAAGCTCAGTATAGCCTGAATGAACTCAAATGAGTCTAAGACTAGTAGCATTTAAAGAAATGCAATGTTGCCCTGGTAGTAGAATGAGAGTGTAATTGTGATAGAAGAAGGATGACGTTTGGGCCTTCGATTGAGTAATGATTTCATGAATTGTACATGATTAAAATACCCACGAAAGGTGAATCACATTGGGATGCTATGAAATACGGTTATGAATGTATGGTATCACCGCAAGGTATATCAGGAAAATCACTTCAAATATTTCTCGATGCAGCGCGAGCCCTAGTGATTACGTAAGAGATTTCAAGTTATCAGTGATAGATTGTAGATCAATATTGAGGTAAATCAACAATGGTTGGCTAAAAGTTATAAAGTATGAGATGAGATTTGGCCATCATTCCTAAGATGAACAGTAATGAAGAAGCATTAAGGACTTAGATTTATGCATATAGGATAAGCAACGAGAGTAACCTGGAGTTTGGTAGCAGACCTCAGTAACGATAAATAAAAGTAAGAGTCATGGCAGTAAAGTCATACGGATGGATAAACATGTAAGGCCCTGTAAAATTTTGCAAAAGAAAATAATGTTTCGTGGTGCCGAATTGGTTTTACGTGTTGAGCCGCGGTTCGGACTTTCTGGGTTGAACAATGCACCGCAAAGTAAAGGAAAATTTTTGGCGAAAAAATGCATTTCTGCGGTCCATTATGCGACCACAGAATCACTCTGCGGACCGCATAATGGCCGCAAAGTAAGGCAGTTAATTGGGTTAGTTGGAAGCAATTATGCGGTTGACTATGCGACAGCATAACTGTTATGCGGTGCACTATGCGACCGCAGAACAGTTATGCGGACCGCAAACTCAGGCAGATTTTTGGTAATTTTAGACACCAATTATGCGACCGATATGCGGTCCGCATAACCATTATGCGGTCGCATATGCAACCGCAGGATCTGTTCCGGAGCTTCATTTTTGGGTTTTTAGAACCCGTACCTACTTCGTTAAATACACATTTTGGGCCATTTTTGAGATATAATCTGACATTTTAGAGTGAGAGAGAGTGCCCTAGAGTGAGAAGGTTTTCTTCAATAATTGTTCTTCAATTCTTGCTCAAGTTTTGGAAGATTAAGAAGGCAAGATCACTAAGTCTTCATCCTAGAGGTAAGATTCTACACCCTAAACCCTAATTTTGAAATCATCTAAAAATGGGTAATTAGCAAGATAATTTTTGGGTATGAGCGTTAATTATTTTACATGCATGTGATATCAAGGGGTGTAGGAAGATTGTTGAACTACGAATGGTAAAGATTGGGTTGTGGGATGATGGAATACTCCATAAAAGGACCTTGAAACCTTGTGCACACCTAGTGTTTGATAAAATGCTCAAATAAGCTAGAACCATGATCATCTTCCAAATTTTAATTCAATTTGTTATATTTCTAAAATAGACTGAAGTTGCTAAGAATTCCGAAATGTTTTAGAGTTTAAGCAAGCTCAATTGAGGTATGTTGGCTAAACTCTTCTCTTAGAATTGAATCGCACGTTATTCATGTAAATTATGTAAGTCCCGAGTGATTCATTATGAAATTGGCTATTCCGAGTAAGATTGGGTTGAAAGATATATGTTCAACAAGTATCCCAAATGCTCTATTCATGTTATGTTACCAATTGAAGATGTGTTAAAACATGGGCGGTGCATTAATAATGTTTCGACTTTAAGTCAAGTTCAAATGAAGGCTATTATGCCAAATTTTGTGAAATATATCTATGTGAATTAAACTCTAAATTGCTCACATATGTACTACACACTTTGATTTGAATTGTGTTTGTTGTTGATGATGAGGATGATATTTGAAATTGATAAGGTGAGCATGAAATACTGAATATGGCCAACATGCCAAGAATGATCTTATAATTATGGCTACTAGTACCAATGAAATGAAAAGATGTGAAAGTATTATGAAATGCTATGTTGATATAAAAAGGTTGAAGTCTCAAATAAGATAGCCTAGCCGATCGGGTGGTGATCGGACACCATGCTACACACATGGTGGTGATTGTGCTGGAAATTGTAATTGAAATTGTGATTGTGGTCGATGTCCCTAATGGATAGCCTAGCCGATTGGATCGTGATCGGACTCTGTGTTAAAGAAGGTGGTATTGATATTGAGAGTAATTGTGGTTGATGTCTCTAATGAGATAGCCTAGCCGATCGGGTCGTGATCGGACTCCGTACTGAAAATACGGTGGTACTGGTGTTGTGGACAATGGTATATCGATACTAAAAATCTCCCAATATGAGATATGAAAATTAATTTGAACACTGTCTTGATCCTAAATTGAGGTTTCATGTTAATTAAGGCTTTCATTGATATTATGATAATCTTGTTTGTATTATTTATCATTCTATTGAGGGGGTGTTTAGTTATACATACTAGTGCTATGCGACAGTACTAACGTCCCTTTTATCGGGGGCGCTGCATCTTTCAATGGATGCAGGTGGTTCCACGGCAGGAGATATTGGTCAGTGATAGTAGTGTACCTTTTTCCCAGCTGACTTGGTGAGCCCCACTTCATTCTGGGGTCATGAATCTTTTGTTCTTTGTGTATTCTATTTGAGGTATAGCCGGGGCCTTGTTGCCGGCATTATCATTGTACTCTTCTTTATCTATATAGGCTTGGTAGACATAGTGTGAGTTGTGTATTGGTGCTGGGAAAGACAAACTATGCTATATTGTGATTGTATTATTTGTCCATTTGAGACTTTAAAAATGGTAAAACTTATGGTAAGAAATTTGTAATTGCAGACATGACCACTTTATTGTTTAATTAAGGAAAACATATATTCTCTTTATTCATGAATGAGTTTGGGTAGAAGGAATCTAACAGGCTTGCTCGGTCGGGTTTACTCGGTTGAGCGCCGGTCGCGCTTTTCGGATTTGGGGCGTGACAAACTTGGTATCTGAGCCTAAGGTTTTAAAGTGTCCTAGGATGTCTCGGAGCCGTGTCTAGTAGAGTCCTTGTTATCGGTGTGTTGTCGACCACATCTATAATTAGGATGCTACATGGACATTTAGGAATAATACCCTTCTTTCATGTTATTGATTGTGCGATAAAGCTGGTTGTAAGATTGTTCCTCCTTTAACTCCTGAGTTGCTCTAATTTTCAGTACATGGCACCTAAGAAGAAGGTAAGAACTGGCCAAAGGGCCAATGTCACCCCAGGAGTGACAATTGATCCTATATTTGATGATACGGGTGAGCACCCGAGGGGTGAGGATATTCCCCCAGTTACTACACTACCTGACTCTACTACAGCTGATCAGACCACACCTGTCCCTAGAAGTACTGAAGGTGCAACAGTTCCTCCAACTGATATACCAGTTCCACCTCCAGTTCCAGCTTCCGATTCTGGTGTTTCTAATGTTGATATTAGGGGAGCCATACAGATGTTGGCTCAAATAGTGGCATCCCAGGCCCAGAGATCAAATGTTGCACTCACTTCTTCCAGTCAGCCAGGGGATTCTACTAGTTCTAGGGTGAACAGGTTTCTCCAGTTGGATCATCTAGTCTTCACAGGTACTAACCCAGAGGAAGATCCCCAGGACTTCATTGACGAGATGCACAAGACTCTTCGAGTTATGCGTGCTACTGAGACAGAGGGAGTGGAATTGGCCTCCTACCGCCTGAAAGAGGTGGCATATTCTTGGTTTGAACTATGGGAGGAGTCCCGTGAAGAAGGGAGACCTCCGGCAAGGTAGGGCGAGTTTGCTGATGCCTTCATTGATCATTTCTTTCCTGATGAGACTAAGGCAGCCACTGCTCCTGAGTTTGAGAAATTAAGGCAAGGTAGCCTGAGTGTGTGGGATTACCATATGAGATTCGCGTACCTGTCTAAGTATGCTATTTACATGCTGCCCACAGTGGAGGCTAGAGTGCGCCGATTTGTACAGGGCCTTAGTCCCTTGGTAATTAATGAGGCTGTTACAGCTGCCTTGAATTCTGATATGAACTATGGAAAGATGGTGGCATTCGCTCAAGCCACGGAGACCTGCAAATTAAGGAACAGAATGGAGCGAGAGGGTAGTAATAAAGTCCGGTGTATGGGCAACGTTGTTGGTTTTTTTGGAGGCGGCAGGTCAGCCTTCAGAGGAGGGTCGTCAGAGCCATCACAGTCCTTTGCTCAGTCTTCGGCTAGTGCTACGCCATCAGGTCCCAGTCAGCAGCAGTAGTGGAGTCGTTTCAGGCCTAGTCAGGGCAACATGGGCTAACATCAGCAGGGTCGTCATGGTGGTAGATTCCAGCAGCAGAGGAGGCCCCCATGCCCTAGGTGTGGAAAGATGAACCTAGGAATATGCTACATGGACTTACCCATATGCTATGGATACGCATTGAGAGGTCACATTCAGAGGGATTGACGTTCGTCCGGCCAGGGTGCGGGCAGGGGCACGACACGGCTAGCCAGTTCTGCAGCTCCTACATCCGCAACACCTCCTCTAGCTCGAGGAACTACAACACCCGCGGGGCGTGGTACAGCTAGGGGTGGAGCATAGAGTTCAGGAAAGGATCCGGCCGTTTCTATGCTATGAGGAGTCGCCAGAATTCAGAGGCTTCTCCAGATGTTGTTACAGGTATATTAACTGTCCAATCTCATGATGTATATGCTCTTATTGATCCCGGTTCCACTTTGTCATATGTCACACCTTATGTTGCTATGGAATTTGGGATAGAACCAGAACAACTTTATGAGTCATTTTCTGTATCTACTCTGGTTGATGAATCTATTTTGGCCGCGCAGGTTTATAAGGATTGTGTTGTCACATTGCGTGGTTGAGACACTGTGGCCGATCTTATTGGGTTTATAGGGATTGTGTTGTATGGATTGTCTTTATTCTTGTTTTGCCAAGCTTGATTACCAAACAAGAACTGTTAGGTTCGAATTTCCAAATGAGCCAGTTATTGAGTGGAAGGATAATGATGTAGTGCTGAAGGGTAGGTTTATTTCTTAACTTAAGGCCACGAAAATGATCAACAAGGGATGTATTTACAATTTGGTTCGGGTTACGGATACCGATGCTGAGGCACCTACACTTGAGTCTGTGCCTGTTGTGAATGAATTTCCGGGAGTCTTTTCGGATGAACTCCCTGGGATCCCACTAGATAGGGAGATTGATTTTGGTATTGATGTAATGCCAGACACGTATCCTATATCTATTCCACCCTACAGAATGGCACCGGCAAAATTGAAAGAGCTAAAGGAGCAATTGAGAGATTTGTTAGAAAAGGGTTTTATCCGGCCAAAAGTGTCGCCTTGGGGTGCACCGGTCCTTTTTGTAAGAAAGAAAAATGGGTTGCTGAGAATGTGTATTGACTACCGGCAGCTTAATAAGGTAACAATCAAGAATAAGTACCCACTGCCAAGGATAGATGACTTGTTTGATCAATTGCAAGGTGCCAGGAACTTCTCCAAAATTGATTTACGATCCGGGTATCACCAATTGAAGATCATGGAGCGGGATATTCCGAAAACAGCTTTCAGAACCCGATATGGGCACTTTGAATTTTTTGTGATGTCTTTTGGGCTAACAAATGCCCCAGCAGCCTTCATGGATCTTATGAATCGAGTTTTTAAGCCATTCCTTGACTCTTTTGTGATAGTGTTTATTGATGATATTCTTGTATATTCACGAAGTCGAGAAGACCATGCCGATTATCTCTGGGTAGTTCTGCAAACCCTACATCTGCACCAGTTATATGCAAAGTTTTCAAAGTGTAAATTTTGGCTTGAATCAGTCATATTCTTGGGTCATGTAGTTTCTAGTGAAGGAATTAAGGTTGATCGTCAGAAAATTTCAGCTATGAAGAATTGGCCGAGGCCTACAACTCCAATAGAGATTCATAGTTTCTTAGGCCTAGCTGGATATTACACGAAGTTTGTGGAGGGGTTTTCTACTCTTGCCTCTCCATTGACTAAATTGATGTAGAAGGCAATTAAGTTCCAATGGTCAGATACTTGTGGAAAGAGTTTTCGAGGGTATAGATGGACTTGTGGTATATTGTGATGCTTCAAGAATTGGGCTTGGATGTGTATTAATACAACATGGTAAGGTGATAGCTTATGCTTCTAGGCAACTAAAGAATCATGAAAAGAACTATCCAACACATGATTTAGAACTTGCGGCGGTGGTATTTGCATTAAAAATTTGGCGTCATTATTTATATGGGGTCCATGTGGATATATTCACGGACCATAAGAGCCTTCAATATATTTTCAAACAGAAGGAATTAAATCTGAGGCAGAGAAGATGGCTTGAATTACTCAAGGATTATAACATTGATATTTTATACTATCCGGGAAAGGCTAATGTTGTGGCCGATGCTCTTAGCCAAAAATCTATGGGTAGATTAGCACACTTGGAGGCATATCAAAGGCCATTGGCCAAATAAGTTCACCGATTGGATAGTTTGGGAGTTTGTCTTGCGGACTCTAGTGAAGGAGGGGTAATAGTGCAAAATAGGGCTGAATCATCGCTTGTTATGGAAGTCAAAGAGAAACAATACAACGATCCATTGTTGGCAAAAATGAAAGAGGGGATTCATAAGCATAAGACCATGGCCTTTTCTCTTGGCATGGATGATGGTACACTAAGGTACCAAGGGCGACTATGTATTCCAAATATGGATGGTCTCCGTGAAAGAATTTTGACTGAAGCTCACACTTCTAGGTATTCTGTGCACCCAGGTTCTACAAGAATGTATCATGATCTTATGAAAGTCTATTGGTGGAATGATATGAAGAGGAGTGTAGCGGACTTTGTGGCAAGATATCCGAAATGTCAGCAAGTGAAGGCTGAACACCAAAGGCCTGGTGGGTTGGCACAAAATATAGAAATTTCAATATGGAAGTGGAAAATGATTAATATGGACTTTGTGGTAGGATTACCGCGCACTTCGTGCAAGTTTGACTCAATTTGGGTGATTGTGGATTGACTCACGAAGTCATCACACCTTTTGCCGGTTAAGTCTACCGACACAGCGGAGCAGTATGCTCAGATGTATATCAAAGAAATAGTCAGGTTGCATGGCACCCCAGTTTTCATCATTTCTGATTGGGGGGCACAATTCACTGCTAATTTTTGGAAGAAATTTGAGCAAGGTTTGGGTACTCAGGTGAATATTAGTACAGCCTTTCACTCGCAGACTGACGGGCAGGCAGAGCAGACTATTCAGACGCTCGAGGATATGTTGCGTGCTTGCGTTCTAGACTTCAAAGGTAGTTGAGATGATCATTTACCACTCATAGAATTTGCCTACAATGATAGCTATTACGCTAGAATTCAAATGGCACCGTTCGAGGCTTTATATGGTAGGAGATGTAGATTGACCATTGGATGGTTCGAAATTAGGGAAGCAGAATTGATAGGGCCAGACCTCGTGCATCAGGCCATTGACAAAGTTAAAATCATTAAGGAGCGGTTGAAGACTGCTCAGAGTCGTCAGAAATCCTATTCGGATGTTCGTCGTAGGGATTTGGAGTTCAAAGAAGATGATTGGGTATTCTTGAAAGTTTCCCCCATGAAAGGGGTAGTGCGATTTGGTAAGAAAGGGAAATTGAGTCCGAGGTATGTCGGACTGTACAAAATCATTCAGAGGATCGGTGAGGTGGCATACAAGGTTGACCTATCACCTGAGATGTCATTAGTACACCCGGTGTTTCATGTGTCTATGTTGAAGAAAGTAGTTGGAGATCCAACACTCATTGTTCCGGTTGAGACTATTGAGGTAAATGAAAAATTGACATACGAAGAGATTCCGGTTTCTATTATTGATCGGCAAGTCCAAAAATTGGGAAATAAAGAAATTGCCTCCGTAAAAGTGTTGTGGCGAAACCAACAGGTTGAAGAGGCTACTTGGGAGGCCGAGAAAAAAGTAAATAAAAAGGATCCTTATTTCTTTGAATAACTATGTATTTATAAAGTTATGATCTAGGAAAATTATAAGACTTACTTTCTATGAATTTTGTATCAACTATACAATTGGCGTTAAGGGTGTTCCTTACTGGAAATACATTGCTTGTGAGGCTACAATTGGTGTTGTTTTGTATTATGTTATGTTGTTGTATTACCTATATGTTATTAGGATGTGTTTCTGGGGCTCTTTGACAGGTGGATAGGCCTAGTTATAAAGGAAACTCTGGCGAAATTTTTGAAAATTTAGGGAGTTAGTCAAATTTGGTGCTGCTGGTGTGTGGTAGGAAAAACTGAGTTGCATAAGATGCTAATAATAGATTTTGACCCTCATTCGAGGACGAATGATCCTAAGTGAGGGATAATGTAAGGCCCCGTAAAATTATACAAAAGAAAATAATGTTTCATGGTGCCGAATTGGTTTTACGTAGGCCTAGTCACTTCAAATGTTTCTCGATGCAGCATGAGCCCTAGTGATTACGTAAGAGGTTTCAAGTTATCAGTGGTAGATTGTAGATCAATATTGAGATGAATCAATAATGGATGGATAAAAGTTATAAAGTATGAGATGAAATTTGGCCATCATTCATAAGATGAACCGTAATGAAGAAGCATTAAGGACTTAGATTTATGCATATAGGATAAGCAGCGAGAGTAACCTGGAGCTTGGTAGCAGACCTCAGTAACGATAAATCAAAGTAAGAGTCATGGCAGTAAAGTCATACGGATGGATAAACATGTAAGTCCCCGTAAAAGTTTGCAAAATAAAATAATGTTTCATGCTGCCGAATTGGTTTTACGTGTTGAGCCGTGGTTCGGACTTTCTGGGTCGAACAATGTACCGGAAAGTAAAGGAAAAGTTTTGGAGAAAAAGTGCATTTCTGCGGTCCATTATGCGACTGCAGAATCACTCTGCGGACCGCATAATGGCCGCAGAGTGAGGCAGTTAATTGGGTCAGTTGGAAGCAATTATGCGGTCGACTATGCGACCGCATAACTGTTATGTGGTGCACTATGTGACCGCAGAACAGTTATGCAGACCGCATAGTGACCACAGACTCAGGTAGATTTTTGGTCATTTTGGACACCAATTATGCGACCGATATGCGGTCGCATATGCGGTCTCATATGCGACCGCAGAACCTGTTCCGTAGCTTTATTTTTGGGTTTTTAAAACCCGGCCCTACTTCGTTAAATACACGTTTTGGGCCATTTTTGAGATATAATCTGATATTTTAGAGTGAGTGAGAGTTCTCTAGAGTGAGAAGGTGTTCTTCAATAATTGTTCTTAAATTTTTGCTCACGTTTTGGAAGATTAAGAAGGCAAGTTCACTAGGTCTTCATCCTAGAGGTAAGATTCTACACCCTAAACCCTAATTTCGAAATCATCTGAAAATGGGTAATTAGCAAGATAATTTTTGTGTATGAGAGTTGATTATTTTACATGTATATGATATCAAGGGGTGTAGGAAGATTGTTGAGCTAAGCATGGTAATGATTGGGTTGTGGGATGATGGAATCCTCCATAAAACGACCTTGAAACCTTGTGCACACATAGTGTTTGATAAAATGCTCAAATAAGCTAGAACCACGATCATCTTCCAAATTTTAATTCAATTTGTTATATTTCTAAAATAGACTGAAGTTACAAAGAATTCCGGAATATTATAAAATTGGCTATTCCGAGTAAGATTGGGTTGAAAGATATATGTTCAACAAGCATCCCAAATGCTCTATTCGTGTTATGTTACCAATTGAGGATGTGTTAAAATATGGAATGTGCATTAATAATGTTTTGACTTTAAGTCAAGTTCAAATGAAGGCTATTATGCCAAATTTTGTGAAATATATATATGTGCATTAGACACTAAATTGCTCACATGTTTACTACACACTTTGATTTGAATTGTATTTGTTGTTGATGATGGGGATGATATTTGAAATTGATAAGGTGAGCATAAAATACTGAATATGGCTAACGTGCCAAAAATGATCTTATAATTATGGCTACTAGTGCCACTGAAATGAAAAGATGTGAAAGTATTATGAAATGCGATGATTGATATAAAAAGGTTAAAATCTCAAATTCTGCATAGCCGATCGGGTCGTGATCGGACACCATGTCGCACACATGGTGGTGATTGTGGTAGAAATTATAATTGAAATTGTAATTGTGGTCGATGTCCCTAATGGATAGCCTAGCCGATCGGGTCGTGATCGGACTCCGTATTAAAGACAGTGGTATTGATATTGAGAGTAATTGTGTTTGATGTCTTTAATGAGATAGCCTAGCTGATCGGGTCGTGATCGGACTTCGTACTGAGAATACGGTGGTACTGGTATTGTGGATTGTCACGACCCAAACCGATGGGACGCGACGGACACTCGGTACCCTACTCAACCGAGTACTAACGTAATGTATCTTTCTTATTACTTCATCATATATACGTGACATACAGGCCCAATAGGCCAACATGATCATTAATAAACTCAAAACATAGGCCGACAAGGCCGTACAATCTTTCACATACACGACATATGTCTACAAGCCTCTAAGAGTACATAATTATCATAAAGGTCGGGACAGAGCCCCGCCATACCAAACCATACACATCTAAATCATACTGACCAAACAAGTAATTCCGGAGCAAATGGAGTGCACCAATATCTTTTGCTGAGCTAATCGCCTACTTGGAGGACTCTCGACCAGTCTATCGAGACCTGCGGGCATGAAACGCAGCATCCCTAGGCAAAAGGGATGTCAGTACGAAATAATGTACAGAGTATATAAGGCACTATACTGAAAGCAGAAACTGAACTGATAATATAATAACTGAAAGTAACTGAGAGTCAAAGATATGCTCACCTACTGATACTGACTCAACTCTCTCAATATAGTTAGTAAAATAGTTGTCCGGCCTTATAAGGCTCGGTATATGTATATATCTGCTCTGTCGTAATAGGCTCGCTCAAAGGCGCTCGGCCATACTAGGCTCTGTATCTCGGCCAACTGGTCTCTCTCATAGGCGCTCAGCCACAGTAGGCTCGGTATATAACTTACCATCTGATCAGAGGTTGCCCAATAGGGGCCTGCCCATCGATTATAGCTCGATGGTAATGAAAATATTGTAATACTGCATATATAGGCTCTCTACTCTCTTGACTTGAACAAGATAATACTCAATTGAATATGAAGTCCCGATAAGGATAATATTGTAACTTACGAGACTAGGAAAATATGCATAAATTTCGGGATATAGATTTTTCTTTATGCTTCGTTATCAAACTCGTGTAATTACGAGATCATGCCAAAATGAAAGAAGGGCTTAGCCTTAACATACCTGGAGTAGGTAAAAATCCGTATGATATTCTTGAAAAGATTGTACTGTACTTCTTTAGAATCACAAAATCTCACGTTGTTAAAATGCTAAGAAATCTCGTTGATTGAAGAAATCACGTTATAGTGTTTTGTAGGAATTTCGACGAATTTGTAGCAATTTGTAACAAATCACCTTACTAATATCCAAAACCTCACGTCTGATTGTGGTGTAGAAGAAGATGAAGTTACTGAAAAAGTTAGCCATAAGTGAAGTGTAATGATGAGTACAAGAACGGATTCTATATATGAGTTGGGATGGTTTCACGTTAGAGCTTGCTTGATTGGTGCCATTGAAAGAGAGAGAAAAGCTATATATGATTTGCTATCTTATGAGTATTTATATGTATGTGAGCTGGGAGGCATTAGCAATAACTTCAAGACTTTCTTGCTTCCAAGTCACCACAACAGGTAACACTAACTTGGTTCTCTACTTTATCCTCTTCTTATATTATCCTATTTTTATTTAGGGGAAAAAGACAAGCTGGTATCCTAAGCCTAATATATTTTTATTTTGTATTGAAAATCTTAAAATTGAGGTGTTTTGTAATTAATATGTTAGGTTGCCACCTAATAAGAAATGACTAAGAGTCATTTGCTTAAGCAGTGGCTGGCTGCCACGTTAATTCTTAGCCATTCCCAACCAATTAGCAACCAACATCTTAATTGATTGCTAATCTCTCACTGAAATCAATAATTACCCGATTTTTTACCTAATTAAGAATTATCTCAAATTACTTAAAATACTACTTACTTTTAATATACTTTATATAACTTACTATAATATACTTTACTATCATGGTCATGTGGTATCATATAAAATAAATACATACACTATTATTTCATTAAAACATCCATGTAAAAATATATATATTTTCTCAACTTATAATTTTCATAGTCTCTTATAAAGAGTAAAAATTCTCGTACGCTTAATTCTTAAAATGGTAGAAAGATAACCTTCTTTTCTTGTGAAAAAATAATTTCATTATTTAAAATAAAGAAAATCTCATAAACTTTCTTATATTATGTGTATAATTTACCATATTCGAAAATAGTAATAATGATAACTATCCAAAATTATACTTATAAAACTTTTACTAAAATACTCCACTTCAAAGAAAGTACCACATTAACATAATATCTAACGGTATCAATGTAGTTAAACTTATGGAGTCTTAGAATAACATAGTCACAAATCCTATATAATTTCATGAATGGTCTTAATCCCTTCTAGCTCATATGGATTACTATGACTAATTCTAATATTAAATTACGGGATGTAACATTCTTCCCCCCTTTAAAAACATTCGTCCTCGAATGTTAACTCTTTGAGATTTTCAAAATTTTCGCTAGGGTCTTCTCTGTATACTAAACTAAAATCCAACCTCTGTCTGAGCTCTGGACTATTCACAAACTTTTATACTTGAGTATATTGCTTCTTCACCTTTACATTACTTACCATTCAATCTTGCACCGTATCTTCTGTCTCTTTCATGACCTCCCTTCCATATAGGTATAATTCACGTCCATAACTTGAGGCTCTATTATCATACTTGCACCTCTGGTGCATATACAATCCGGTAAGAGCTTCATACCGACTTCTTATAAGGTTGGTACTCTTCTAACTGGCTTTATCGTAGAGCCGTTATATAATGTGGTTGTTGTACTATCTCTACAACTTAATTACAATTTCTATAGTTTCCTGGATCCAATAACTAGACTCCTGATTTACATGGTTAATGTAATTCTTTAGTTTCTTCTTTCCTCTAATCAACCTTTATGTAGGCTTACGCTATCTTCCGCTTTTGTTAATATATATGTTGTATGGATAATACTCCGAACTCTTAAGTGCGTTCATAACGTAACCAACTCTGGATCACTGATCGAATAATTCCTTTCGTTCCATCTTATCTTTCTTTTAACGTAAGCTATTACTTTTTCTAGTCTTTCTGCCCCCTTGTTGCGTCCATACTTAGCTTATCTTAGTGCCCACAAATATTGAAATTCCATACAACTCATATGATCTTGAATAACACTTCTTATTTTACTCCCCGTTCATTAACCATGGTAGGTACCACCTTCTTATGGAGTGCATACAATGTTGTTGTGAGACTGTTGTTATATGCCCATTTCTTCTTTAGGTCACTATTTAGGTTGAAACCTTCTTTCTTATTTCCTGAGCTAGTCTTTCATTGTAGTACTTAGGGAGGACCCTCTAATTCTTGCAAGGCTGCGAGCTTATTACATCGTATACTCGACGGAATTTTTGATGTTCGTACTTATATATAAAATTCCTTAGTTACTTACCTCCATACTTATATGTTTGTACGGTTGCTCCCAAATTGAAGTGTTGACTATCTTCCCTTAACACTCATACGGTATCTTTAACTACCCCACCTCCTATCCGAATATTTCTCAAGGTCACGATGTCATATCTGCGAGACTGAATTTCCCATGTTGGGGTTCACTCTGTTTATGTTGCACGATCTATTGATTTGTCTGTATCCTCTTATCTAGCCATAAATAGGCTCTTTCTGAATCTACTACTAACTACTCATTGGCTCATTCTCATATCAATATTCTGCGTAATCTTTCATGGGTTATTTCTTTTATCTTAACTTACGTCCCGCACTGAGTCCTTATCTATCAATAACATATCAGGCAGGAACCCTTACCTCCTCTCCTTGATGTCGTGTTTGCATAATGTTCTGGAATCGTAGCGTATCTGCAGGGCTTGAATAAGTGCAATCTTATCCCTTTCTCATTCTTATTACATTCTTCCTTTACCATTATCATAGTTACTAGAACCACTTAATTCTGACTTAATGCCACATAACTCCATATTCTCCCCTTTAGGGGAGTACTTAAGATTTAGCGCTACGACGATCTACCCATAGATGTTTTACCTCTTTATCTTTGGAGTCTTTTCACATCATCGATGACCCTTACTTGCCTTGCGGTAATCCTTCTGTACCAAGAATAACAAAATTCCTTACTCACGAGGGAGACACCTAGTGTAACTGGCACACACAGTCCCTTACGCTTAACTTTGCTCACATTGCTTGCTTTAGGAAAGCGTCTTCCTGAATGAACTTTAAGGGTTATTCTTCTGCCGTCCATTCGATTATTGCCTGAACACAATCCCTGAATCTCCCATGATGCCGGCTATTATCAAATCACTCAGTCCCTAATTCATGTTTAGTTTATCTTGTTCATCAGTCCATACTTATTTCTGTTATTCTGGGGTCTAACTTTTCCTTCCGAAAGTTGCGTTGGAGTCACGAACTTATTTTTTGAAGTGAGGATATGACTTTATGGCCTATACTCTTTTATTGTCTCAAGGCCTGTCACCTCTCGTTTTTCCCTTTACTTGACTATAGACTCTGTAATACTATCATTTTTTGATCTACCATTGTCATCCATGTACCACATTTTACTCATACTGCTCCATTAACTCTCTTCTTATTTTTCTGCTAACATTTCTGTCTATCACTTTATTCTAAAAACTCGAACAAAATATTCTTTTGCTTTTAGCCCCTCTTGCTCCATCCATTGGCTCCTCGAATTGCCTAACATTCTCTTTCTACCAGGGATGGGAGACACGCTAAGGTAATATTTATCCCTTCCAGGCTTTCAGTGCTTATCTTTGTAGTACTCATATCTACATGTACTATTTTAGGGTGCACCATCGAGGTGTCTCACAAGGAGATCCATTACCACGTTTGCTCTATCCTTCGGTAAAGTTAACTAACTCTTCCAATCCATCCACTATTTTGGGTTACTCTATCCCTAGCCATATCCTGATAACTCGTCCTTCTCTTAAACTATGTCTGTTAGCTCCCATAGGGCATATTTGAGATTGGTGTGGCCGATTGTACATACATCTGTCACTGTTGAAGGTAATTCAAAATGCTTATATCTCCTTCTTGAATGGTAAATAATGATAATCTTTATTAACTAGATACCCCGTACCCTTTTTCATCTTGCTTCTTTTACTTCTTGAAACTTGTATTTATCTTCTGAATCTCTCATTGTCTTTCACCATAAAGGTGGGTAGATATTCTTGCCTTAAGGCTCCTTATCAAGAAGCTTACACGTAAGGTACACACATGTTCTGCTGAAGACCTATTTATACATCATAGGAATGATGCAAACTCGAGTTTCTCTAACTCAATTCTTCCACAGCTATATCTCTACCAACCATCTTTCTCGATGTAGGTATCGTCGTATTATGAATAAGATAGAGTTTAGGAAATTGAGTTCTTACAATGGAGCTCTACAACACGATCTAGAGTAAGAAGAAAGAGTGATAGTCTTAAATGCCCTATATCCTCCTGCTTATAAGTGTGGTGCACGACACACCCATAAACAAGACTCTACTAGACACGGCTTATAGACTACCTAGGATAAAACTGCTCTGATACTACTTTTGTCACGACTAAACCGATGACACACGACGGGCACCCGGTACCTTACTCAACCGAGTACTAACGTAACGTATCTTTCTTATTACTTCATCATATAAACGGGACATATGGGCCTAATAGGCCAACATGATCATTTATAAACTCAAAACACAGGCCGACAAGGCCGTACAATCTTTTACGTACACGACATATGTCTACAAACCTCTAAGAGTACATAATTGTCATAAAGATCGGGACAGAGCCCCGCCACACCAAATCATACATATCTAAATCATACTGACCAAACAAGCAACTCCAGAGCAAATGGAGTGCACCAATATCTTCTACTGAGGTAATCGCTTACTTGGAGAACTCTCGACCGGTCTATCGAGACCTGCGGGCATGAAACACAGCGTCCCCAGGCAAAAGGGACGTTAGTACAAAATAATGTACCAAGTATGTAAGGCACTATACTGAAAGCTGAAACTGAACTGATAATATAATAACTGAAAGTAACTGGGAGTCAAAGATAATTTGAAGATATGCTCACCTACGGATACTAACTCAACTCTCTCAATATAGTAAGTAAAATAGTTGTCCGGCCTTATAAGGCTCGGTATATGTATATATCTGCTTTGCCGTAGTAGGCTCGCTCATAGGCGCTCGACCATACTAGGCTCTGTATCTCGGCCAACTGGTCTCTCTCATAGGCGCTCAGCTACAGTAGGCTCGGTATATAACTTACCATCTGATCAGAGGTTGTCCAATAGGGGCCTGCCCATCGATTATAGCTCGATGGTAATGAAAATATTGTAATACTGCATATATAGGCTCTCTACTCTCTTGACTTGAACAAGATAATACTCAATTGAATATGAAGTCCCGATAAGGATAATATTGTAACTTACGAGACTAGGAAAATATGCATAAATTACGGGATATAGATTTTTCTTTATGCTTCGTTATCAAACTCGTGTAATTACGAGATCATGCCAAAATGAAAGAAGGGCTTAGCCTTAACATACCTGGAGTAGATAAAAATCCGTATGATATTCTTGAAAAGATTGTACTGTACTTCCTTAGAATCACAAAATCTCACGTTGTTAAAATGCTAAGAAATCTCGTTGATTGAAGAAATCACGTTATAGTGTTTTGTAGGAATTTCGACGAATTTGTAGCAATTTGTAACAAATCACCTTACTAATATCCAAAACCTCACGTCTGATTGTGGTGTAGAAGAAGATGAAGTTACTGAAAAAGTTAGCCATAAGTGAAGTGTAATGATGAGTACAAGAACGGATTCTATATATGAGTTGGGATGGTTTCACGTTAGAGCTTGCTTGATTGGTGCCATTGAAAGAGAGAGAAAAGCTATATATGATTTGCTATCTTATGAGTATTTATATGTATGTGAGCTGGGAGGCATTAGCAATAACTTCAAGACTTTCTTGCTTCCAAGTCACCACAACAGGTAACACTAACTTGGTTCTCTACTTTATCCTCTTCTTATATTATCCTATTTTTATTTAGGGGAAAAAGACAAGCTGGTATCCTAAGCCTAGTATATTTTTATTTTGTATTGAAAATCTTAAAATTGAGGTGTTTTGTAATTAATATGTTAGGTTGCCACCTAATAAGAAATGACTAAGAGTCATTTGCTTAAGCAGTGGCTGGCTGCCACGTTAATTCTTAGCCATTCCCAACCAATTAGCAACCAACATCTTAATTGATTGCTAATCTCTCACTGAAATCAATAATTACCTGATTTTTTACCTAATTAAGAATTATCTCAAATTACTTAAAATACTACTTACTTTTAATATACTTTATATAACTTACTATAATATACTTTACTATCATGGTCATGTGGTATCATATAAAATAAATACATACACTATTATTTCATTAAAACATCCATGTAAAAATATATATATTTTCTCAACTTATAATTTTCATAGTCTCTTATAAAGAGTAAAAATTTTCGTATGCGTAATTCTTAAAATGGTAGAAAGATAACCTTCTTTTCTTGTGAGAAAATAATTATTATATTTACAATAAAAAAAAATATCATAAATTTCCTTATATTATGTGTATAATTTACCATTTTCGAAAATAGTAATAATGGTAACTATCCAAAATTATACTTATAAAACTTTTACTAAAATACTCCACTTCAAAGAAAGTACCACATTAACATAATATCTAACGGTATCAATGTAGTTAAACTTATGGAGTCTTAGAATAACATAGTCACAAATCCTATATAATTTCATGAATGGTCTTAATCCCTTCTAGCTCATATGGATTACTATGACTAATTCTAATATTAAATTACGGGATGTAACATTCTTCCCCCCTTTAAAAACATTCGTCCTCGAATGTTAACTCTTTGAGATTTTCAAAATTTTCGCTAGGGTCTTCTCTGTATACTAAACTAAAATCCAACCTCTGTCTGAGCTCTGGACTATTCACAAACTTTTATACTTGAGTATATTGCTTCTTCACCTTTACATTACTTACCATTCAATCTTGCACCGTATCTTCTGTCTCTTTCATGATCTCCCTTCCATATAGGTATAATTCACGTCCATAACTTGAAGCTCTATTATCATACTTGCACCTCTGGTGCATACACAATCCGGTGAGAGCTTCATACCGACTTCTTATAAGGTTGGTACTCTTCTAACTGGCTTTATCGTAGAGCCGTTATATAATGTGGTTGTTGTACTATCTCTACAACTTAATTACAATTTCTATAGTTTCCTGGATCCAATAACCAGACTCCTGATTTACATGGTTAATGTAATTCTTTAGTTTCTTCTTTCCTCTAATCAACCTTTATGTAGGCTTACGCTATCTTCCGCTTTTGTTAATATATATGTTGTATGGATAATACTCCGAACTCTTAAGTGCGTTCATAACGTAACCAACTCTGGATCACTGATCGAATAATTCCTTTCGTTCCATCTTAGCTTTCTTTTAACGTAAGCTATTACTTTTTCTAGTCTTTCTGCCCCCTTGTTGCGTCCATACTTAGCTTATCTTAGTGCCCACAAATATTGAAATTCCATACAACTCATATGATCTTGAATAACACTTCTTATTTTACTCCCCGTTCATTAACCATGGTAGGTACCACCTTCTTATGGAGTGCATACAATGTTGTTGTGAGACTGTTGTTATATGCCCATTTCTTCTTTAGGTCACTATTTAGGTTGAAACCTTCTTTCTTATTTCCTGAGCTAGTCTTTCATTGTAGTACTTAGGGAGGACCCTCTAATTCTTGCAAGGCTGCGAGCTTATTACATCGTATACTCGACGGAATTTTTGATGTTCGTACTTATATATAAAATTCCTTAGTTACTTACCTCCATACTTATATGTTTGTACGGTTGCTCCCAAATTGAAGTGTTGACTATCTTCCCTTAACACTCATACGGTATCTTTAACTACCCCACCTCCTATCCGAATATTTCTCAAGGTCACGATGTCATATCTGCGAGACTGAATTCCCCATGTTGGGGTTCACTCTGTTTATGTTGCACGATCTATTGATTTGTCTGTATCCTCTTATCTAGCCATAAATAGGCTCTTTCTGAATCTACTACTAACTACTCATTGGCTCATTCTCATATCAATATTCTGCGTAATATTTCATGGGTCATTTCTTTTATCTTAACTTACGTCCCGCACTGAGTCCTTATCTATCAATAACATATCAGGCAGGAACCCTTACCTCCTCTCTTTGATGTCGTGTTTGCATAATGTTCTGGAATCGTAGCGTATCTGCAGGGCTTGAATAAGTGCAATCTTATCCCTTTCTCATTCTTATTACATTCTTCCTTTACCATTATCATAGTTACTAGAACCACTTAATTCTGACTTAATGCCACATAACTCCATATTCTCCCCTTTAGGGGAGTACTTAAGATTTAGCGCTACGACGATCTACCCATAGATGTTTTACCTCTTTATCTTTGGAGTCTTTTCACATCATCGATGACCCTTACTTGCCTTGCGGTAATCCTTCTGTACCAAGAATAACAAAATTCCTTACTCACGAGGGAGACACCTAGTGTAACTGGCACACACAGTCCCTTACGCTTAACTTTGCTCACATTGCTTGCTTTAGGAAAGCGTCTTCCTGAATGAACTTTAAGGGTTATTCTTCTGCCGTCCATTCGATTATTGCCTGAACACAATCCCTGAATCTCCCATGATGCCGGCTATTATCAAATCACTCAGTCCCTAATTCATGTTTAGTTTATCTTGTTCATCAGTCCATACTTATTTCTGTTATTCTGGGGTCTAACTTTTCCTTCCGAAAGTTGCGTTGGAGTCACGAACTTATTTTTTGAAGTGAGGATATGACTTTATGGCCTATACTCTTTTATTGTCTCAAGGCCTGTCACCTCTCGTTTTTCCCTTTACTTGACTATAGACTCTGTAATACTATCATTTTTTGATCTACCATTGTCATCCATGTACCACATTTTACTCATACTGCTCCATTAACTCTCTTCTTATTTTCCTGCTAACATTTCTGTCTATCACTTTATTCTAAAAACTCGAACAAAATATTCTTTTGCTTTTAGCCCCTCTTGCTCCATCCATTGGCTCCTCGAATTGCCTAACATTCTCCTTCTACCAGGGATGGGAGACACACTAAGGTAATATTTATCCCTTCCAGGCTTCCAGTGCTTATCTTTGTAGTACTCATATCTACCTGTACTATTTTAGGGTGCACCATCGAGGTGTCTCACAAGGAGATCCATTACCACGTTTGCTCTATCCTTCGGTAAAGTTAACTAACTCTTCCAATCCATCCACTATTTTGGGTTACTCTATCCCTAGCCATATCCTGATAACTCGTCCTTCTCTTAAACTATGTCTGTTAGCTCCCATAGGGCATAACTGAGATTGGTGTGGCCGATTGTACATACATCTGTCACTGTTGAAGGTAATTCAAAATGCTTATATCTCCTTCTTGAATGGTAAATAATGATAATCTTTATTAATTAGATACCCCGTACCCTTTTTCATCTTGCTTCTTTTACTTCTTGAAACTTGTATTTATCTTCTGAATCTCTCATTGTCTTTCACCATAAAGGTGGGTAGATATTCTTGCCTTAAGGCTCCTTATCAAGAAGCTTACACGTAAGGTACACACATGTTCTGCTGAAGACTTATTTATACATCATAGGAATGATGCAAACTCGAGTTTCTCTAACTCAATTCTTCCACAGCTATATCTCTACCAATCATCTTTCTCGATGTAGGTATCGTCGTATTATGAATAAGATAGAGTTTAGGAAATTGAGTTCTTACAATGGAGCTCTACAACACGATCTAGAGTAAGAAGAAAGAGTGATAGTCTTAAATGCCCTATATCTTCCTGCTTATAAGTGTGGTGCACGACACACCCATAAACAAGACTCTACTAGACACGGCTTATAGACTACCTAGGATAAAACTGCTCTGATACTACTTTTGTCACGACTAAACCGATGACACACGACGGGCACCCGGTACCTTACTCAACCGAGTACTAACGTAACGTATCTTTCTTATTACTTCATCATATAAACGGGACATATGGGCCTAATAGGCCAACATGATCATTTATAAACTCAAAACACAGGCCGACAAGGCCGTACAATCTTTTACGTACACGACATATGTCTACAAACCTCTAAGAGTACATAATTGTCATAAAGATCGGGACAGAGCCCCGCCACACCAAACCATACACATCTAAATCATACTGACCAAACAAGCAACTCCAGAGCAAATGGAGTGCACCAATATCTTCTACTGAGGTAATCGCTTACTTGGAGAACTCTCGACCGGTCTATCGAGACCTGCGGGCATGAAACACAGCGTCCCCAGGTAAAAGGGACGTTAGTACAAAATAATGTACCAAGTATGTAAGGCACTATACTGAAAGCTGAAACTGAACTGATAATATAATAACTGAAAGTAACTGGGAGTCAAAGATAATTTGAAGATATGCTCACCTACGGATACTAACTCAACTCTCTCAATATAGTAAGTAAAATAGTTGTCCGGCCTTATAAGGCTCGGTATATGTATATATCTGCTTTGCCGTAGTAGGCTCGCTCATAGGCGCTCGACCATACTAGGCTCTGTATCTCGGCCAACTGGTCTCTCTCATAGGCGCTCAGCCACAGTAGGCTCGGTATATAACTTACCATCTGATCAGAGGTTGCCCAATAGGGGCCTGCCCATCGATTATAGCTCGATGGTAATGAAAATATTGTAATACTGCATATATAGGCTCTCTACTCTCTTGACTTGAACAAGATAATACTCAATTGAATATGAAGTCCCGATAAGGATAATATTGTAACTTACGAGACTAGGAAAATATGCATAAATTACGGGATATAGATTTTTCTTTATGCTTCATTATCAAACTCGTGTAATTACGAGATCATGCCAAAATAAAAGAAGGGCTTAGCCTTAACATACCTGGAGTAGGTAAAAATCCGTATGATATTCTTGAAAAGATTGTACTGTACTTCCTTAGAATCACAAAATCTCACGTTGTTAAAATGCTAAGAAATCTCGTTGATTGAAGAAATCACGTTATAGTGTTTTGTAGGAATTTTGACGAATTTGTAGCAATTTGTAACAAATCACCTTACTAATATCCAAAACCTCACGTCTGATTGTGGTGTAGAAGAAGATGAAGTTACTGAAAAAGTTAGCCATAAGTGAAGTGTAATGATGAGTACAAGAACGGATTCTATATATGAGTTGGGATGGTTTCACGTTAGAGCTTGCTTGATTGGTGCCATTGAAAGAGAGAGAAAAGCTATATATGATTTGCTATCTTATGAGTATTTATATGTATGTGAGCTGGGAGGCATTAGCAATAACTTCAAGACTTTCTTGCTTCCAAGTCACCACAACAGGTAACACTAACTTGGTTCTCTACTTTATCCTCTTCTTATATTATCCTATTTTTATTTAGGGGAAAAAGACAAGCTGGTATCCTAAGCCTAGTATATTTTTATTTTGTATTGAAAATCTTAAAATTGAGGTGTTTTGTAATTAATATGTTAGGTTGCCACCTAATAAGAAATGACTAAGAGTCATTTGCTTAAGCAGTGGCTGGCTGCCACGTTAATTCTTAGCCATTCCCAACCAATTAGCAACCAACATCTTAATTGATTGCTAATCTCTCACTGAAATCAATAATTACCCGATTTTTTACCTAATTAAGAATTATCTCAAATTACTTAAAATACTACTTACTTTTAATATACTTTATATAACTTACTATAATAGACTTTACTATCATGGTCATGTGGTATCATATAAAATAAATACATACACTATTATTTCATTAAAATATCCATGTAAAAATATATATATTTTCTCAACTTATAATTTTCATAGTCTCTTATAAAGAGTAAAAATTCTCGTATGCGTAATTCTTAAAATGGTAGAAAGATAACCTTCTTTTCTTGTGAGAAAATAATTATTATATTTACAATAAAAAAAAATATCATAAATTTCCTTATATTATGTGTATAATTTACCATTTTCGAAAATAGTAATAATGGTAACTATCCAAAATTATACTTATAAAACTTTTACTAAAATACTCCACTTAAAAGAAAATACAACATTAACATAATATCTAACGGTATCAATGTTGTTAAACATACGTAGTCATACAATAACATAGTCACAAATCCTATATAATCTCATGAATGGTCTTTATCCCTTCTAGCTCATATGGATTACTACGACTAATTCTAATATTAAATTACGGGATGTAACATGGACAATGGTATATTGATACTAAAAATCTCCCAACGTGAGATATGGAAATTAATTTGAATACTATCTTGATACTAAATTGAGGTTTGATGTTAATTAAGGCTTTCATTGATATTATGATAATCTTGTTTGTATTGTTTGTCATTCTATTGAGAGGGTGTTTAGTTATACCTACTAGTGCTATTCGACAATACTAACGTCCCTTTTGCCCGGGGCACTGCATCTTTCAATAGACGCAGGTGGTTCCACAGCAGGAGATATTGGTCAGTGATAGTAGTGCACCTTCTTTCCAGCTGACTTGGTGAGCCCCACTTCATTCCGGGGTCATGAATCTTTTGTACTTTGTGTATTCTGTTTGAGGTATAGCCGGGGACTTGTTGCCAGTATTATCATTGTACTCTTCTTTACCTATAGAGGCTCCGTAGACATAGTGTGGGTTGTATATTGGTGCTGGGAAAGACAAACTATGCTATGTTGTGGTTGTATTACTTGTCCATTTGAGACTTTAAAAATGGTAAAACTTACGGTAAGAAATTGGTAATTACAGACATGACCACTTTATTGTTTAATTAAGGAAAACATATATTCTCTTTATTCATGAATGAGTTTGTGCAGAAGGAATATAACAGGCTTGTTCGGTCGGGTTTCACTCGGTTGAGCGCCGGTCGCGCTCCTCGATTTTGGGACATGACAAAACAGATTTATGAAATAGGGTATAGCAATATTTGTAAGTTCAACAAAGTACTAAGTGAAGAACTTCAGTATACTCATAGATGCCCAGAGGGACATTTTATCGAGCTCTGTATATGTTTACAAAGTGAGGCCTAGAGATTGGCTAAAAGCTAGAGGATAAAGGAGAGAAGAGTCGTATAGGCGCACTTACAAGGTTAGAATCGTATAGGCTGAGTGATAGAAGGTAGCAACAGTTACGAGATTGGAAGGATTCTGACCACAAATCATGGTGTGAGAAAGATGCTTGGGGGAAGGGGGGAATGCCTTGGCTTTTGGGACTCATTCACAAAATAGTTGCCTAGATGGCAACAGGAGTACTAATGTATTCGCAAATGCTATGAGTTATGAGCATGATAAGTGCATCAGTCAACATTCGAGGAAGAATATTCCAAAGGGGGGAATGATGTTCCACCCCATATTTTCGTACGTGAAAGTACGCCATATATAAATTGATGAAAGTTCGAAAATGAGTTGTTATATCCCGTATTTTTGTACATTAAAGTTTCGTCGTGAGTTAATCGACATAAGCTCGGGAATGAGATTATTTTGGAATTATAAGTATTATGCTTTTTCAATGAAGTGATAGGTAAATTCGTGAAGGTGAGATGGTAAGCGGATCGAAAAAAATGAGTTTTCGTAGAAGTTTGACATTTTGAGAAAATATATGGTCCGAGCTATAATACCCGGTATTTATGGACTAGTGCCATACAAGGTACCACATGACCATAATAGTAAGGCGTACAAAGTGTGTTAAAAGTGAGTAGTATTTTAAGTAATTTGAGATAATTCCTAATTATGTGGATAATTGGGTAATTATTGATTTTAGTAGGAGATTATCAATTAATTAAGATGTTGATGGTTAATTGGTTGGGAATGAATAAGCCCAACGTGGCAGCCACATGTGAGCCACTATGTGACTCTTAAGTCACTTTGCAAGGCGGCAACATTAAAGAGATAAGCATCTTATCTCATTTTTGGTGGAAAGATGCTATTAAGCCTTATGACTACAAAATGAAAAGGCTTCAGCAAATTGAATTGCTCTCTAAATTCACAAAATAAAAAAGGGCTATGAGTACAATGTACGAATGAAGCTTCAAAGGTCATACAAGAATGTGATCAATTCACAAAGGAGAGCACGGTGCAATTCACAAAAAAAGAGTGCAAGAATATGATCAATTCACGTAAATAGCTTCAGCAAGATATTCATACGAAACTTCTTAGCATAATAGAAATGGGATTTTGTGATTCTAAGGGAGTACGGTGCAATCTTTCTCAAGAATATCATACGACTTCTCCCCTATTTCGATCCGCCGTCACGTGTTTTCACAAAATACGTGTGTTAGAGGAATTGTCAAGAGAATCGGTTCAAGTATGTTAAGGCTATCCCTTCTTTCTTTTGGCATGATCCATACGATACAAACAAAATTAGTAAACGCACAATTTTCATAAATGACTCTATTCATAGAAGTACTAGGGGTGTCTATATTCTTGATTCCCCATGTGAATTATTATTATATCTTCTGTCAATGGGTCTTAGAAAAATACGTATTTGATAAAGTTTATCCGAAAGACATATTAGTTTTATGATATTCCGAGAAATCTTAGTAACGTATTTCATATGAATTTCATGCAATTATACATGTACATTGACCCATTACCATATGATGTTATATACACGTATATTATATGTATATGGGATTTGAGAAAAGGTTAATGGCGTTATATACGCACCACCACATGATCAGCTGGTATACGTTGATGATTTTTCCACAGTGGCCTAGATGATATGATGGGATGGCCTCAGAGGCTTGATGATGTTATGAACGCATATACCTAAGCATGGTATGATATTTATATGCATATGCATGACATTGTAAATATTAATGATTCACAGAGTTATTCAGACATACATGTCGAGTCTTTTACTCCATGTTTCTCTCATGTCTATTATTTACTGATTTTCTTTTCCTTACATACTCGGTACATTACTTGTACCGACATCCCTTTTGCCTGGAGACATTGCGTTTCATGACCGCTAGTCCCGATAGAGAGGTCGAGTGTCCTCCAAGTAGGCTATCAGCTCAGCGAAAGATGTTGGTGTGCTCCATTGGCTTCGGAGCTGCTTATATGGTCAGTATGTTTAGGACATATATTGATTAGTATGGCGGGGCCCTATCCCGACCTTTATGCTATTTATGTACTCTTAGAGGCTTGTAGACATATGTCGTGTATGTGAAAAATTATATGACCTTGTCGGCCTATGTTTAGTGTAATTTTGGTCTTATAGGCCCTATGTCACAAGTATAGATTTTTATATTATATTGGGTCGTCTTATATTGAGTATTCCCTTATGTTTATTCTGGTTAACCCATGATCGCCTGTTTGGCCCATTTTCCAATGACAGTACTATAAGAATGATATGTAACGTTGGTACTCGGTTGAATAAGATACCGGGTACCCGTCGCGGCCCATCGGTTTGGATCGTGACAACAGACTCCAAGTTTGAAGGCAAGTCTAATTTATATGCTACCTGACCTACCTTATGTATGATCTTATATGGTTCAATGTACCGAGGGCTAAGTTTTCCTTTCTTTCCGAACCTCATAACGCCTTTCATCGGCGATACCTTTAGGAATACCCAATCGTCAACCTGAAACTCCAAGTCTTGCCATCGATTATCCGCATAAGACTTCTGACGGATTTGACCTGCTTATAGCCTTTCCTATATAAGCTTAATCTTCTCGATTGCCTGTTGTACCAATTCTGGTCCTACTAACTTAGTTTTCCCGATATTGAACCATCCTATAGGCGACCTACACTTCTTTCCGTAAAAAGCTTCGTATAAAGCCATCTGAATACTGGAATGATAGCTATTGTTATACGCGAACTCAATAAGCGGCAGATGATCATCCCAGCTACCCCTGAAGTCTATCACAGAAGCCCGTAAAATATCCTCAAGTGTCTGAATAGTACGCTCAGCCTGTCCATCTGTCTGGGGATGAAATATTGTACTAAGACTTACTTGAGTTCCCAATCCTTTTTGGAAGGACCTCCAGAAATTAGCTGTAAACTGAGCTCCTCTATCCGAGGTAATAGATATAGGGACACCATGAAGTCGTACTATCTCCTTAATGTAAAGCCTTGCATAATCCTCTGCGGAATATGTAGTCCCAATAGGCAGAAAATGGGCTGATTTTGTAAATATATCAACAATCACCCATATAGAATCGAACTTACACTGGGTACGAGGTAAACCTACGATGAAATCCATATTGATTACTTCCCATTCCAAGTCGGAATCTATACAGTCTGCAATAATCTATCGGGTTTTTGATGTTCAATCTTAGTATGCTGACGGTTAGGGCACTGAGCAACAAACTCTGCTATATCCTTTTTCATTCTGTCCCACCAATATATTTCCCTGATATCATGATACATCTTTGTTGCTCATGGATGGATAGAATAACAAGAATAGTGAGTTTCTCCCATAACCTACGAACGCAGCCCTGCAACATTAGTGACACATAATCATCCTCGATATATGAGGACCCCATCTTCTGTACTCTCAAACGGTGTCTTCTTCTTCTGAGGGGTTGTATCCCTATAATGAACTAACACATGATCCTCGTACTGGCGTTCCTTCACTTCAGTTACTAAAGAGGATGTTGTCGTGTCCTGAATAGTAATTCTAGTATCACCTGAGTCCAGTAACCGAACTCCAAGACTAGCTAGCTGATGAATGTCATGAGCTATCCCACTCCTCTCTGGTTGTAAATATGACATGCTACCCATAAATCTACGGCTGAGGGCATCAGCTACTACATATGCCTTCCCTAGATGGTATAAAACATCAATGTCATAGTCATTCAGTAGCTTCAACCATCTACTTTGGCGTAAATTAAATTCCTTTTGACTGAAGATATACTTAAGGCTCTTATAATCCGTATAGATATCAATATGAACGCTATACAAGTAGTGCCTCCGCATCCTTAGTGCATGAATCACCGCGGCTAACTCTAAATCGTGGGTCGAATAATTCTTCTCGTGCTTTCTTAGTTATCTAGAAGCATAAGCTACAATCTTACCATGCTGCATCAGTACACAACCCAACCCAACGCCCGAAGTGTCACAATAGATAACATAATCATCGGTCCCTTCTGGGAGCATTAGAACCAATGTTGAAGTTAATCTGTCCTTCAATGACTGGAAACTCCTTTTGCAAGCATCAGTCCATTGAAATTTAGCTCCCTTCTGAGTCAACTTTGTCAATGGCGTTGATAGGGAAGAAAATCCCTCTTCAAATCTCTTGTAATAACCTGCCAAACCGAGAAAACTATGAACCTCCGTCGGTGTCGTGGGTCTAGGACAAGTCTTTATTGCCTCAATCTTTTGTGTATAAACCCGGATACCTTCACCCAAAATAATATGCCCAAGGAAAGCTACCGAATTCAACCAGAATTCACATTTAGAGAGTTTTGCGTACAACATCTCTTTTTGTAGAACTTTTAGCACAGTACGCAAATGATCTGCATGCTCAATTTCGGAACAAGAATATACCAATATATCATCAATAAATACAATCACGAATAAATCTAGAAAGGGTTTGAACATACGGTTCATCTAATCCATGAATACTGCTGTGGTATTGGTCAAACCGAATGACATAATGCGAAGCTCAAAATGCCCATTAATGGTCCTGAATGCTATCTTCAGAATATCTTTCTCCTTAACCATTACCTGATGGTACCCGGACCTCAAATCTATATTCGAGAAATACTTTACACCTTGCAACTGATCAAATAAATCATCAATCCTCGGGAGCGGATACTTATTTTCGATCGTCACCTTATTCAATTGTCTAGAATCAATACACATCCGCAAGGAACCATCTTTCTTCCTCACAAATAACACAGATGCTCCCTACAGTGATGTACTAGGTCTGATAAAGCCTTTTTCAAGCAAGTCCTTTAGTTGTTCCTTCAAGTCTTTCAGCTCTGTGGGGCTATTCTATAGGGAGGAATAGATATTGGTTGAGTATCTGGTAGTAGGTCAATAGCAAAATCAATTTCTTGCTCTAGTGGAATACCCGGAAGCTCATCGGAAAAAATATCTGGAAACTCATTAACCACAGGGATAGATTGAATGGTTGGTGACCCTACTTTCACATCTTGTACCCGAACTAAGTGATAAATATAGCCCTTTCTGATCATCTTCCTTGCCTTGAGATAGGAAATAAATCTACCTCTCGGCGATGTCGTGTTACATTTCCACTCAAAATAGGCTCCCCTGGAAATTGGAATCGGACCATCTTCGATCTACAATCAACGTTGGCATGACAAGAAGCTAACCAATCCATACCCATTATAACATCAAATTCTACCATAACTAACTCGATTAGGTCTGCTACTATAGATCGACTATGAACCACTATTATACAATCTCTATATACCCGTCTAGCGATCACTGGGTCCCCAACAGGTGTGGACACCTCAAAAGGTTTAACCAACTCAGGTTTTATTGCATATACATCATATGAGGAGACTGATAATATATATGTAACAACATCAGGTGATGACTCTTGATCATGTCGTCCTGCTAATGCATATATACGGTTCCAAGGACTGCTCAAGCTAGATGCTCCACCTCTGCCTCTACCACGACTAATTGGTGCATCTAAACCTTCCCGGGGGGCGTACTGATGATAACAAACCAACTAGAGATCCCGCCGGCTGAACAATGCTTGCATCACCTCTCATCGGACAATCTCTCATAACATGGCTTAGATAACCACAAGTATAACAAACACCCAACCCCATACGGCACTGCCCATCATGCTGCTTATCGTACTAAGCACATCGCGGCAAGGGCGGCCTCATGTGACTTGACTCACCCCTATACTGAGAACTTAAGGCCCTGGAATTCTGATCAGGCCCCGAATATGTTGAACGATCAAATATCTTACCGAAAAAATGAGTGGCTACGCTAGCCGATGGCTGGGCTGGATACCTCGGGTATTGTTGTCTCTGACCACCTCAAAACTCACTAGAAGGACTCGAAGATCTCGCTCTCTTACTCTAGCCCCTATCATGCTCACGATCGGCCCTCTACTTCTACTTACGCTCCTCTACACCTTGAGTGTGTGCCTGAATACGAGAAATATCCATGCCTCACTGAAGTGAGATCGACATACAATCATTTCGCATGTGCGGCTCCAACCCCATCACGAACCGGTGAACCCGATCCTCCATCTTAGATATAATAATGGGAGCATACCTGGCCAACGAATCAAACTGAAGACTGTACTCCCGAACACTCATATTACCATGCCGAAGGGTCAAGAACCTATCAACTCTGGCCCGTCTAAGCTCTGGTGGCAGATAATGACGAAGAAAAGCCTTTTTAAACTCCTTCCATACCGCTGGACGGGCATCCTCACTTTAGACAACTCCCAAGACTCGTACCAATTAACTGCAGCATCTTGGAGTCTATAGGAAGATATATCAACTGAATTTGTCGCAGTGGCCTTCATTACCCTCAAAGTCCTCTGCATCCTATCGATAAATACATGAGGGTCCTCATTTGGATATGCTCCAGTAAATACTGGATGGGTCCAAATTAATGAAATCACGAACCCTCGCACTGACGGACCTATCTGCATGACCAATACCTACTTCGTGATGCCGAGCCTGTGCGGCTACTAATCGAGTTAATAACTGAATAGCATCTCTCATCTCCTGACTCAGTGCATCTATTTTAGGAGTTGGACGTACAAGGGCGGGCGCTGGAGCTGGTGCCCCTCGGAGCTCCTATGGAGAGGGCGGGGTCTGTGAAGTATGAGATGGAATGTCACTACGAGACTCTCCCCGACCCCTGGTAACTCTTGGTGCTCGACTAGTAGTCTTATCAGCCACAGACTTGCCCTTCTGGGTGGCTGTAGCCTTCTTCGGCATCGATGAAAGCATAACACACTGTTAGGAAAATGAATCCTTATATCGCACGATCTAAGATAAGAAGGGGGGATAACATCCTATATGTCTTGTAGCCTCCTATTTATAAATGTGGTGCACAACACATTCATAAACAAGACTCTACTAGACACGGTCTGTAGACAACCCTAGGACAGAACTGCTCTGATACCACTTTTGTCACGACCCAAACCGATGGGCCATGACGAGTGCCCGAGTCCTACCTGTCGATAACCGTATTTCATAGCATCCCAACGTGATTCATCCTATGGGTGTTATTCTAATCCCGTACAACTCATGAAATCCCCCCCCCCTTTTAAATCATAACTCAATCGAAGGCCCAAACATCATTCTTTATCTATCACAATTATACCCTCATTCTACTACCAGGGCAACATTCCATCTCTTCAAAATGCTATTAGTCTTAGACTCCTTTGAGTTCATTTAGGCTTTACTAAGCTTTATATAACGTAGAGAAACCATCAACTCTCTTATTTTCATGAGCTTAATCCCGAGGATTTATCCATTCTGGTCACCTTCTCACTCGCCTCTTCTTATCCTTACTCCTGTCTTCCTAAAACCTTTTCGCTCTACCATACTTTAGCTTGCGACCTACACATATCTATTAATACTACTCGCAACCTTCTTTCAACATGCTTGCACCATAGATTTCCTTATGTTATTCTGAAACATCAAGAGAGACATCACATCATCTCAAACTCTTCTTTACTCTCTTAACTAGGCCTCTCCGTACCTAGAACCCATAGGCTGGAAGATATGCCACTGACGACGCCGCTATTATTCCTGGATACTGAATCCCCACGCTTCTAGCCTTCTATCCGAAGTATGGACTATTCACAACCTTCTGCATTTGAGTATCTTGTATGTTGTTCACCTTTACCTTACTTACCTTAAAATCTCACATCACATCTTCTATCTCTTTCATGACCTCCCTTCCACATAGGTATATTTCACATCCACAACTTGAAGCTCTATTATAATACTTGCACCTCTTGTGCATGTATAATCCGGTGAGAGCTTCATACTGACTTCTTATGAGGCTGATACTCTTCTAATTGGCTTTATCATAGAGCCGTCATACAATATGGTTGTTGTACTATCTCTCTTGTACCTCTGATATTAAGAGTGATTCTGCAATGTTCTCAATCACGATTTCTAAAATTGTTTGGTCATTCTGCCACTTGTCGCATGAATACTTGGCTTATCTTAGTTCTTACACATATTTGAATTCGATACAACCCATATGATCTTGAATATCACCTTTTTATTTTTTTCTTCTTCCCGTTCATTAGCCACGATAAGTGCCACTTTCTTATGGAGTGCATGCAATGTTGTTGTGAGACTGTTTTTACATAACCATTTCTTCTTCAAGTTACTATGCGTAGGTTGAAACCTTCTTCCTTATTTCCTCAGCTAGTATTTAACTGAAGTACTCAGGGAGGACCCTCTGACTCTTGTAAAGCTGTGAGCTTATCACATCGTATACTTGACGGAATTTTTGATGTCCTTGCTCGCCTATAATTATCTGTAGTTACTTACTTCCACACTCACGTGCTCGTACGGTTGCTTCTGAACTGAAGTTTTTACTGTCTTCCCAGTTGCATTCTCTTTTACTTACCTTTAACTACCCCAACTCCTATCTGAATATATCTCAAGGATAACGATGTCATATCTACGAGACTGGATTCCTTATGTTGGGGTTCACTGTGTTCATTTTGCACAATCTATTAATTTGTCCATGTCCTTCTATTTAGCCATAACTAGGCTCTTCCTGGATAAACTACTAACTACTTGTTGGCCTATTCTCATATCAATATTGCACGTAATCTTTCTTGGGTTATCTCCTTTGTCTTAACTTACGTCTCGCAAACGCTCCTTCTCTGTTAATAACATCTCAGGCAGGAACCCTTACTTTTTCTCCTTGACGTCGTGTTTGCATAATGTTCTAGAATCATAGCGTATCTGTAGGATTTGGATAAGTGCAATCACATTCCTTTCTCATTTTTATTGCATTCGTCCTTTACTATTCCATAGTTACTAGAACCACTTAATTCTGACTTAATGCCACATCAATCCATATTCCCCCCTTTAGGGGAGTACTAAGATTTAGCGCTACGACGATCTACCTATAAATGTTTTACCTCTTCATCTTTGGCATCCTTTCACATCATCGATGACCCTTACTCACCGTGCGATAATCCTTTCGTACCAAGGATAACAAAACTCCTTACTCGCGAGGGTGACATTACTTGCTTCAGGGAAGCATCTTCCTGAATGACCATTCTCTGAATTTCTCATGAATCTTCTTCTGTTGTCCATTCTATTATCGCCGGAACAAAATCTAAAATTCTCATGATGCCGACTATTATCAAATCACTTAGTCCATAATTCATGTTTAGTTTACCTTGTTCACCAGCCCATACTGATTTGTATTACTCTGGGTCTAACTTTTCCTTCGGGTAATCACGCTAAAGTCACGAACTTATTTCTCGAAATACTGTCATTCTTGTTCACCAGCCCATACTAATGCCGACTATACTCTTTTGTTGTCTCAAGGCCTATCACCTCTCGTCTTTTCCTTCCCATTGACTATAGACTCTGTAATACTGTCATACTTTTTTGTCTACCGTTGTCATCCATGTATCACATCTTACTCACAATGCTTGATTAACTCTCTTCTTATTTCCCTACTAACATTTCTCTCTATCACTTTATTCCGAAAACTTCAATAAGACATTCATTTGCTTTTAGCTCCCCTTGCTCCATCCATTGGCTCTTCTGGTTGCCTAACATTCTCTCTCTATTAGGGGCATGAGCCACACTAAGGTAATATTTATCCCTTCCAGGATTCCAGTGCCTATCTTTGTAGTACTCATATCTAGCTGTACAATTTTAGAGTGCACCATCTGGTTGTCTCACAAGGAGATCTATTAGCACGTTTGCAATATCCCTTGGAAAAGCCAACTAACGCAAACAATCTATTCACTACTTTGGGTCAATCTAACCCCAGCCGGATCTTGATATCCCATCCTTCTTTTTAAACTACACCTGTTAGCCCTCATAGGGCATAACTGAAATGGGTGTGACCAATTGTATATACCTCTGTTACTGTTGAAGGTAACTCAAAATGCTTATATCTCTCTTCCTGAATTGTAGATAATGATCATCTTTCCTAACTGGGTACCTCGTACCCTTCTTCGTCTTGCTTCTTTTACTTGTTGAATCTTGTACTTTCTGATTCTCTCGTTTCTTTTTATCATACGGGTGGATAGATATTCTTGCCTTAAGACTCCTTATCAAGAAGTTTACATGTCTTAGTACACATGGTCCGTTGAAGACCTCATATTTACTCATCATAAGCATGATGCAAAATCGAGTTCCTCTGACCCAAGTCTTCCACGGCCACAGTCAATCTTTTACCATCTGTCTTTTGGATGTAGGTATTGTCTTATTACGAATAAAATAGAATTTAGGAGCTTGAATTCTTACAAGTGAGCTCTACCACACGATCTAGAGTAAGAAGAAAGAGTGACAGTCCTAAATGCCCTGTAGCCTCCTTCTTATAAGTGTGGTGTACAACACACCCATAAAGAAGACTCTACTAGATAATAAAAGAGATAGAAGATACGATGCAAGATTTTAAGGTAAGTAACGCAAAGTTGAACAACGTACGAGATACTCAGGTGCAGAAGGTTGTGAATAATCCATACTTCAGATAGAGGGCTAGAAGCATTAGGATTCAGTATCCACGAATGATAGCGGTGTCATTAGTGGCATATCTTCCAGCCTATGGTTTCTAGGTACCAAGAGGTCTAGTTAAAAGAGTAAAGAAGAGTTTGAGATGATGTGATGTCTTGCTTGATGGTCCAGAACAACATAAGAAAATTTATGGTGCAAGCAAGTTGAAGGAAAGTTGCGAGTAGTATAAATGGATATGTGTTGGTCGCAAGATAAAGTATGGTAGAGCGACAAGGTTTTAAGAAGACATGTGTAAGGATAAGGAAAGGCAAGTGAGAGGGTGACGAGAATGGATAAGTCCTCGGGATTAAGCCCATGAAAACAAGAGAGCTAATGGTTTCTCTAAGTTATAGAAAGTTCCGTATAGACTGAGTGAACTCAAAGGAGTCTAAGACTAATAACATTTAGAAGAGATGAAATGCTGCCCTAGTAGTAGAATAAGATTATAATTGTGATAGATAAAGGATGACGTTTGGGTCTTTGATTGAGTAATGATTTGAAGGAAACAAAAGAAGGGGATTTCATGAATTTTACAAGATCAAGATTCCCACATAAGGTGAATCACATTGGGATACTATGAAATACGGTTGTGGAAGTATGGTATCGCCCCCAGGTGGATCGGAAAAATCACTTCAAATGTTCCTCGATGCAACGTGAGCCCTAGTGATTACGTAAGAGGTTTCAAGTTATCAGTGGTAGATTGTAGATCAATATTGAGGTGAATCAACAATGGATGGATAAAAGTTACAAAGTATGAGATGAAAAGTAATGAGAAAGCATTAAAGGACTTAGATTTCTACATATGGGATAATCAACGAGAGTAACATGGAGTTTGGTAGCAGACCTCAGTAACGTGGAGTTTGGTAGTAAACAGAAGTAAGAGTTATGGTATAGTATGACCTACTTAGATGCATTAAAGCCATAGACGCCCAGAGGTACTACTTGTCATAATTCTGTATATGTTCACAAAGTGAGGCCTAGAGATTAGCTAAAGGCTGGATAAAAAATAAGAGAAGGGTCACATAGGCGCACATACAAGGACAAAGTCGTACAGACTGCATGATAGAAGGTAGAAATAATTACGAGATTGAAAGAATTCCGACCACAAGTTGTGGTGTGAAAAAGAGGCCTAAAGGGGGGAATGCCCTGGCCTTTGGATTTATTCATAGAACAGTTGCCTAGATGGCAATGAGAGTACTAAAGTATTCACAACAGCTATAGCTTATGATAATTATAAGCTCATCAGTCAACATTCGAGGATGAATGTTCCAAAGGGGGGAATGATGTTATACCCCATGTTTTCGTACGTGAAAGTACGCCATAAGTAAATTGATGAAAGCTCGAAAATGAGATGTTACATCCCATATTTTTGTACGTTAAAGTTTCGTCATTAGTTAATCGACGTAAGTTCATGAATGAGATTATTTTAAGATTATAAGTATTTATGCTATTTCAAACAAGTAATAAGTAAATTCGTGAAGGTGAGAGGGTGGGCGAATCGAAGAAAATGAATTTCGTCGAAGTTTGATATTTTGGGATAAAATAACGATCTAAGTTATAATACACGGTATTTATGAAATTGTGCCATACAAGGTACCACATGACCATGATAGTAAGATATATAAAGTATGTTAAAAGTAAGTAGTATTTTAAGTAATTTGAGATAATTCTTAATTATGTAGATAATTAAATAATTATGGATTTTTAGTGAGAGATTAACTAAGTAATTAATCTATTTGGATAAGCTTAATAAGCCCCCAACGTGGCAGCCAAGGGAGTCTTGATCAAAAGCCCAACAAATGACACGAATTCATGTAGCAAGATGGCACCTAAAGAGAGTTTTGTGGCTTAGTCATCATATAAGTGGGCCCCACACCCACTAAGATTAAAAAACCCTCTAAATTATTTAAGGGAAATGCTTGTATAGAAGGAAAGCTTCATCAAATTTAAGGAAGGAAATTTATATGAAGGAAAGCCTCACTAAATCACATTGTAAGGAAGGAAAGCTTTGGAAAATTTATACGAAGATTATATTATGTAATAGCATCGTGGGATGCAATTCTAAGAGAGCACAGTATAATATCATATAGATTTTCTCCTACTTCGATCTCACCGTTACGTGTTTTATCGCGATTGACGTGCGTTAGAGGGATTGTCAAGAGAATCGGCTCAGGTATGTTAAGGCTATCCCTTCTTTCTTTTTGGCATGATTCATACGATACAAACGAAACGAGCAAACACATAGCTTCCATAAATGACTCTATTCATAGAAGTACTAGGGGTGCCTATGTTCTTGATTCCCCATGTAAATATTATTATATCTTCAGTTCATGGGTATCAGAAAAATATGTAGTTGATAAAGTTATCCGAAAGGCATATTGATCTTATGACATTCCGAGAAATCTTATTAACATACTTCTTATGCATTTCATTCATTTATACATGTACATTGACCGATAACCAGATGGCGTTATATACGTATATATTATATGTATATGGGATACGAAAAAAGGTTACAACGTTATATACGCACCACCACCTAATCAGCTGGTATACATTGATGATTTGCCCATAGTGGGCGAGATGATATGATGGGATGCCCTCAGAGGCTTGATGATGTTATGTACGCATATACTTATGCATGTTATGACAGTTATACACATATGCATGACATTATAAATATGAAATGATTCACAGATTTATTTAGACTTACATGTTGAGTCTTTTAGTCTATGTTTCTCTCATGTCTTTTATTTACTGATTTTCTTTCCATACATACTCGGTACATTATTTGTAATGATGTTCCATTTGCCTGGGGACATTGCGTTTCATGCCCGCAGGTCCTGATAGACAGGTTGAGAGTCCTCCAAGTAGGCTATCAGCTCAGTAGAAGGTGTTGGTGCACTCCATTTTGCTCCGGAGTTGCGTATTTGGTCAGTATGATTTGGACATGTAGTGATTAGTATGGAGGGGCCCTATCCCGACCTTTATGGTATTTATCTACTCTTAGAGGCTTGTAGACATATGTCATGCACGTGAAAGATTGTATGGCCTTGTCGGCCTATGTTCAGTGTACGAGTGATCATTTTGGTCTTATAGGCCCGTATGTCACATGTATAAGTTTGTATTACATGTTGAGTCATCCTATGTCGAATATTCCCTCATATGTTATTCTAGTTATCTCACAGCAGCCTTTCCATCTTATTTACCTATAATAGTACGATACGAAAAGACACGTTACGTTGGTACTCGGTTGAGTAAGGTACCGGGTGCCCGTTGCGGCCCATCAGTTTGGGTCGTGACAAAATACTCTGTTGTTGATCACCTAAACAAGACTCCTGCCCAAATATCTATCTTGTCACTGTTGCAAAACTCATATGCGCACAAGAATGCCTTGATGAAGGTGTTAAGTGAAGCTTATGTACTTACCGGTATCATTAGTGGAGAGATGGTGAACATGGTGGGGCAGATAGTGGAGAGTCACAAGATTACTTTCCACGAAGATGAGCTGTCGCCAGAAGGATTAAGTCATAACAAAGCATTGCACATCACTGTGCAATAGGAAAATAAGTTTATTGTTAGGGTTCTGATAGATGGGGGTTCAAGTCTGAACATATGCCCACGAATGGGTATAGGTCTACATGAGATACGTATTGGAAGTATGAACTTGAAAGTATTTGATGGGTCTTAGAGAGCCACTATTGGAAAGATCAGCTTGGATATGAAGATGGGCCCAACCTGGTTCAATGTTGAGTTCTAAGTGCTGGATATATCCACTACCTATAACCTGTTCCTCAGACGACCATGGATACACGTGGCTAGGGCAATCCCTTCTACTCTACACCAGGCTATGATGTTTGAGTGGAACCATCGGGAGGTGATTATTCATGGAGATGGAAGTGACCCTATCTACACCAACCAGACTGTGCCACCTATCGAGAATAGAAGAAAATTGGGAGGAGAAACATTACACAGCATTGAGCGGATAAACGTAATCGAGAAAGGGTGATGGTGGAGAAACAAGATAAAGAGCATACTGATGTGGTTATAGTATGAACTAGGCAAGGATCTTGGTCCTAAGCTTCAAGGGATCAGAGAACCAATACGACCACAATATCATGGCATAACCTTTTGTCTCAGATATGAATACACCTTGCAAGAATATAATGGTTGGATACCACCATGGCGTGACTTCTACTATCCGTTAGAACAACCCATACCACCGCTGCACCAGACATTCCGCAGACTGATGTGATTTGGGGATCTGAGTAAGATGAATTTTTGGCCGGCATGAGGAATCTATTTCTAGACGAGGAAATATGGACTGTAGTGCGATCTAGGAGGAGGAGGATGAATACCTAACCATTTAGACAGTGGGATATGGAGTTATTCTTATGCATAATAAGCACGTCCACAATTTTTATATATATATACACAACAAGGCCACTATCTTCACACCGACAGAAGTCGCCAGCACAAACTTGTCAAGCTAAGGACCACTTTTCTTTCTCATATTTAATCATCACTTTTCCTGCATAGTGTTAAGCACTGCCCTCATTACATTGCATGAGACCAAGCACTGTCTCTATTACATTGCACGAGGCTAAGCACTGCATCCATTATTGCATAAGGCTTAACTCTACCTTCCTGTGCATGAGACTAAGCACTGTCTCCATTACATTGCATGAGGCTAGGCACTACCTCTATTATTGCATAAGGCTAAACGCTGCCTTTCTTTACATGAGGCTAGCACTGCCTCCATTATTGCATAAGGCTAAACACTGCCTTTCTCTGCATGAGACTAAGCACTGTCTCCATTACATTGAATGAGGCTAAGCACTGCCTCCATTATTACATAAAGGCTAAACGCAACCTTTCTTTGTATGAGACTAAACACTATCTCCATTACATTGCATGAGGCTAAGCACTGCCTCGATTATTGCATAAGGCTAAACACTTCCTTCCTTTGCATGATGCTAAGCACTGCCTCCATTATTGCATAAGGCTAAACGCTGCATTTCTTTGCATGAGACTAAGCACTATCTCCATTACTTTGCATGAGGCTAAGCACTACCTCCATTATTGCATAAGGCACTACTACCTTTCTGTGCATGAGACTAAGCATTGTCTCTATTACATCGCATAAGGCTAAGTACTACCTCTATTATTGCATAAGACTAAGCACTGCCTTCCTCTGCATAGGGCTAAGCACTGCCCTCATTACATCGCATGAGGCCAAGCACTGCCTCCATTATTGCATAAGGCTAAAGGCTGCCTTTCTCTGTATAGGGCTAAGCACTACCCTCACCTCATACAAGGCTAAGCGCTACCTTGTCTCGTTCTCGCATATGACTAAGCGTCACCCGTTCCCTCTATAAATCAATCCATATCAATGCATCTGTGCTTTTCATGGGCTGAAATATCGCAACATTGTCCGAAGGCGTCATAGTCTACATGAATCATCCTCATAGCCCCAATACATCATGCCATGGCCTGAGGATCTCTCAAAACTGCATATAATTATTAAAAGGCATCATAGTCCAGAGGCACCATCCTCATGGCCCAAGAAAATTATTTCATGGCATGTGAATCCCTTATTATACGCTTCATGGCCCAGGACGTCATGGTCTAAGGACAACCTCATGGTCCGAAGATAACTGTCATGGTTCGAAAGGAATTTGCATCTTGTTTAGATTTCCGCAATAACTATATATATTCGCGTGCATCGTGTTTTACGTTTTGCAGGTAACTCGGGAGGTAACCGTTCTGCAAACAGAAGCAATTCTCGCTCAGATTTCCATTCACAATATTCACATCCTTTGATTGTCTCAAACGTAACCGGTGATCAGTAATTGATTAATTTTTATTCCGTACCCACTCAAACATTTGTTTTGAACTTCCATAACGTTCAAATTCGCATTCACAGCCCCACCTGAAATTATCTATTACTTATGACAGTATCCTATCCAGAAAAGATCATTCTTCGAAACACACGCTTTTCTTACAATGATGGCCTATATTCTCATAAAAATTACATTTATTATATATTTTACGTCAAAATAGTATTTTTATATTTTTATAAATCTGAGTTATAGTTTTAAAGTATGTAATGTCTAAAATAATATTTTTTATTATTTATTAGTTATTTTATAATTTAATTCTTTATGAATTTCGTGTATTTACATTATAGCCCAATATAGGGCTAATTGCGGACCAAAACAGGCCCAAAACATTTAGCCCATCCCCAGTTTAACATTCAGCAGCCCAAGACCAAACAACCTTCTTTAAAACCCGGTCGCGACTCGACCTTAACCTGCCCCGCTCTTCTTTCGATCTTGGTCGTTGATCTCAAATGATCAACGACCAAAATTAAGTCGACCCATTTCCTTATATCCCTCCCCACTAACCCTATAGACCCATTCCCCACTTCAGCCTCCCCCAACTCCTCTCGAACATTCCCCTCATCTCTGAAAGAAACCCTAGCCGCCCCCAATCAAATCCTAATTCCAATCTGATATTACATGGAAATCTTCCATGTTTCCTTTCCTTTTTTGCACACACGTCGATTCTTACCATCTCCTCAACGTTACAGTGTGTTTGGTACCCCGTTATTTATGGAAGATAAATCAACGGGTTTTCGTTCGACTCCGATTCTATATTATCTCCATGTTCTTGACTTGATACATTCAATACCAGGCTATATGGTTCCGATTCAATGAGATCTTTAACTATTTTTGGATCTCCATCTTTAACTAGGGTGTGCCTGATTTTTCTCGTAATTGGATTATAAGTCGATTTTGCATGCTCTTCTTTCCTTACTTGTGTTTAATTTACTGGGTTACCTATTTTGTTCATTTAATTTTGCTACTACAAAAAACCCCTTCCCCGTTTCCCCTAGGACGGACTTTGACTATTGTGATTCTCTTACTCTCACTCTTTTTATACTATTCTGCACTCTTGATTGTGGCCGGCTGAAAGCCAAGGCCAACAAAATCTTCTCTATCGACCTTCCTAGTGCGGGAACTTATCGGGGCTCATTGAAACTCCTGTGAACTCTGACGCACTAGGATTTGGAGTTCTCACTATTCTCTTTCAATTGCTTCCTTTGTTGAAGATCAAATCTTTCTCATTTATTTGCTCATTTAACTTGCAACTGGTTTGTGTTCTTTACTCTTACAATTTTAATTATTTCCCTTCTGCTTCTCTATGTCATGTGTGTTCTGTATGCCAATATTGTCTGAACTTTTAAGGGTAAGCATCAATCAGTTTCCCTGTTGTTTGTGAACTTTAGTATTGTACTGTCGTTGTATGCTTCACTATAATTTCCCTGTCTAAATGTTGTTCTGCAAATCCATGCCTACTAGTATTAAGGTCTTCTTAAGTCTATAACCTTTAAGGCAAAGTTTGACACACATAGTTATTCTTATGTGACTGGCTCGAATGATTTCTGACCTTCTCCGAATTAGGTGTTTACCTGCTTTGTTGTGCTTACGATCATGTTGTCCCTAAGTTTCTTGATAAGTCTCTTTTATGGGTATTTATGTTTGTCATGTCCCCAGTATTGAGTTCATAGCTATGTCTTGCCTTGGATATCTATGTTGAAACCTTTCTGTGGACTCATGTGTGAATTGCTACTTGCTAGTTTATCTAAACTAGCCCTTAACCATGCCTACCCTAGAATTTCATGCTGAATCCTCACCTGTGGGAAATGCTATTTGTTATCAGAATTGGATTATGACCTGTTTGCCTTGAGTTTTGTTCTAATCTTCCCTATAGGGATTTCTATCTGGTTATAGGATAAATTTCGACCATGTCTTGCCTTAGATCTTCATGTTAAGTCTTCCATGTATGAATTAATACTTGTTGTCTACTTCGAATTAGCTCCTGGCCATATTTTGCTTTAGGCTTTCATGTTGAGAACCTTTCTTGTGAGAATTTCCACTTAAAGTAGTTCATATCCATGATCTATTTTAGATTTTCCATGCTAAGTCTTCTATGCATGAACTTCACCTTAGTTATCTCATCAGAATCAGTTCTGGACCATGTTTGCCCTGAACCCCCGTTTGTTATATTCTTTGTGAGTAAGTCTTGACTATTTTAGAGTGTCTACCTCTGCGATATTGTCACTTTGAACCAATTTGGTAAACCTAGAAAGCTATGATATGTGTTTATTCTATTGGACCTATGTGTTCTGTATACCCTTCATGTTGTATATGCTTGTAGGAATCTTTATGTGGCTCTCAAATGTATTCTTGTTCCTGTTCGTATGTCTTTGGGATATTATTAAGAAATTCTTGCTAAGTTATAACGATAAGGACAAGATGTGCCTATTTTTGCCTAAAAGTTGAAGTTGCCTGGATAAAACATGGCTTGCGTAGGTTGTCACCAGTTTTCTTTGTGTTTCGATATTTGTTAATAATAACGGGTAGACAAGATAGTTACTCGAATTGTTTGGGCCTGCTTTTGGTATTGGGGGTCTGAAGTGCACTATCAACACCTGGAGTTTGGGCCTGTCGTCCGCATGAAGTTCTAAGCCTATTTGAAGACCCAGATGTGTTGCTGGGTTATTCTATGAAGAAATTCCAGTTGCCATTTTCCATAGGCAAGTCCGAAAGTTGAGAAATAAAGATATTGCATCCTTGAAAGTGCTATGGCAAAACCAATAGGTTGAAGAGGCTACTTGGTAAGCTGAGGAAGAAATGAAGAAAAAGTATCCTTATTTATTTGAATAGCCATGTATTTATAAAGTTGGGTTCTATGAAAATTATAAGGGTTACCTTCTACGAATTATGTATCTTTTGTACAGTTTATGTTAAGGGTATTACGTTTCTAGTAATATATTGCTCATGAGGCCACAATAGGTGTTGTTGTTATTGCGTTATATTGTGCCATTGGATTATGTATATGTTTTGAGGATATGTTTCTGGGGCTCTCTGACTGGTGGATAGGCCTAGTTACAGGGGAAACTCTGGCGAAATCTTTGGAAATTTAAGGAGCTAGTCAAATTTGGGGCTGCTGGTGTGTGGTATGAAAACTGAGTTGCATAAGATACTAATAGTGAACCTTGACCCTCATTCGAGGAAGAATGATCTTAAGTGGGGGAGGATGTAAGGCCCCGTGAAAATTTTTCCTAAAACCCCGGGGTTCCGTGAAACCGAGTTAGGCGTAGAGGTTAATAATAGTAGAAATACTTTGCAGTACACTAGGGAGTTGAATGAAAATATTTTGCAAATATAGGACATTTTTGCGTCCCATTATTCGGTCGCATAGTCACTATGCGGGTTGCAGAATGCCCAGAGTGAATCAGCTATTTGGGCCATTTTTTATGTCAATTTCGCGGTCAGTTATGCGACCGCACAACCATTTCACGGGCAGCACTTTGATCGCATAATTAGCCTTGGAGTTTTGCGGAGGGAGATTCTACAGCGCATTATGCGGCCGTAGAATAGGACTGCGGGCCGCATAGTGACCGCAGACCCAGTCAGTTTCTTTCTAATTTTGGCACCCAATTTGTGCGGCCGATATGCGGAACGCATATCCATTCTGCGGTCGCATATGCGACCGCATATCCTGTCCCGGGGCTTCATTTTTGGGGTTTTTAAAACCGACCCTTCTTCATTAAAACATATGCCATAGCCCATTTTGAGCACATTTTTGATATTTTTAGAGTGAGAAAGAGTTCTTAGAGTGGGGAAGTAACCTTCAACCTAATATCCAACAATTCTTGCTCAATTCTTGAAGATTATCAAGAAAGTCTTCATCTTAGAGGTAAGAATCTATGCCCTAGCTTTTAATTTCGAAAATCTACAAAAAATGGGATAATGTAAGACAATTCTTGGATGTGGGAGTTGTTATCTTGCATGCATGTGTTATCAAATAATGTAGGAAGGTTGTGAGCTAAAAATGGTAGAGAATGGGTTGTGGGATGATGGATTCCTCCATAAAAGGACCTTGAAACCTTAATGCACACCTAGTGTTTGATAAAATGCTCAAATGACCTAGAACCATGATCATCTTCCTAATTTTGATTCAATTTGTTATATTTTGAAAATAGATTGAAGTTGCTAAAAGTTCCGGATCAATTTAGAGTTTAATAAAGCTCAATTTAGGTATGTTGGCTAAACTCTTCTTTATGCATTGGAACCCCAATATCCTTGTAAGTCTCAAGATATTTATTAGAAGTTGAGTATTCCAAATAAGTTTTGTGACAAAGATATATGTTTGATTTGTATTTCAAATGCTATTGTGATATTGTATTATAAATTGAGGATGTGTTCCAAACTATGGATTGTGCATCTACGTGTTATGATTCCATGTCGTGATTTATGTGGAAAACTATTATGCAAAATTGTGTAGAGAATATGATTGGGGTTACACCTCCACCCTCATATATTGGGGTGAGATGGCAATGCCGCTTTGTGTATGATTTTGGTATTGTTGTTGCACCACCACCCACATATATATATTAGGGTGAGGCGGCAGGGCTGCTTTGTGTAGGTATTGGTATCGTTGATGCATTTCCACCCGCATATATTGGGGTGAGGTGGCGGGGCCGTTTTGTGTGAAAATGGCTATTGTGTTTACACCTCCACTCGCATACATTGGGTGAGGCGACAGGGACGCTTGAGTAGAGTTTTGGTATTGTGATTACACCTCGACCCACATACATTGGGGTAAGGCGGCGGGGCTGCTTTGTGTGGAAATGGTTACAAAGGATCTCATCTTGAATTCTATAAATGTTAATGACAGCTCTTGATAAGCTTGTTTTTGTTTAATCGGCTATCTATGCTATTCTATTTTTGCTCTGGTTCATCATGTTCATATTGTATTTTCGAGTTCTTAAATTGGTGTTTGGTTTTCATACTAGTACTATTCGACATGTACTAACGTCCGTTTTGTCGGGGATGCTGCATCTTTAATGGATGCAGGTGGTTCCACAACGGAGGATATTGACCAGTGATAGCAGTGCTCATTGATCCCAGCTGACTTGGTGAGCCCCATCTCATTTCGGGGTTGTGCATCTTTTGTTTCGTATCTGTTATCGTGTTTTGAGGTATAGCATGAGCCTTGTTGCCGGCACTATCATTGTACTCCTTGGTATTTTAGAGGCTCTGTAGACTAAGTGTGGGTTGTGTATGGGTGTTGGGAATGTTAAACTAGTTGTGTTTTGATTAAATCACTTGTTCCACTTTGAACTATGAAGGCGTGAGTATGTGTGTTTTGAGACTTATTATTGGAGTAACTAATGAAATGATTTAGTATTGTTTACATGATCTCCCTACTATCTAATTAATGAAAATATGCATTATCCTTATTCATGGATGAGGTTTGGGGTAGAAGGAAATCTAATAGGCTTGCTCGGCCGGGTTCACTCGGTTAAGCACCGGTCGCGCTCCCCGAGTTTTGGGCGTGACACTCACCCAACAAACAAGCACACATTCACATACAATATTCACCTCAGAGCCCTAAAATTTCAGCCCTAACCATGAAACAAAAGAGCAAAACCATGGCTACTTATTTACACTTGTAGCACAAAGCACATACCTCTGAGAGTGATGTGCGAAGAGTTTGCAATGGAATTGAGAGATGGAGATTTGGGTATGATTTCCAAAGGTTAGGGGAGTAGGGAGGACCATAACTATATTTTGGGCAGAAGTATGGTGTCTATGTTTTCGAAAAAGATACGCGTTCGCGAAGGATAAAAGTTTTTCACACTGACACGACCGCGTTTTGACTTTCGCAATCGTATATGGTACTAGAAAAAATTGTTCTTCGTGAACGCCTTGTTTTTCACACGATCACGATTCTCTGCAGTTTTCTATAATTTTCTTAAACTACTGGTTTTGGCTATTCAGGCAACACAACCTGCTCAAAACAACTCCATAAAATATGAAACTTGGTAGATTAGTTAAGAATAATATACTGAGCTATTCTAAAAAAAGAAAATGACTAAATATTTTGGAAAATGATGGGTCTGTGCTCGACCAATTTGTGACCGAATTTTCGGTCTCATAACCGTTATGCAGTCCACAGAATTGGCGTTCCACTGCATTTTTGAGCGACCATAGCTTACGAACTTCTGACTCATTCCGCGACCAGTATGCGATCCACATAACCACTCTGCGGTCCACATAACCACTATGCGGTCGCATTTTTTTGCTGCAGAAAAGCAAGGTTAGCCACTTTTTCTTCACTTTCCTTGCACTCTAAGACACACACACATCAAAATGTTCAACAAAAACAACTAACCTATAAAATTAAAAATCTAACAACAATATTTGAAAATGATGAGTTGCCTCCCACCAAGCGTTGCATTTAACATCGTGGCACGACGCTAATCAACTTTACCACTTTTCTCTCCACTTGGAGGATATGAACTGGGCACCTAACTTGGAATCAAGTTTGTGACAACGAACGACGGGGGATGGTAAGTAGATGATCAAGGCACATGTTATTTGCTTCTTTTTGCATTTCTTGGCTTTCATGTGAGGAATGTCATTTTGCGTTCTTGAATATTGAAATTGCAAGATGTATGGCTCTTGTCTTTCTTCTTTGCACTCCCCCATGGTTTCACATGGTTCAATTCTCATATCACCATACAAGTCCAAAGTAGAAAAGTACTTGGAATGAGATATCAAACTCCCAACTTGCAATGTTTTTCGGATTTTGACATCATCTTTTTCCCCCGAACTAGAGTCATTTTCAACCATCTTTTCAACTACATCGGTTGCCTCTAATTCTAATTTTTTTCTTGGCATCACCAACAAGCATGGAGTCGGTTGGCAGATGTTCAATTCTTGATTCCTCAAAATAAAGCTCACTTTCTTCCTCGAAGTTGAACTTTTATGGAGCTCTTTCCGCACTCTCAAGTTGGTGGGCATTATGAGCCTCAAGCTTTATTTTCATTTGATCTTCCAAGGTACGGATATTCTCATCATTTTGAGTTAGTACTTGTTTCAATTCCTCGAGTGCCAAGTTGTGATTCTCCCTATTTTCAAGAATGACCTCCAACATGAGCATCATCCTCTCATTTTGAGAATTTGAGAGTTCTTCTTGTTTTTGATCAAGTGCCAAAGAAGGATTTTAGGCTTCAACCGCTAAGGAAGGTTCGTGGCTATCATTCACTTCCGAGGCTTTTTGGACATCTAAAACTTAAAGCATTTCTCTCATTTGTGAGTTCAACCTTTCAAGCGCCAAATTATTTTGGAGACTATTTTTCAAAAGCTCCGCCAAGGTATTTTGCTATTTGTTTCCTCCTTCCATATCCCTATACTTGTCATCACAAAAAGTAGAATAATCATAGCGGGGGATCAGGGAAGGGAAAGACAAATAAGCACAATTATCCCAATGGCCATTTTGACCAACATACTTATCACAAATACCCCACTCATGGGTTTGAGATTGTGCGCACAATCCGCCCCCAGGAGAATTTAAATAATTTTTCCACGAGTGTGGTCCTCCACAATAAGGACAAGGGTCATCAAAGTATGAACAACTACCATCCGACCAATTTTCATTATGCGATGTCATTTTTCAAAGCTAAGAAAATAAACAAGAAACAAACAAAGATAAGAAAATAATTACACAAATATTCACAAGTTTGGACCAAAACACGTACGCTTACTTCTCAAACAACTTAAATACGCCAAATTGTTCCTCGGCAACGACGTCAATTTTGATGACGTCCAAATCCACTACTAAAAGTAAATGGACATGGTCCCATGCAATATAATATACCCAACTATGAGTCGGGGTTGAATCCCACAGAGAACAATATGTAGGCGATTAGGCGTGTGAGAGAATTATCACTTATTATGCTAAGCCAAACACTTAGAAATATTTTGAGAAATATTTATATCTAAATGCAAAAATGTAAACTAACCTAGAAAGCAAGTAAAATGATCAATGTCTACAAGCATGGATACACGGGGAATTACACTCAAGTAACGATCCAATGTATTTCAGTATTTTACAAATATGAGCGAGTTTATGTTAATTAGCCTCGGGTAATTATTCTATATTAGCTTCTTTCGAAGACTAACTGTTACACCCCGCAGTATTGTACGTTGGATTTATCGTAAAATAATTGACATCAGTTCAAGGACAAGATCATTTTGAGGTAAAATACGGTCCAAGCTATAATACCCCATATTTATGGACTACTGCTGTTACATCCTGCATTTCGTACGTTAAAATTTCGACGTAAGTTAATCGACGTAAGCTCGGGAATAAGATTAATTTTTAGGTTATAAGCATTTATTCTATCTATAACAGGCAATAAGTAAATGTCGTGAAAGTTAAAGGGTAAACGAATCGAAGAAAATGAATTTCGTTGAAGGTTGTCAATTTGATATAAAATACGGTCCGAACTATAATACCCGGTAATTATGGACTAGTGCCATAAAAGATACCACATGACCATGATAGTAAGGTGTATAAGGTATGTTAAAAGTGAGTAGTATTTTAAGTAATTTGGGATAATTCTTAATTATGTGAATAATTGGGTAATTAATGATTTTTGGTGGGGGATTAGCTAATTAATTATAAATTTTGGATAAGCTTATTCCCCCCCCCCAACGTGGCAACAAACTATCCCAAATTAGTGACTCTTAAACTTATGTAACAAGGTGGCACCTTTAGAGAAAGTTAGTGGCCAAGTCGCCATCCAAAGTGGGGCCGACAACCTACAATTTAAAGAAACCTTCTTATCTCATTAAAGTTTGATGCTAGGTTTAGTAATTAATGGTTGAAAGCTTCTTTAAGAAAAATTCATACGAGACTTCTTAGCATAATAGCAACGAGATTTTGAAATTCTAAGGAAGCCCGGTATAACCTTTCCCAAGAATATCATACGGAGTTTTCCCTACTTCAATCTTGTTGTCATGTGTTTTGTCGCGATTGTCATGTGTTAGAGGGATTGTCAAGAGAACCGGCTCAAGTATGTTAAGGCTATCCCTTCTTTCTTTTTGGCATGATTCATACGATACAAACGAAATGAGCAAATATGCAACTTTCATAAATACCTCTATTCATAGAAGCACTAGGGGTGCCTAGGTTCTTGATTTGCCATGCGAATTATTATTATATCTTCTGTTCATAAGTCTCAAAAAAATACGTAGTTGATAAAGTTTATCCGAAAGGCATATTGATCTTATGACAGTTCGAGAAATCTTATTAACGTATTTCTTATGCATTTCATTCGTTTATACATGTACAATGACCCATGACCAGATGGCGTTATGTGTGCGTATATTATATGTATATGGGATATGGGAAAAGGTTACGGCGTTATATACGCACCACCACCTGATCAACTAGTATATGTTGATGATTTTTCCCACAGTGGCCAAGAAGATATGATGGGATACCCTTAGAGGCTTAATGATGCTATGTACACCTATACCTATGCATGATAAGACATTTATACGCACGTGCATGACATTATAACTACACGTCCTAGACTCACAGGTGGAATTCTTTACTCCATGTTTCATCTATGTCTTTATGTACTGATTTTCATGCCTTACATACTCGGTACATTATTCGTACTTACGTCCCTTTTGCCCTGGGACACTGTGTTTCATGCCCGCAGGTGCAGGTAGACATGCTGACGATCTCCCTTTTAGGATTTTTGATCAGCGAGAGTTGGTGTGCTCTACTTGATCCGGAGTTGTTACTAGTTTTGGTATGTTGTTTTTGGTATGTAGATATGGGTACGATAGGGCCCAGTCCCGTCCTTTATATAGTTGTACAATCTATTAGAGGTTTGTAGATAGTTATGTATAGTTTGATAGTATGTGGCCTTGTCGGCTTCCAGTCTTGGACATGTAGTTGTCTAAAGTAGCCTTGCCGGCTCGCCCTATTGTATTCCGAATGTATATGTATATATGTCTTTTGGACATGTTTTTCTTACGTATGCCATTCACGTAATTCAGCAGTTTATTGACAGATGCTATTCTTGACCTACCCTTAATTCATGTTTATATCGTAAACGCATTCTTAAGGGTGTTCGACAAGTAGGACTCGGGAACTCATCATGGCCCATCGGTTTGGGTCGTGACAAAAGTGGCATCAGAGCAGTTCTGTCCTAGGGTTGTCTACAGACCGTGTCTAGTAGAGTCTTGTTTATGAGTGTGTTGTGCACTATATTTATCGACAGGAGGCTACGGGACATATAGGATGTTATCCTCCCTTCTTATCTTAGATCGTGCGATATAAGAATTCATTTTTCTAACGATGTGTTATGCTTTCAGCGATGCCGAATATGGCTATAGCCACCTAGAAGGGCAAGTCCATGTCTGATGAGACTACTAGTCAAGCACCCCGAGTTACCAGGGCTTGGGGAGAGTCTCATAATGAGATTCCATCTCAGACTTCACATACCCCGCCCTCTCCAGAGGAGCTCCGAGGGGCACCAGCTCCAGCGCCTACCCATGTACATCCAACTCCTCAGCCAGGTGCACCGGGTAAAGAGATGAGAGATGTTATTCAACTATTGACTCGATTAGTAACCGCACAATCTCGGCATCAGGAAGTAGGTATTGGTCATGTAGATAGGGCCATCAGTGCGAGGGCTCATGATTTCATTAATTTGGACCCTTCGGTATTTACTGGAAAAGATCCCAACGGGAACCCTCACGTATTTATCGATAGGATGAAGAGGATTTTGAGGGTAATGAAGGCCACTGCAACTAAGTCAGTTGAACTGGCTTCCTATAGACTTCAGGATGTTGCAATTACTTGGTACGAGTCTTGGGAGTTGTCCAGAGGTGAGGATGCCCCTCTAGCAATATGGCATGAGTTTACAGATGCTTTTCTTCATCGTTATCTGCCACCAGAGCTTAGACGAGCCAGAGTTGATAGGTTCTTGACCTTTTGGCAGGGTAATATGAGTGTTTGGGAGTACAACCTTCAGTTTTATTCATTGGCTAGGTCCCACTATTGTATCTAAGATGGAGGATTGGGTTCACCGATTCGTGATGGTGTTGGAGCCATACCTGCTTAACAACTGTATGTCAGTCTTGCTTCAGCCAGACATAGATATTTCTCATATTCAGGCATACACTCAGGGTATAGAGGAGTATAAACAGAAGGAGAGGGCCGATTGTGAGCATGATAGGGGCCAGAGTAAGATAGCGAGATCTTCAGGTCCTTATGTTGAGTTTCGTGGTGGTCAAAGACAATAATACCCGAGGTATCCAAACTAGCCATCAGCTAGCGCACCCCCTCCATTTGCTAATATGGGATTTGATCGTTCTACATATTCAGGGCCTAGTCAGAATTATAGGGCCTCAAGTTCTCAGTATAGGGGTGAGTCAAGTCATATGAGGCCGCCCTTGCCACGATGTGCTCAGTATGGAAAGAAGCATGTCAGGCAGTGCCGTATAGGGTTGGGTGTTTGTTATACTTTTGGTTATCCAGGCCACGTTATGAGAGATTGTCCAATGAGATGTGGTACAAGCATAGTTCAGCCAGCGGGATCTGTAGTTGGTTCATCATCATTAGTACGCCCCCCTAGGCATGGTTCACAAGCACCAATCGGTCGTGGTAGAGGCAGAGGTGGTGCATCTAGCTCTAGAGGTCCTCAGAACTGCATTTATGCATTAGTAGGTTGACAGGATCAGGTGTCGTCACCTGATGTTGCTACAAGTATATTATCAATCTCCTCATATGATGTATATGCATTGATTGACCCAGGTTCCACCTTATCATATGTTACTCCGTTGGTTGCTAGTAAGTTTGGAATAAAACCTGAGTTGGTTAAACCTTTTGAGGTGGCCATACCTGTTGGGGATCCAGTGATAGCTAGGTGGGTATATAGAGGTTGTATAGTAGTAGTTCATAGGTGATCTACAATAGGAGACCTAATCGGGTTAGATATGGTAGAATTTGATGTTATAATGGGCATGGATTGATTGGCTTCTTGTTATGGAAATGTTGATTGTAGATCAAAGATGGTCTGATTCTAATTTCCAAGGGAGCCTATTTTGGAATGGAAAGGTAATACGGCATCGCCGAGAGGTAGATTTATTTCCTATCTCAAGTCAAAGAAGATGATCAGAAAAGGCCATATGTATCACTTAGTTCGGGTTCAGGATGTGAAAGTAGAGTCACCAACCATTCAATCTATCCCTGTGGTTAATGAGATTCCCGATGTTTTCCCTGATGAGCTTCCAGGTCTTCCGCCAGAGCGAGAAATTGAGTTTGCTATTGACCTATTACCAGATACTCAGCTAATATCTATTCCTCCCATCGAATGGCACCCGCAGAATTGAGGGAGTTGAAGGAACAACTAAAGGACTTGCTTGAAAAAGGCTTTATCAGACCAAGTACATCACTGTGGGGTGCACCTGTGTTATTTGTGAGGAAGAAAGATGGTTCCTTGTGGATATGTATTGATTATAGACAGTTGAATAAGGTGACGATCAAGAATAAGTACCCGCTCCTGAGGATTGATAATTTATTTGATCAGTTGCAAGGTGCCAAGTATTTCTCAAAGATAGACTTGAGGTGCGGGTACCATCAGGTAAGGGTTAGTGTCACGCCCCAACCTCAGGAAGCGCAACCGGCGCTCAACCAAGGTCGAGCAAGCCTGTAGATACTTTCTACCCAACTCATCCATGATCCAGAGAAGACATGATTTCATTAATTAAATAGTCGGAAGTTCATATATACAATACTAATTCGTCTCATTGGTTACATTATTTTAAAGTCCAAAAATACACAGATTATTATGATTCGAGTAAAACAAGAGATCAAAACACAACATAATTTGTTTGACTTTTCTAGCACCCATGTACAACCCACGCTATATCTACGGAGCCTCTAAAAGATACAAAAGAGTGTTATGATAGTGCCGGCAACAAGGCCCCGGCTATACCTCAAAACGTGATAATGATATGAACAAAAGGTAGAATACATGACCCCAGGATGAAGTGGGGCTCACCAAGTCTGTTGGGAAGAGAATGTGCCACTATCGTTGATCAACACTGCGTGCAATGGAACTACCTGCATCCATTTAAAGATGCAGCGCCCCTGGCAACAGGGACGTTAGTACTGTCGAATAGTACTAGTATGCAAAACTAAGCACCATCTCAATATAATGAATAAGAATACAAGGGGGGACAGTTGAGAATTCAATAAGAGCTTAAAATAATACTAAAGCATCAAGTTAACGATCACATAAGTTTTCAAGTCAATTTCCATGTTATTAGGTTGGGTGATCTTAACTTTTCCCATAGCCCGATGCACGAGGTATGGTACTATCAAGTCAGCTTCCCCAATTTCGAACCACCCAATGGGAGATCTACATCTCCTACCATACAATGCCTCAAATGGTGCCATTTCGATACTAGCATGAAATCTGTTGTTATAAGCAAACTCTATGAGTGGCAAATGATCATCCTAGTTGCCCTTGAAGTCAAGAACAGAAGCATGCAACATATTCTCAAGTGTCTAAATAGTCCGCTCTGCCTGCCCGTTAGTCTGTGGATGGAAGGATGTACTAAGATTCACCTGAGTACCCAAACCTTGCTGAAATGTCTTCCAAATATTGGCCATGAACTGAGCCCCTCGATCGGAAATGATAGAAACTAGAGTACCATGTAGCCTGGCTATTTCTTTGATATACAACTGAGCATACTATTTCGTTGTGTTGGTAGATTTAACTTGCAAGAAATGTGCTGATTTCGTGAGTCGATCCACAATCACCCAAATTGAGACAAACTTGCGCGGAGTGCGTGGTAATCCTACCACAAAATCTATATTAATCATTTCCCACTTCCATATTAGAATTTCTATGTTCTGTGCCAACCCACCAGGTCATTGGTGTTCGGCCTTCACTTGCTGACAATTCGAACACCTTGCCACAAAGTCCGCCACATTCCTTTTCATGTCATTCCACCAATATATTTCCTTGAGATCATGATACATCTCCGTAGAACCTGGGTGCACGGAATACCTAGTAGTGTGAGCCTCGGTACCTTAGTGTACCATCATCCGTGCCAAGAGTAAAAGCCATAGTTTAATGTTTATGAATCCCCTCCTTCAGTTGTACCAACAATGGATCGTCGTATTGTTTCGCATTGAATTCCACAACGAGCAATGATTCAGCCCTATTCTGCACAATTACCCCTCCTTCACTAGAGTCCGCAAGACGAACTCCCAAACTAGCTAACTAGTGAACCTCCCTGGCCAATGGCCTCTGATATACCTCCAAGTGAGCCAAACGACCCATAGATTTCTCGCTAAGAGCATCCACCACCACATTGGCTTTCCCCGGGTGATATAGGATATCGATGTTGTAATCCTTGAGTAACTCAAGCCATCTTCTCTGCCTCAGATTCAGCTCCTTTTGTTTGAAAATATATTGAAGGCTCTTGTGGTCCGTGAATAAATCCACAAGGACCCCATACAAATAATGACGCCAAATCTTCAATGCAAAAACCACCGCCGCAAGTTCTAAGTAATGTGTTGGATAGTTCTTTTCATGATTCTTGAGTTGCCTAGAAGCATAAGCTATAACCTTGCCGTGTTGCATTAGTACACACCCAAGCCCAATTTTATAAAGCATCGCAATATACCACAAACTCATCGGTACCCCCTGGCAGGGTCAACACTGGCGCCGTAGTAAATCTTGATTTCAACTCTTGGAAGCTCCTTTCACAATTATCAGACCATTGGAACTTAACCAATTTCTGAGTCAATTTAGTCAACGGAGAGGCAAGAGTAGGGAACCCCTCCACAAACTTCCTGTAATACCCTGCTAAACACAAGAAACTGCGAATCTCGGTTGGTGTTGTAGGTCTAGGCCAATTCTTCGTCGCTGCAATCTTTTGAGGGTCGACCTTAATTCTTTCTCTGGAGACAACATGAGGCAAGAATGTGAAAGATTTGAGCCAAAATTCATAGTTTTAAAATTTCGCGTACAATTGGTGTTGTTGAAGAGTCCGCAACACTGCCCTGAGATGATCGGCATGGTCCTCTCAACCTCGTGAATACACAAGAATATCGTCAATGACACTATCACAAAGGAATCGAGAAAAGGCTTGAAAACCTGATTTATAAGATCCATGAAAGCCGTCGGGGCATTTGTGAGCCCAAAAGACATTACTAGAAATTCAAAGTGCCCATATCAGGTACTGAAAGCTGTTTTCGGAATATCATGCTCCCTGATCTTCAATTGGTGGTACCCGAACCATAAATAAATTTTGGAGAAGTACCTAGCACCTTGTAACTGATCAAACAAATCATTTATTCTTGGTAATAGGTATTTGTTTTTGATTGTGACTTTGTTGAGCTGCCGGTAGTCAATACACATCCTCAGTGATCCATCCTTCTTCCTAACAAAGAGAACCCGTGCGCCACATTGTGACACACTCGGTCAGATGAAACTATTCTCTAACAAATCCTTCAATTGTTCCTTTAGTTCCTTCAATTCTGCTGGTGCCATCCTGTAGGGCGGAATAGATATAAGATACGTTTCTAGCATCACATCAATCCCAAAATCAATCTCCCTGTCTAGTGGGATCCTAGGGAGCTCATCAGGAAAGACCTCTGCAAATTCATTCACAACTGGCACAGACTCGAGTGTAGGCGCCTCAGCATCGGTGTCCGTAACCCGGACCAAATGATAGATACACCCCTTATTAATCATCTTTGTGGCCTTAAGGTAAGAAGTAAACTTACCTTTTGGCATTACATTATTCCCCTTCCACTCAACAACTGGTTCATTTGGAAATTCAAACCTCACAGTTCTATTCTGGCAATCGAGTTTGCCAAAACATGAATAAAGACAATACATTCCCATAATTACATCAAAATCGGCCATCCCCAATTCAATGAGATCGGCCACATTGTCCCGACCACGTACCGTGATAACACAACCCCTATAAACCTGTGCGGCAACAATAGACTCGCCAACTGGAGTAGATACAGAGAACGGCTCATGAAGTTGTTACGGTTCTATCCTAAATTCCATAGCAACATAAGGGGTAACATAGGACAAGGTGGAAGCGGGATCAATCACAGCATATACATCATGAGATTGGACATTCAATATACCTGTGACAATATCTGGAGAAGCCTCTGCACTCTGGCGACCACTCATAGCATAGAAACGGCTGGGTCCTCCTGAACTCTACACACCAACCCTAGCTGCACCACGCCCTGCTGGTGCTGGAGTACCTCGAGGTAGAGGGGGTGCTAAAAATGTAGCAGCTGTAGAACTAAATGGTTGTGTTGTGCTCCTGCCCGCACCCTGGCGGGATGAATGACACTCCATCTGAATTTGACCTCTCAATCTGCACCCGTAACATATAGGTAGGTCCATGTAGCAGATCCTCAAGTACATCTTCCCAAACTTGGGGCATGGGGGCCTCCGCTGCTACTCGACTCTCCCTCCTGATCGGCCCTGCTGGTGGGGTCCCCTACTGCCCTGATTGGGCCTGAAATGACTCCCCTGCTGCTGACTGCGCCCTGTTGGCAGTGCACTGGCTGGAGACTGAGCAAAAGACTGGGATGGCCCTGATGACCCTCCCCTAAAAGCTGATCTTCCCCCACCAAATGACTCCCCAAAGTTGCCCGCGGACCGGGCCTTGCTGGTACCCTCTCGCTCCATTATGTTCTTCAATTTACAGTTCTCTGTAGCTTGAGAAAATGCTACCATCTTCCCATAGTTCATATCTGAATTTAAAGCAGTTGTAGCGGCCTCATTGATAACCAAGGGGTTGTGGCCCTACACAAACCAGCGTACTCTAGCATCCATAGTAGGCAACATGAGAATGGCATATTTAGACAGACGCGCGAACTCCATGTGATACTCTTACACACTCTTACTTCCTTGCTTAAGGTTCTCAAACTCTGCGGCACGAGCTGCCTTAATCTTGGTCGGCGAGAAATGGTCCATGAAAGCATCAGCAAACTCACTCTACCTCACTGGAGGGCTCCCCTCCTCCCGAGAGTCCTTTCATAGCTCAAACCAAGAATATGACACCCCTTTTAGGAGGTAGGCGGCCAACTCCACTCCCTCCGTCTCAGTAGCGCTCATAACACAAAGTGTCTTATGCATCTCATCAAAGAAGTCATGTGGGTCCTCCTCGGGATTAGCACCCATGAACACCGGAGGATCCAACTAAAGAAACTTGTTCACCTGGAACCACTAGAATCCCCTTGTGGGCTAGAAGAAGTGGGTGCAACATTTCATCTCTAGGCTTGAGAAGCCACTATCTGTGTCAGCATCTGGATAGCTCCCCTAAGATCCCCATTAGAAATACAAGAATCAGAAGCTGGGGCTGGAAGTAGAACCATAATATCAGTTGGAGGAACTACTGGACTCTCAGTAGGTGCAGGAACCGGTGTGGCCTGGTCAGGTGTAGTGGAATCAGGCAGTGTAGCAGTCGAGGGATTATCCTCACCCCTCGGGTATTCACCCGCATCACCAAATAAAGGGCCAACTGCCATTCCTGAGGCGGCATTGGCTCCTTGGCCAGTTCTTACTCTCTTCTTAGGTGACATGTAGTAAAAGTTAAAGGAATGCACGAGTTAGAGGAGAAATAGTTTAACAATCAGTTTCATCGCACGATCAAGAATATCAAAGAAGAGTATTATTCCTAAATGTCCAAGTAGCCTCCAACTTATAGATGTGGTCCACAACACACCGATAAGGAGGATTCTACTAGACACGGCTCTCAGACATCCTAGGATACTTTAAAACCTGAGGCTCTGATACCAAGTTTGTCATGCCCCAACCTTGGGAAGCACGACCGACGCTCAACCGAGTGAACCCGGTCGAGCAAGCCTGTAGATACGTTCTACCCAACTCACCCATGATCTACATGAATTCATTAATTAAACAATAGGAAGTTCATATATACAATACTAAATCATCTCATTAGTTACATCATTTTAAAGTCCAAAAATACACACATGCTTATAATTCTAGTAAAACAAGAGATCAAAACACAACATAATCTGTTTGACTTTTCTAGCACCCATGTACAACCCACGCTATGTCTATGGAGCCTCTAAAAGATACAAAAGAGTGTTATGATAGTGCCGGCAACAAGGCCCCGACTATACCTCAAAACGTGATAATGATATGAACAAAAGGTACAATACATGACCCCGGGATGAAGTGGGGCTTACCAAGTTTGTTGGGAAGAGGATGTGCCACTATCGTTGATCAACACTACCTACTATGGAACCACCTGCATCCATTTAAAGATGCAGCGCCCCGGCAAAAGGGACATTAATATTGTCAAATAGTACTAGTATGTAAAACTAAGCACCATCTCAATAGAATGAATAATAATACAAGGGGGACAGTCAATAATTCAATAAGAGCTTCAAATAATACTTAAGCATCAAGTTAAGGACCACATAAGTTTTCAAGTCAATTTCCATGTTATTAGGTTAGGTGATCTTTAGAGCCGATATACCATAATTCACAATACCACCGTATTCTTACACGGAGTCCGATCACGACCCGACCAGCTAAGTCATCTCATTTGAGACATCAACCATAACCCCAATTTTAATTATCATTTCCAGCACAGTCACCACCATGTGTGCGGCATGGTATCCGATCACGGACTGATCGGCTACGCCATCTTACCCAAGACATTACCTTTTTCCCTCAATCATCTCACATCATACTTCTTTCATATCTATTCAATTCATCGGCACTTATGGCCACAATTATAATACCATTCTTGGCACTTGGCCGAATTTCATATTTCATGCTCCCCTTTTCATTTTCACACACCATTATTATTATCGACCATAAGACTCTTCAATTCAAGGCTTTTAGGTACACATGAGAGCAATTAAGAGTCTTAGACAATTATAGATATTTTGTTCACATAATTTGGCATGATAACCTTCACTCTAGCATAACTTGAAATCGTAACAATTATAACACACACAACCACACTTTGAATATATATACTCAAAAGATAACATAGCATGAATAAATGCATTTGAAACACATATTGAACATGAACACCGTCGAATTTGATTCTAAGAGAGGGGTTTAGCCAACATACCTCAATTGAGCTTCCTTAAACCTTTAAAATGTTTCGGAATTCTTAGCAACTTCAATCTTTTTTAGAAATTTAACGAGTTAAACCAAAATTATGAAGATGATCAAGATTCTAGCTCACTTGAGCATATTATCAAGCACTAGGTGTGCATTAAGTTCGTAAGGCCCTTTTGTGAAAGATTCCATCATTCCCCAACCCATTCTCTACCATTTTCAGCTCACAACCTTCTCACATACTTCAAGAATACATGCATGAAAGATAACAACTACCACACCCAATAATTGTCTTTCTAATTATCCCTTTTTTAGTAGATTTTCGAAATTAAGAGCTAGGGCATAGATTCTTACCTTTAAGATGAGGACTTTCTTGATAATCTTCAAGGATTGAGTAATAATTGTTGGATATTAGGTTGAAGGTTACTCCCCCACATTAAGCACCCTTTCTCACTCTAAAATTATAAGAAATATGCACAAAAATGGACCATGGCATATGTTTTAACGAGGTAGGATCGGGTTTAAAAACCTCAAAAATTAAGCCTCGAGATAGGATATGCGGTCCGCATATCGGCCACAAAATTTGGTGCAAAAAAACTGCAAAAATCTGTCTAGGTCTGCGGTCGTTATGCAACCCGCAGACCTATTCTACGGTCGCATAATGCTCCGCAGAACCTCCCTCCGCAAAAATCTCAAAGCTGGATATGCAATCAGAGTGCGGCCTACGAAATGGTTTTGCGATCCCATAATGGGCCACAAAATTGACATAAAAATGGTCCATAAGACTATCTCACTATGCGGCCATTCTGCGGCCCGCAGAGTGATTACACGGCCGCATAGTGGGTCGCAGAAATGCCTATTTCTGCCAAATATTTTCCTTCAACTCCCCATCATCACGGAACCCCCATTTTTAGAAAAACATTCATGGGGCCTTACATCCTCCCCCATTTAAGATCATTCGTCCTCGAATGAGGGTCTAGGTTCACTATTAGCATCTTATGCAACTCAGTTTTCATACACACACCATCAGCCCCAAATTTGACTAACTCCCTAAATTCCCAAATATTTCGCCAGAATTTCCCCTGTAACTAGGCCTATCCACCTGTCCGAGGGCCCCAATAACACATCATTAAAACATATACATAAACCACTAACGTAACATAACTCATAACAACGCCAACTGTGGTCTTACAAGCAATATATTGCCAGGAAAGGAACACCCTTAACATCAACTGTACAAATGATCCATAATTCATAGAAAGTAACTCTTAGAATTTTCATAAATTACAACTTTATAAATACATAGCTATTCAAACAAATAAGGATACTTTTTCTTCATTTCTTCCTTGGTTTCCCAAGTAGCCTCTTCAACCTGTTGGTTTCGCCATAGCACTTTCACGGATGCAATTTCTTTATTTCTCATCTTTCGGACTTCCCGATCAATAATAAAAACTGGAATCTCTTCATACGTCAATTCCCCATTAACCTCAATAGCCTCAACCGGAACAATGAGTGTCGGATCTCCAACTTCTCTCTTCAACATAGACACGTGGAATACTGGATGCACTAATGACATCTCGGGTGGTAGCTCAAGCTTGTACGCCACCCCACCGATCCTCTGATTGATTCTGTACAGTCTGACATACCTCATACTCAATTTCCCTTTCTTACCAAATCACATTACACCTTTCGTGGGGGAAATTTTCAAGAATACCCAATAATCTTCTTTGAACTCCAAATCCCTACGACGAACATCCGAATAGGACCTCTGATGACTCTGAGCAGTCTTCAACCGCTCCTTAATGATCTTAACGTTTTCCATAGCCTGATACACGCGGTGTGGTCCTATCAACTCTGCTTCCCCAATTTCGAACCACCCAATGGGAGATCTACATCTCCTACCATACAATGCCTCAAATGGTTCCATTTTGATACTAGCATGAAAGCTGTTATTATAAGCAAACACTATGAGTGGCAAATGATCATCCCAGTTCCTCTTCAAGTCAAGAACACAAGCACGAAACATATCCTCAAGCGTCTGAATAGTCCGCTCTTCCTTCCCGTCGGTCTGTGGATGGAAGGTTGTACTAAGATTTACCTGAGTACCCAAACCTTGCTGAAATTTCTTCCAAAAATTGGCCGTGAAGTAATACCATCGATCGAAAATGGTAGAAACTGGAGTACCATGTAGCCTGACTATTTCCTTGATATACAATTGAGCATATTGTTCCGCTGTATGTGTTGATTTCATGAGTCGATCCACAATCACCCAAATTTAGTCAAACTTGCGCGGACTGCGTGGTAATCCTACCACAAAATCCATATTAATTAATTCCCGCTTCCACAAACGAATTTCTATGTTCTGTGCCAACCCATCAGGCCGTTGGTGTTCGGCCTTCACTTGCTAACAATTCAAACACCTAGCCACAAAGTCCGCCATATTCCTTTTAATGTCATTCCACCAATAGACTTCCTTGAGATCATGATACATCTTCGTAGAACCTGGGTGCACGGAATACCTAGTAGTGTGAGCCTCGGTCATGATTCTTTCCTGGAGACCATCTACATCTGGAACACACAGGCATCCTTAGTAACTTAGTGTACCATCATCGGTGCCAAGAGTAAATGTCATAGTTTTATGTTTATCAATTCTCTCCTTCAGTTGTACATACAATGGATTGTTGTATTGCTTCTCTTTGACTTCCAAAATGAAGCAATGATTCAGCCCTATTCTACACAATTACCACTCCTTCACTAGAATCCGCAAGACGAACTCCCAAACTAGCTAACTGGCGAACCTCCCTGGCCAACGGCCTCTGACATACCTCCAAGTGAGCCAAAATACCCATAGACGTACGGCTAAGAGCATCCGCCGCCACATTGGCTTTCCCCGGGTGATATTGGATATCGATGTCATAATCCTTGAGTAACTCAAGCCATCTTCTCTACCTTAGATTCAGCTCCTTTTGTTTGGAAATATATTGAAGGCTCTTATGGTCCGTGAATACATCCACATGGACCCCATACAAATAATGACGCCAAATATTCAATGTAAAAACCACCGTCGCAAGTTCTACGTCATGTGTTGGATAGTTCTTTTCATGATTCTTGAGTTTTCTAGAAGCATAAGCTATAACCTTGCCGTGTTGCATTAATACACACATAAGCCCAATTTTTGAAGCATCGCAATATACCACAAACTCATCGGTGCCCCCTGGCAGGGTCAACACTGCTGTCATAGTCAATCTTGATTTCAACTCCTGGAAGCTCCTTTCACAAGCATCAGACCATTGGAACTTAACCGCTTTCTGAGTCAATTCAGGATCAGATATGGACACTTTGAGTTTTGTGTTATGTCATTTGGTTTGACCAATGCCCCAACAGTATTCATGGAGTTGATGAACCGTGTGCTCAGACCTTTTTCTAGATCTGTTCGTGATTGTATTTATTGATGATATATTGGTATATTCTCGTTCCGAGACTGAGCATGCAGATCACTTGCGTATTGTGCTCAAAGTTCTACAAAAAGGGAAGTTGTATGCAAAGTTCTACATATGGTTGAATTCTATAGCTTTCCTTGGGCATAATATTTCAGGTGAAGGTATCCGTGTTGATAGACAAAAGATTGGGGGAGTAAAGACTTGGCCTAGACCTACGACACTGACGGAGGTTCGTAGCTTCCTCAGCTTGGCAGGTTATTATAGGAGATTTGTAGAGGGATTTTCTTCTCTTTCAGCACCATTGACAAAGTTGACTCAGAAGGGAGCTAAGTTTCAATGGACTCATGCTTGCGAACGGGGTTTTCAGGCATTGAAGGATAGATTAACTTCAGCACCGGTTCTAATGCTCCCAGAGGGGACCGATGGTTATGTTATCTATTGTGATGCTTCGGGCGTTGGATTGGGTTATGTACTAATGCAGCATGGTAAGGTTGTAGCTTATGCTTCTAGACAACAAAGAAATCACGAGAAGAATTACCCGACCCATGATTTAGAGTTAGACTCGGTGATTCATGCACTAAAGATGTGGAGAAACTACTTGTACGGTGTTCATATTGATATCTATATGGATCATAAAAGCCTTTAGTATATCTTCAAGCAAAAGGAATTGAATTTACGCCATAAGAGATGGTTGGAGCTACTGAAAGACTATGACATTGATATTTTATACCATCCAGGGAAGGCGAATGTAGTAGCTGATGCCCTAAGCCATAGATCTATGGGTAGCATGTCATGTTTACAACCAGAGAAGAGTGGGAGAGCTCATGACATTCATCAGCTAGCTAGTCTCGGAGTTCAATTACTGGACTCAAGTGATACTGGAATTACTATTCAGGACACAACAACATCCTCTTTAGGAACTAAAGTGAAGGAACGCCAGTACGAGGATCCTGTGTTAGCTCATTATAGGGATACAACCCCTCAGATGGAGAAGATACCATTTGAGATTGCAGAATATGGGGTCCTCAGATGTCGAGGATGATTATGTGTTCCAAATGTTGCGGGGGCTGCGTCGGCGGGTTATGGGAGAAACTCACTATTCTCATTATTCTATCCATCAAGGAGCAACAAAAATATATCATGATATTAGGGAAATATATTGGTGGGACGGAATGAAAAAGGATATAGCAAAGTTTATTGCTCAGTGCCCTAACTGTCAGCAGGTTAAGATTGAGCATCAAAAACCTAGTGGATTATTGCAGGCTATAGAGATTCCGACTTGGAAGTGGGAAGTAATCAATATGGATTTCATCATAGGCTTACCTCGTACCCAGCGTAAGTTCAATTCTATATGGGTGATTGTTGATAGACTTGCAAAATCAGCCCATTTTCTGCCCGTTAGGACTACATATTCCGCAAACGATTATACAAGGATTTATATTAAGGAGATAGTACGACTTCATGGTGTCCCTATATCTATTATCTCGGATAGAGATGCTCAGTTTACAGCTAATTTCTGGAGGTCCTTTCAAAAAGGATTGGGTACTCAGGTAAGTCTTAGTACATCATTTCATCCCCAGATAGACGGACATGCCGAGCATACTATTCAGATATTGGAGGATAAGTTATGGGCTTGTGTGATAGACTTCAAGGGTAGCTGGGATGATCATTTGCCGCTTATTGAGTTCGCGTATAATAATAGCTATCATTCTAGTATTCAGATGGCTCCATACAAAGCTCTTTACGGACGGAAGTGTAGGTTGTCTATAGGATGGTTCGATGTTGGGGAAGGATGTTACATCCCGCATTTCGTACGTTAAAGTTTCGCCGTAAGTTAACTAATGTAAGCTCGGGAACGATATTAGGGGTGCCTATGATCTTGATTCCTCATGTGAATTTTATTATATCTTCTGTTCATGGATCTCAGAAAAATACGTAGTTGATTAAGTTTATCCGAAAGGCATATTGATCTTATGACATTCTGAGAAATCTTATTAACGTGTTTCTTATGAATTTCATTCATTTATACATGTACATTGACCAATGACCAGATGGCGTTACATATGCGTATATTATATGTATATGGGATATAGGAAAAGGTTACGGCATTATATAGGTACCACCACCTGATGAGCTTGTATATGTTGATGATTTTGCCCACAGAGGCCGAGATGATATGATGGGATGCCCTCAGAGACTTGATGGTGTTATGTACACCTATACCTATGCATGATACGTTATTTATACGCACGTGCATGACATTATAAATGTTTCAGGATTCACAAAGTTATTTAGACTCACAGGTGAAATTCTTTACTCCATGTTTCATCTATGTCTTTATGTACTGATTTTCATGCCTTACAAACTCGGTACATTATTTGTACTGATGTTCCTTTTGCCTGGGGACGCTGCGTTTCATACCCGCAGGTGCAGGTAGATAGGCTGACAGTCCCTCTTTTTAGGATCGTTGATTAATGAGAGTTGGTGTGCTCCACTTGATCCGGAGTTGTTACTAGTTTTGGTACGCTATTTTTGGTATGTAGATATGGGTACGACGGGGCCCAGTCCCTTCCTTTATACAGTTGTACATTCTATTAGAGGTATGTAAACAGTTATGTATAGTGGATAGTATGTGGCCTTGTCGGCTTCCAGTCTTAGACGTGTAGTTGTCTATAGTAGCATCGCCTGCTCGCCCTACTGTATTCCTTATGTATATGTATATATGTCTTTTGGACATGTTTTCCTCGCATATGTCATTCACGTAATTCAGCAGTTTATTGACATATGCTATTTATGACCTGCCATTTAATTCATGTTTTTATCATAAACGCATGCTTAGGGGTGTTCAACAAGTAGGACTCGGGCACTCGACATGGCCCATCGGTTTGGGTCATGACAAGTGCCATACAAAGTACCACATGACTATGATAGTATGGTATATAAAGTGTGTTAAAAGTGATTAGTATTTTAAGTAATTTGAGATAATTCTTAATTGTGTGAGTAATTGGTTAATTATTGGTTAGTGAGAGATTAACAAGTTAACAAATTAATTAGAATTGTTGGCCAAGTCATCATGCAAAGTGGGGCCCACACCAACTAAGATAAAAGATCTATTTAATTTACAAAGAGAGATGCTTATATCTAATCAACAATGTAATGGATCCTCTTCAGCAAGTATCACACAAATTTTGCAATAGCAACGTGATTTGCTTCAACAATTCATATGAAGCTGCTTAATACTATAGCAGCATGAATATCATACTGATTTTTCCCTACATCGATTCGTCGTTCCGTGTTTTTCGCAAAAGATGTGGGTTAGAGGGATTGTTAAGAGAATCGGCTCAGGTATGTTAAGGCTATCCCTTCTTTCATTTTGGCACGATCCATATTATACAAATGAAATGAGCAAAGGCGCAACTTTCATAAATGACTCTATTCATAGAAGTGCTAGGGGTGCCTATGTCCTTGATTCCCCATTTGTCTTATTATTATATCTTCTATTCATGGGTCTTAGAAAAATACATAGTTGATAAAGTTTATCCGAAGGCATATTGATCTTATGACATTCCGAGAAATCTTATTAACGTACTTCTTATGCATTTCATTCATTTATACATGTACATTTACCCATGACCATATGGCGTTATATACGTGTATATTATATGTATATGGAACATGGAAAAAGGTTACAGCGTTATATACGCACCACCACCTGATCAGTTGGTATATGTTGATGATTTTGCCCACAGTGGCCGAGATGATATGATGGGATGCCCTCAGAGGCTTGATGATGTGATGTACGCATATACCTATGCATGATATGACATTTATACGCATATGCACGACATTATAAATATTAAATGATTCACAGAGCTATTCAGACTTACATTATAAATCTTTTATTTACTGATTTTCATTCCTTACATACTCGGTACATTATTTGTACTGATGTCCCTTTTGCATGGGGACAGTGCATTTCATACCTGTAGGTCCCGAAACACAGGTTGAGAGTCCTCCACGTAGGCTATCAGCTCAGCGGAAGGTGTTGGTGCGCTCCATTTACTCCAGAATTGCTTATTTGGTGAGTATGATTTGGGCATGTATTGATTGGTATGGCGGAGCCCTGTCCCGACCTTTATGGTCTTTATCTACTCTTAGAGGCTTGTAGATAGATTTCATGTATATGGATACTTGTATGGCCTTGTCGGCCTATGTTTTGAGTACATAAAGGATCGTGCAGGCCTTATAGGCCCGTATGTCATTTGTATAAGACGGTATGTCATGTTGGGTCATCCTATGTCGAGTATTTCCTCATGTTTTATTCTAGTTATCTCATGATAGCCTTTCCGGCTCATTTACTTATGATAGTATGATATGAAATATACGTTACGTTGATACTCGGTTGAGTAAGGTATCGGGTGCCCGTCACGGCCCATCGGTTTGGGTCGTGACACTAACAAGACTTCCTAATTGAATTATCCCTAAAATAATTAAGAGATTAAGCACACCCGAATATGGCTACATATAGTTCAATCCTATCCCTAGGTAGAATCTATAAAGTGATGGTTAATGCCTCAAGTTCTTGTTAATTAATCTTTTCCAACCCCAAATTATATTTTCCAAAATTAATTCGAAGTTAATGGGTGATTCCTAGGGTTATCTAATCCCTTTGGAAATATTAAAGAACAAGAATAATTAAAGAAATAATAAGTCACTTCACAATAAATAAAAATCGTTCAATACGTAAGCACAACAAGATAATTAATCCATACTTTAAATATGAATATTCCCATAAAAGAGATTCAAGTGTTGAAAAAATACTACACACTTAGATATTCAATACAAAGGAAGGAAATGAAGAAATGAACATAAATGGGCAAGAAATTAACAACCAAAACCTTCAAATATTCAAGACCCAAGTGAGTGTGCAAGAACACTAGCTCCAAAACGTATCTTCTCAGTCAAGAGACTAAAAAATAAGCCAAAGACCTTTTACAAATGAGGTAGGTTGTGTATTAAATGGTTTGGGGGTCCAAAACGTGAAATGCCATAACTACCCAATTTCTGCCTAGTTATAATGCTATGCGATCGCAGTGAACAACATATGATATACTTCGCGATTGTTTAACAACCCACGCGTTCGCGTAGTATAGTTGACCAGCCGCTGACCTGGCTTTCTTCTTCGCGTTCGCATCACTTCTTTCTCCTGGACTTCTGCGATCGCATATAACTCTCTGCTATCGCACAAAGCATTAACTGGCAGTAATCCATTTTTTCCAAGTTTACATATTTTGACTTGTTTTCTTTCGTATCTACTCCAAATCATATGATACCTTAAATATGCCAATAAACTCAATACACGCCTTAGTTTCTCAGCAAAATCATACAAAAGTCTAAGTATGAAGTATAGGTAAGTTAGTAAAATACCAACTTATCAGTGCGCGTCATGGCGTCCGATCTCAGCCTGATCGGCTAAGCCGTCTCAACACAAAGCCATGTGGGTCGACATCACATCACATCTCGCTAGCAATAATCTCATCCCATTTAAGGGAAATATCTCAATACATCAATCTCATCCCATATACGGGGAGACAATCTCATCACATCAACATGGGGATTTACCCCTCAATCACTCCTACACCAGCACGTGTAGTTTCAGGGTTAGGTTATTTCGACCTACCCTTCCTCAGTGACTAAATGATACTCCCAAAGCCTTTATTATTTAGAGAATTTACAACTCATTTCATAATTTTTCACACATATATCCATTTCATTGGCACTAGTGGCCACAATTGTAATATCATTCTCGGCACGTCGACCGTATTTCGTATTACATACTCACCCCTATAACTTTCAAGCGTTACTATGGATTATCATCAATAAGAGAATTTCAAATCAAAACTTTAAGTACACATATCGGCGAACATGAGTCTTAAGCACATTGAGTTTCTCTTCCACAATTAGGCATACTAACTTGCAATTGAAACATGATTTTTAAATCACAACACCTTTGGTACATTGATCATACTAGATTACATTCTCAGAGTGAATCATGATATGATAGGAACATTTGGAACACATTTTGAGTACATACATCTTTTAACACAACTTTATTCTGGAATAATCAAATCTATTAGGAAGGGCTCGGAACATGAGAAATAAGAATTTGAGCCAATCATAATTGCAACTTACGAGGACATCATGGAAATCGATTCTACAAGAGAAGTTTAGCCAACATTCCTTGCTTGAGCTTTCATAAATTACTACAATGTTTCGAAAATCCTAGCGACTTTAATCTATTAGAAACATGACAAATTTGAACCATAATTAGGAAGATACTCCGGGTTTCAGCTTATTTGAGCATTTTATCAAGCACTAGGTGTGCATTAAGGTTTCAAGGTTCTCCTATGGTGGATTTCATCATCCCATAACCCAGTGTTTACACATTTGCACTCAATAACCTTCCCACTAACCTTGATGGTACATGCATGCAAAAAAAAAACACTCAAGAATCACACTTCTCATTATCTACTTTCAGTCCAATCCCGAAATTGAGGGCTAGGGAGTAGAATCTTACCTTTTGGGTGCAGACCTTGTGAGTTTTCCTTGTTGAATTTAAAAGATTGAGCAAGGGTTGATGAAAAAAGTGCTTGGGGCTTCCTCCTCTATCTCTCTCTCTCTAACGCACTCCCCTCACTCTAAAATGGCAGATTTTTACCTTCTAAATGAGACCTAATGGATTTTAATCAAATGGGGTCAGGTTTTAAAAATCAAAAAATAGACCCTCCGAACTCAACTCTGCGGTCGCAGAGTGCACTACAGATCAGGTCTGCGGCCCGCAAAATGGACCGCAGAAACGGTTCCAAAAATTGGGCTGGTCTGGCCTAGTCTGTGGCTAGGTCTATGGCCTGCATATCAATTATGCGGCCGCATAATGGACCACAGAATCTCCCTCCAAAAATCATCATGCTGGTTTTGCAATGGATGTGTAGCCCGCAAAACGATTATACGGTCGCATAATTGTCCGCAAAACAAGCTCCAAATTGTCAAATTTCTATGCTTCACTATGCGGCGGATCAGCGGTCGTATAATGGACCGTAGAAATGCCCTGTTCTACAATAATATTTCTTCAACTCCCCAACGTTCTATTCAACCCAAAAAGTCTGTACCTCGGCACCATGAAATTTCGGGTTTTCTACAACCCTCAAATACAATAGTCTATCTCGGCACCATGAAACTCTAGGTTTTAGGTGAAATTTTTACAAGACCTTACATGGGCATTGTGAGTTATCGAGTGTTTTGTTCTATGGCTTTAAGCCAAGGGGGAGAGTCTACTATTGACGATTTGATTGCATGGTTATGTGTTGTATTGATTTCAATATGAGGCATACTCGTGGATCGATTATGACTTGCAGAGGTTGGTTTTGAGGATGACTTAAGCAAGTAAATTTCTGGATGCATGGTGTATTACACTTTATGGGTATATGGGAATCATGGAATGATTGAGTTGTTATTCGTGAAGGATATAATGCACATGGAGTTGGAATTTGCTCGGTTAAGTTAAGGCAGTTACTCCTTTGGGTGTTGTCATGTTAATGGGGCACAAGTCGTTCGGCCTGTTTGGGCGGTGCAATTGAGATTTGAACAGAGTGGATGACTCTTGAGAAGGTTCTAGAGGATTCAAGATTTAGATGTAGCAATTGAGAATTTTTCAAATATGTTTATGGCTAGAATATGAGATTTACACTAGACAGTGTCAAGACTCGTGGTATTTCTATATCATTATGAATTATACATTTTAATATCAGGAAGGTGAAGGAAATGACTTTAGATTCATAGAAGGTCTCGATTGTGGTACTTTATGGTGCTTAAGAGGGAATACATCGGCTTATAGGCCTTAGGGCAGTGTGGTTTTATGCTAAGATCTCTTATGGTGAGCTTTGGAAAAGGATCGTGGTGTTCTAGCAAGGAGAAGTGTCAAGTTGTGGGTAATTCGGAAGGAACTCGAAGAAATAGGATAGCTTGGTAGTAGGTTGGATCAGCATGGTAATGCATATGATCGGTTCTTTGGGTTCTTATGATGTGGTGAGTCTCTACATGTGTTTTGTGGCAATACTCTTGGGTTTGACGACCTGTGTGGCTTGGTTGAGCTAGAAAGATTCACTTTTGATGGCTTGGTTATGTGGAAATGGGTTTCGAAGAGTTCTGGATGGTTTCTACCATGATTTGAGATGGATATTTCCTACTTGTGTGAGGAGCATGTTGCATATTGTGATTTTCTCCTGGACTGGATCAAATGGAAGGTTTATGACTGATCAGGTATGTATTCTGCTGATGACTTAGAGTTGATTATGAGATTCTCATGCTTTTCATATAATGTCATGATATATGCGGTGCGTCGTGTGGGATTGAGATTTGCATGTGCAAGGTCACGATTGAGTTTTGAAGGGAAGGTCATGAATTCGTAGACAACATGGACAGTTTTAGATTACTAGATGAATTCTATTACTACTTGGTATTGCCTGAGAAGGGTGCGCATATCAGAAGGCGCACTGTGTTTTGACTTACGGATGCTTCATTGGTATTGCGGTACTTGCCTGGTTGACCGACTGCTGATGTTCAGATTTTGCTATGTGGCATGGAAGAATTATAGAAGTATTTCTCGTGGGGATGATTATGTATGATAGATGTGTTAGTCATTCGAGTGGTGGAGTTGGGATCGGCTATGGCGATTATTATGTTCTATGGAATTTGGAGTCTAGGAGTTCTCAGAAGCATATTGTTTTGGGGGTTACGGACTTTGAAGATGTGGCCAAAGTTAGCTAGATGGTAGTACGTGCTATGGTTATGTCATTGAGGACGTTTGGAGGGCCATTTATCCATTTAGGGATGACCAGAGTTGAATTGGGGTCCATTGGTAGGCCCAATGAGGATGTGTATTCTACACCTGGTCAAATTTGTTGACTCAACACCATTATTGTTGTAAGGTGTGTCATTTGGATCCAATTGACCTTTTTCGTATTCTGATATGTTCTATGTGTTACTATTATATGCTACGAGGGATTGTTATTTGTTGATTATATGCACACCCGATGCGGTTCTGTTTGGGCATTGTAGCAGAGTTTGAGCGAAATGGTTATTAGAATGTTGAATGGTTGATTGCGCCTCAGTTATGGTCTTTTTGGGATGTGTTATATTGTGCTATTCGCTTCTCCATGGTTATGGTCATGCACTTTGTGTACTTGATGTCAAATTATGCGTTGTTATTGATTTTGAGCATTATGGAATGAGGTATTTCATATGGACCGGTATTAAGATTGGGTCATACATTGCGGCGGCGTTATGCTAGGATATGATCGTTTGTGCTTATTTCGTGTGTTATGTTTCCCCCTGTCTGGTGGATTGATAGCATTGCGCTTCGTGGTGGTATCTGTTGAGCTGGCAGGATGGTTTCTTCATTTCCATTCTCTTTCCATCATTGGGTATATTTAAGTTATTGTTCGTTGGTGTACGGATTGCATGGTATGTGGCTCTAAGTAGGATTTGTGTGACAGGTCGGTTGAGTAGCTTGTACTTGATGAGTTGAGGTTATTAGGCCTGAAATGAGTGCCATCGGATTTGAATAAGGTATGTTTACAAGAATTGTGTCCCTAGTCAACTTAGATTTTGGATATGGTTCTTATCAGGCAAGAGAGCTCCACTACTTGTTAATGTGATGGGTGGTTATGAGTTTCTATATGTTTCTTTTATCATTGGCAGTGTACGAAGGTTCAGAACAAGATTTTAGTTGATAAGGTTTGTTACCGGTGTCGGGTTAGTTATCAAGCATCTATTGTGGTGGAAAGTTATCGCTATGAGTATTTGAGTTATATGGTATATTATGTGATTATGTCTTGAGATATGGTTATGGATTGATACAGTTTTTTCAGAGTTATACGGTGCATAGATGCAAGAATCGGGTCATATAATGAGTTCCGGATGTTGGGGATTTGGGTTTTAAGGTTTATGGACTAAGGTTGAAGTAAGGATCCTCTGTTAGGTGGTGGTGTTGGGCTTATATGGATTGGGGTGACATGGGATCACCCATAGTTATGTGTATGGTGAGGGTATAAGGAGATTTGATGTCTTTGGATAGACTCTTGGCACGTTGGAGGACGAACGTATGTTTAAGTGGGGGAGAATGTAACGACCCGATCGATCGTTTTGAGCTTTAACATTCCATTTGGTGGGCTGAGACTTTGAGTAGCCTCATATTATGTATCATGACTTGCGTGTATGGTTGGTTTCAGTTTTCGAGCGGTTCGGGATTGATTTTGAAGAATAATTCTTGTTTTAGAACCTTTAAGTTGGAAGAGTTGACCAAGGTTTGACTTTTGGGTAAACGAACTCTGAATCGGGTTATAATTATTTCTATAAGTTCGTATGATAATTTTGTACATGTCCACAAAGTTTGGTTAAATTCAGATGAGTTTTGGATAAGTTTGGGTTGTATGGTGATTGTTTTCGGTTTCGACATCGATTTGAACATAAAAGTTACCATATAGAGCAAACAGCCTCTGACTCATGTTTCGACTAAACCATTATATCTGTATCATAATTTTGGAACCATGGCAACTGAAATCATCAAGTTTCGACATCGTATGAGGAATGTATGTCATTTTACTAAGAATTGGGTTGCTAGATTTGTCCGATTAATTACGAAATTGACACTGAATTCGTATTTAAAAATCTGCACTATTTCCAAATCCAAATATTGAAACCAACATATCTCCTTTATTATAAGGTCAAATGGAGTGATTCAAATTCCTAACTTGACTTGAAATTTACGAGGAATCCATTGGAGGCATCAAAAGCAAGTTTCAGGATCGTTTAGCACAAGAAACGAGGCAGAACAACTAGGCGTTTTTGGCTATTAATGTTGTTGGAGTTTTTTTCTTATCTTGAAAGTTTGGCATTGAGAGAATTCAAGGATGTTCTTCCATGGGGTAAGGTCTAAACCATAACCTAAGTATTTTCCTTTGATTCATTCCCTTGGTTTAAGCTTTAATCCACGATTTTAATTGAAATCCCATTTAATTCTTTAAATCAAGACCTAGGGTTATGTCAAAAATTTTAAAAGTTTAAAATGAGTTAGAGGCATTTATTTCTCGATTCCTTTTGGGGTTTTGTCCTCTTATATTAGGGAAACATCATACTTGAATTTGGCTAGTTTTGGAGGAGTCTTTCGGGAGTTATGGGACCCAACTAGTGTGGGTTGGACTCTTGGGTTATGAACACCCAAGAGCGATGTTTTGGCGAATTGGTTGAGCTATCCGACTCCGATTAAGTTAGTTTTTGTTCATGTGAGCTTGTTTTGGTTAGGGCTTCGCTCGGGTATGCTTGGATTCAGAATCCAAGGTGGGCCCAACATTGACTTTTGTTTACTTTTTGGTTGACTTCGTGCTTTTGATTAAACATTCTACCTTTATCGTTTGGGTTTGTTTCCTTTGGCATTATTTGATTTTCTTGACATTCTTTTGGCTAGTTTCGAGCCGTTCAGAGGTTGATACGCGCAAGACGGCATTTCTAGAGTATTGTTTGGCTTGCTCAGTATTGTTTTGGCTTGTTTGAGGTAAGTATTTTATCTAAACTTGGTTGAGGCACTAGTTGCCTGAATTATTTGTAATAGCTACGTACTATAGGTATATGTGTGGGGTTTGAGCCCATGTTCTAACACTGAGGATATTTATCCATGCTCGGGTTGTGCTTAGGCTATGAAAAGCCTAGTATTGGCTGTTAAGCCTTAAGCTATGATATTTCTCATATTTGTAACATTGTGTGAACTATTTGAGCCATGTTTGAGGCTCCATAGAGGTTTAATCCCTGAATGAACTTGATAAATGCTATTCTGTGATGAAATTGCCGATTTTAGCTACGATAACACACTTTGCACATGCCTACACTTTAGTATGTCATTTAGCAGTCCAGGATCATGAGATTTTTTACTCATTCATCACATACATGTATTCTTGTTTATTTATTCCAGTGTGATATGATTGGACTGGATTCCTAGGTTAAGTGCCATCACGACGGGCTGGTTTTTGGGTCGTGACACAAAGCCTCCTGGACCAAAGGCATAGGACGGGTAATGCACGCATAGGATGCGATTTAGAATTGAACTAGAGTGCTCCGGGGCAAACAAATTTAAGATAGTAATTGGGTAGCAGGAGATGATAGTATGTGCCCGCTGAATAATACGAGCAACCCCTACCCTAAGGGAGTTGCGAAGTATTTTTTATGTTTCACGAGGTGATCATTTAGGCTAAAAAATATAGGATCCCCCTCCCCCCTATACGCTTACTACTTGCGCCCTTGTTTATTTGAACTTAGATCAAACTAGGTTGTACCTTATAGTCCTTAAAATATTACACCAATCACTTATTAATGTATAGTCTACTTCCTTCATATGCGCAATCTTCTTTATATTTGTTCACATATTAGCTGGATATTTCGATTCCGCCCTATCTTCCTTTAATTTACTTATTCACATAGGACAACTATAATCTAATAATCCTACATAGCTTAAAATTCGGGTAGGAACAACAGTTATGGATCTCGAAGAATGCCTAACCCCTTTTCTTCGAGGGAATTTGAGCCCTTACCCGATCTTTGGTGACATAAACTAGTTTTAATCAGAGTTACTTGCACATAAGTGTCCTAACGCACCTCAAATCATTAGGTGGCTCTTCTCTTTTAATACCCATTTTAAAGATTTATCACATGTCGCAACCCGCTTTCACGAGAAAATGGGGCGCAACATGTGCAGCGAGAGCCTGGGCTCCTCCCCAGCCTGTGAAGTAGCTAGGGAAACCGAGATCACACCCGCCTGAGTCATACCATGAGCCAAAGTCTCCTGGAGTCTAGGTGTAGCACTAGGTCTCTCTTGAGCTCGAGCTTGTCCCACCGGCTCAATATGATCAGGAATCTACTCACTCAGCTGGGTCTACTAGTGGCTCCTTAGTGGCTACTCTAGCAAGGCCCCTAACTGCCCCGCGTGCTCTACTCTTATCTTAGCCTCGGCCTCAACCTCCATGGGTCTATCCTGGGTTACTTGAACCTGCACCGTTGTTCCAAAAGAATGTGTCCTTGCCATGTGTGAGTGAATACAAGAGCAAGGGTTCAAACAAATCCGCACGATAGAGAATGAAAGAAAGAGAAGTTTTCCTAACAGTCGTGTGGCCTTTCGAAGATAAGTACAAACGTCTCTGTACAGATCTGCAAGACTCTACTAGACTTGTTCATGACTCGTGAGACCTAAGCAACCTAGGGATTTGATAACAAGATGTCACGACCAAAAACTACCACCAAGCATGATGACACCTAACCCACTTGATAGGCAAGAAAATCATACAAAAAATAATAATAAATAAAGAATAATTGAGTCTGAAAGTCGAATAATCATAGATAAGTACCAAATCAATGCAACAAATCCCCAGTAACTCGTAACACTAAATCATGAGCTCTAATATATGAATACAAGTATGATAATACAATATGCTACCAGAAACATTAACAGTAATGAAAGATAGAAGGAAATTATAGGGACCACAATCAGGATGCAGCTCTACCTTGGGTCTCACCGCAATAGAAATAGCTCTCAATACTTAGTTGTGTCCAACTCCTGGATCTGCACAATTAAGTACAGAGTGTAGTATGAGTACAATAGACCCCATATACTCAGTAAGTATCATGACTAAACTCGGCAAGGTAGTGGCGAGGGTGGCCAATGATACTCACTTGTCAATCCTGTATAGTTCATGAATATATATATATATATATATATATATATATACACACACAACAATAGTACTGGAATCTAATCATAAAGTACAGGTAAGGCCTACTGTGCATATAGAGAAAATATGCACAAGCATTGTAAACAAACTAATAGTTCAGCATATTGCAAAAGTATGCATCTGATATCAAATAATCTGTCAACAGTTACATATAGAGAAGATATGCATGTATAACAAGTCAAGATATACACACTAACATACAGAGAAGATATGTTCCATGATGCATTCCACCAAGTAAAGTAGGATATAGAGAAGATATGCATATGAAGGAATTTACACATTTCAGAGCTAGCATATAGAGAAGATATGCGAAAAAATGATGTGTATATCCAAGGAGTTTGCATATAAAAAAGATACCCAAAGCCCAAACACTCATCGGCTTTCATAATCTGCGTGTATGTCATCAAGAGAGAAACATGAAAGGATGACCCTAGGGGGATAGATCTTTATCCACACACTGCAGTGATAACTCCCGTGCCATAATCATAATGATCGCACAGACAACTCACATGCTGTAATAACTCAACCCGCACTGATCGCTCACATTCTGTCAAACTTGTCCATCTCACAGAAAGCATAACAAGAATACATGTATACGAACATCGTATATCAAAACAGATACTCATGGACCGAGGAAAATAATATGCTAAGGTGTATGCATGTGCGAAGTGAACGACTACAACTTAGATTAGGCGATTACTCCATACAACAATGAGTATCATGTCCAAACAAGAAATCAACACCTACAAAGGAAACAACAACAAAATTCAGCATTGAAATTCAACAAAATTCAGCAATAATTTTGAAGGATTTGCCTAATGCTAAAGGAAACAACAAGGCCTTAACTACAGCTCTTGTCTCTCACAACATGGAGACATTGAAAATGTTTGATAATCTGAGCATGACAGTAGCTTTTACTCCAGGTGGTAATACAATTTTGGGGGATCAACAAGCAATACATATTGTGCAAGAAAGACTAACTGGGCAGCAGCAAATTGGTTATAGAACTCCAGCTATTTTAGCATAAGATCGAAGGCTACTGGATGTTTTGGTAAGTATAAAATATTCCTTTAATTCAACTCAAATATTTAGCACTGGACACACGGCTAAGAACATGAACAATATCCAAAACTTTGAGCAACATCAAGGTAAGGAAATCATGGAAAAGACACACAACCTAAATGTGTAGATGACACAAGATATTGCCCAAAACTCATCAGATGCAGTTAACGTGGAAAGAGATATGTATGAAGAAAGAGAGGAAGAAGAAATGCTACAAGAATGTCGAGCAGAGGCAGCTAAAAGAGGTGATTTATCACTTATGCATAGTGAAAAAATTAAGAAGTCACACATAAGGAAGAAGAAGTATATGTTAGGCGACTCCCAATGAGAGTTGCAAAGAAAAAAGTGGTTGCCCTAACCACGCCAACGAGATCCAACTGTTCCAGAAGGAAATAATGAATTTTGAATGCATATTCAATAGGTTTGATGAAGATGACAAAGAGCTACAACTTAAAGAAGTCACAAGTTTGAATAAGAAGGGGCAAGACTCAATCTTCTACTACATTTTATTAGCATAGCTATGTGTATCATCATCAAATAGTATGTTATAAACTTTGTGATGATCATAGAATACTTAGTCCTTTCTAGTTCTTACTTTTTACATGCTTGCTAGTAGGTGAGGATATTTTATGCCTCAATAGGATTTGTAAAGTAAGGTCTAGCCCAGTATGTGTTTTGCTTATGTCTTATGCCTTTGGGAATGTATCCAAATGGCTATGAGATGATATGCCCTCGTGAGACTTTGCCGGCAGCTACAGCATGATGCTCTGCATGAGGCTGCCTTCATAAGGCAAACGAGGCACAGAGGAGTGATTATATAGCCAAGGCATAGAGGCAACACTACTGTAATTTAATCGGATGAGAAAGCTTTCTCATAAAATTCTCTTTGTAGTGGGATTATTCTAATTATTTCTGATATACATTCTAATACATATTCTATGTATTCTATATCTTGGGTTCTTTGATATTGTTCTATATTATCTTTTACTAGGGTTTTTAGTAAATTTATATTATCTGTAGTTTGTTGCCAGTATTGTAGATATGTATGATTCATTATATGTTATCAAAATATAGATCTAGTTCATATAAGTCTGTTTCTGGTATAATTAGTTCTATCCAGTTTTGATTCATTATTTCTGTTATTTCAAAACTAATTAGTTTTTCATAGATTATTCTTCTTACATCATTATTAATGGTTTTTAGTATATATAGTATAAGTGTTTTATAACTAATATCGTCATCTATTAAGTAAGTGTTCATCTTATCATATGATTTGCTAAACATATTCCTTTTAATCTCTATGTTTATTATCCTTATTAATCATATTATAATAAGTTATTTTAATCACCTTTTCTGGTCACTACCATGATTTTCTGCTTCAATCAATTACTCTAACAGCGCTTCAACTCTTGTTTACTCCCCTAAACGGCCTCCTGCCTACCGGTTTCAACTTTAGGATGCATAGTCTGGGCTTACCTATTCTTAGCATATTTTTATGGCAAACTTACTTAAGATGATTTTTATAACAGTATTATTATATGATGGATAATTATAATCTACATGTATGAGATTATCAGGAATATAATGAATTAGCTACTCATAGTTATAATATGACATACCTGGTTTTGTATGTTCCTGATGTCTTCTTGTTGATTTATAGTTTTCATATTTTTTTGTTAATCCTTAGCTTCTTGATTCATAGCTTTCCTTTAGCTTTCCTGTATTTTCTGTATTTTGTATTTTAGAGAGAAGAGAGAGAAGCCCTTGGATGCTAATGTGCAGCCTATCTTATTTCATAAATGAAAGGCTTATTTAAAGATTACAAAATGACTTTTACTATTCATGAACGACCTTTACTGTTCATGAAACTGACTCTTGACTCTTACTATTCATGAACGACCTTTACTGTTCATGAAACTGACTCTTGACTCTTACTATTTATGAACGACCTTTACTGTTCATGAAACTGACTCTTACTATTTACTTTACGACTTTTACAAAAAATAAAATAACATAAAGAAAAAGAAAAGAATCTAATATATCTTTCATATTATTTTGTCTGCCATATATCTTTGTCGTCTAGCTTGTCGTCTTCTTTTTCAGTAATCTTCTTCTTGTTTATTCCAGTTGTACGTCTGGAACAATATTATCTTCTCCTTTGCATTTTGAGCATATGTGGTCTGGATATTTGTGACTGATTAACTTGCAATATCTTGTTAATAATTCTGGAGAAATAAAATTTGTCCTTATAGCTCTTGTGGGTTGTAGATTGTTCTGGCTTCAAAAGACTTAAGACCCATTGTCTTAATTCTTCCATATCTGGTTCTCGTATTTCTCTGCAATTTGAATATATCATTGTCTGTTCTCTTGAATAATAACTCCAAATAGCATTCTGGTTTAGGTAGTTGTTTGCTAGTTCATTTAGTATAGTGGATATTCCGATAATCCTTTTATTTGCATAAAAGTCTGGAATATTTATTTTTTCTATCTCTTCTTGTTCTTCTATTTTTTCTGGTACGAGCATCTCTCTTGTAAGTCCGATCTTGATAACTTGTATAATAGGTTTTATTTCTTCATAAAGTATTTCTGCTATAGCTGAATAAAATCTTATATAGAACAATGTTCCTTTGGTTATCCTTTTGTATTGCATAAATGCTCTGTATAATTCTGGTATGGTAGCTATCTCTTGTCCTGTTTGTGTGTATACTGTATCTAGTAATCTGTAATTGTAGCAAGTGGCTACTAGTTTTGCATTTGTATTTGGTAGTGCTATTAGTTTATTATATCCTGTTAGATAATGAGTAATATAATCTTCATCTGGATTTTGGGTAGTTTGGGATCTTGGATTTTTGTTTAGGAAGTTTTGTATTTTGTATATGTTGTCTATATATGTACGGGTTATATGGTTATATGTCTTTTTGGCTTGGTTCAGGCTTTCTTTGTAGGTGTTTATTTGTGGTGGTAGGAATATTTCTTTCTGGGTATGTTGGATATTTTTCTGTATGAATGGTTTTGAAAATAGATTGTTCATATTTGTATTTGTATATCTAGGTTTAATTTCTTCCTTCCTCTTTGCAGATAAACTGCTAGCTGTGCTACTTCCTGCAACTGCATTTAACAAACTGTTATGAGTTTTTAGGTGTTTCTCAACGTCACCTTCTAGCTCTGGAATTTTAGAGACTTCTGATCGTCTTATCTCCGCATTTTTCAAGTCATGCTGCTGACCACTAGCTGTTTTCTTTATTATCTGTATCTCTTCTTCTATGCTTTCCACTTTTTTACAAAGTGTAGTCATAGCTAAGAGTAGATTTTTCATTGTATTATCTGGTTCAGTTTGGGTAGCTTTGTCTTGATAAGTAATCTGCAACAACATTCTTGTTAGTAGTGATTATTTCAATTGTAAATGTAAAGTTTAATATATTTAATACCAGTCCGCGTATTTCTTTTGTTGTAACTGAATCTTGTACTTTTCTGGTTATGCACATTTTAACTTGGGTGTTATCTGTTCTTACAATAAATCTGTTGTAAACTATATAGACAACATATACAAAATACAAAACTTCCTAAACAAAAATCCAAGATCCCAAACTACCCAAAATCCAGATGAAGATTATATTACTCATTATCTAACAGGATATAATAAACTAATAGCACTACTAAATACAAATGCAAAACTAGTAGCCACTTGCCACAATTTGGATGTACAGATAAATATTATAATAAAAAATGGAAAACAAAGAAATATAATAAATACAAGTCAAAATATAAAAATAAAAAACCAAGAAAAAGATATTATGTAAAAAATTATCAGAATAAAAGACCATTTAGACCAAAAAAGAAATTAACAGAATGTACTTGTTATAACTGTGGAAAATTAGGACATATAGCTAAAGACTGTAAAGCACCTAGAAACTTAAAGAAAAAACAAATAACTGAAATCATAATTGATGATGAAGAATATATGCAAATGGAATATATAGACTATGAACTAGATAGTGAAGATAGTGTATATGAAATATCAGATATAGAAGATGAAATAGGAGATGAAATAACTAAAGAAGATGATGAAACCTAAGGATTAAAAAAGAAATAGAAGTAATAACACGAGAAGAATATAAAGATGAAGAATCCTCAGAACAAAAAATTATATTTGATAATAATATATTTGAACAAATAAAAGAAAAAGAATTAGACCTCAGTGTCGAAAAAATATTTGAAGTACCTACAATAAAAAATTGGTTCAAAAGACAAAAAGAAGAATATTACGTGGTTAGTCAAAAAGAACATATAATTGACTGTAAATATACAAAAGGAAAAGCCAAAATACCAATAATAAATAAAAGAATAATAAATAAAGAAATACAAGATATAAAGGCAAGAAACCCAATTAAATATGTACACCTAGGAGGAACTGAAATACTAATAAAAGCATGTTTCAGGGAAGGAATAGATACCCCTATAGAAATATATTTAGCAGATGATAGAATAATTCAACCTATAGAAAAAAGCATAATAAGTGCAATAAAAGGAAATCTCATATATCAAAAATTCAAATTCATAATAAGTGCCAACTATTCAATAGCAATAAACGATAAGAATATAGATAAATCATTAGTACTATACTGGAAAATGTCAGGAATAGAATTAACACCTGGAAGTAAAATATTTACAGCTAGATGTAAAAATCTATACGTCTTAACAACAAAACATAAAATAGCAGCAAAAAATAAAATTAATAAAATCAAAATAGAAAACCCGTTTGAAAGAATAGTTACAGTTATTGACAATAATGAATATAGTTATAAAGAAATTGACATGGAAGAGGATTTAGAAATAGTGAAAGAAAGATTAAGTACATCAAGTATACCAAACCAATTAACTTATGAAACACCAACATCATCAAGAATAAGTACATCAAGAAGAGAATATATAATCCCAAAAAATTTAATAAAAAACACAAAAGAAAAAATAAATACATACCACTACTATATAACTGGAATCATGGAACAAAGAAAATATCAAATATTAATAAATACAGGACAAGAAGAAAACTATATCACAAGAGAATTAGTAACAGAAACTGAAATAATAACTACTGAACAATTATGCCCTGAATTACCTAAAGAATTAATAATAAATGAAGAAATAACAGAAAAAGAAATAATTATTGGAGGAATACCTCTAATAATACAATTTAAAATATATCAAGAAAACGAAAATGAAAACATTACACTAGGAATAAAATGGTTAGAAAAAGTAAAACCATACAGTCTAGGAGATAAGCAATTAACAATAACATGCAAAGATAAGAAAATAATAATAAAAAGAACAGAAGAATGAAAATATATATACTCGCAAAAGTCATAGTAGAAGGATATTATAATAGATACTATACACCAATGATAGATACAGGAGCAGAAGCTAATATATGTAAATATAATTGTTTACCAACAGATAAATGGGAAAAATTAAAAACACCTATGGTAGTAACAGGATTTAATAATGAAGGTAGTATGATTAACTACAAAGCCAAAAATGTAAAAATACAAATATGGAATAAAATATTAACTATAGAAGAAATATATAACTTTGAATTCACTACGAAAGATATGTTACTAGGAATGCCATTTTTAGACAAATTATACCCACACATAATAACAAGAACACACTGGTGGTTTACCACACCATGTAAAAATAAAGTAGGAGCAAAAAGAATAAATAATAAACAACGAAAAACTACAGAATGGATACGAGGAAATGAAAAAATCACACAAAAATTAGAAAATATAAGTAAAAATACAACTACTCAATTAGAAATTATTATATTCACAATAGACAAAGTAAAAATAATCCAGAATGAATTAGAAAAATTATATAATGATAACCCTCTAAAAGGATGGAATAAACATAAGACAAAAATAAAAATAGAATTAATAGAGGAAAATAGTATAATAACACAAAAACCCTTAAAATATAACTTTGATGATTTAGCAGAATTTAAAATGCATATAAAAGAACTATTAGATAACAATTATATACAAGAAAGTAATAGTAAACATACAAGTCCAGCATTCATAGTAAATAAACATAGTGAACGAAAAAGAGGAAAAAGTAGAATGGTTATAGATTACCGAAATTTAAATGCAAAAACTAAAACATATAATTACCCAATACCTAACAAAATATTAAAAATAAGACAAATCCAAGGATATAATTACTTTAGCAAATTTGACTGTAAATGAGGATTTTACCATCTAAAACTAGAAGATGAATCTAAAAAACTAATAGCATTTACAGTGCCACAAGGATTTTATGAATGGAATGTTTTACCATTTGGATATAAAAATGCACCAGGAAGATACCAACATTTTATGGATAATTATTTTAACCAACTAGAGAATTGTATAGTATATATAGATGATATATTACTATATTCAAGAACACAAGATGAACATATAAAATTATTAGAAAAATTCATACATATTATAGAAAACTCTGGTATAAGCTTAAGCAAAACCAAAGCAGAAATTATGAAGAATCAGATAGAATTTTTAGGAATACAAATAGATAAAAATGGAATAAAAATACAAACACACATAGTACAAAAAATAATCAATCTTGATGAAAATATAGATACAAAAAAGAAATTACAATCATTTTTAGGATTAGTAAACCAAGTAAGAGAATATATACCTAAATTAGCAGAAAACCTAAAACCTCTACAGAAAAAACTAAAAAAGGATGTAGAATATGGGTTCGATGAAAAAGATAAAGAACAAATAAGGAAGATTAAAATATTGTGTAAGAAACTACCAAAATTATACTTCCCAGATGAAAATAAGAAATTTACTTATATTGTAGAAACAGATTCGAGTAATCATAGTTATGGAGGAGTTCTTAAATATAAATATGATAAAGAAAAAATAGAACACCATTGTAGATATTACTCAGGATCTTATACGGAACCACAAGAAAGATGGGAAATAAATAGAAAAGAATTATTTGCATTATATAAATATTTATTAGCATTTGAACCATATATAGTTTACAACAGATTTATTGTAAGAACAGATAACACCCAAGTTAAATGGTGGATAACCAGAAAAGTACAAGATTCAGTTACAACAAAAGAAATACGCAGACTGGTATTAAATATATTAAACTTTACATTTACAATTGAAATAATCACTACTAACAAGAATGTTGTTGCAGATTACTTATCAAGACAAAGCTACCCAAACTGAACCAGATAATACAATGGAAAATCTACTCTTAGCTATGACTACACTTTGTAAAAAAGTGGAAAGCATAGAAGAAGAGATACAGATAATAAAGAAAACAGCTAGTGGTCAGCAGCATGACTTGAAAAATGCGGAGATAAGACGATCGGAAGTCTCTAAAATTCCAGAGCTAGAAGGTGACGTTGAGAAACACCTAAAAACTCATAACAGTTTGTTAAATGCAGTTGCAGGAAGCAGCACAGCTAGCAGTTTATCTGCAAAGAAAAAGGAAGAAATTAAACCTAGATATACAAATACAAATATGAACAATCTATTTTCAAAACCATTCATACAGAAAAATATCCAAAATACCCAGAAAGAAATATTCCTACCACCACAGATAAACACCTACAAAGAAAGCCTAAACCAAGCCAAAAAGACATACAACCATATAACCCGTACATATATAGACAACATATATAAAATACAAAACTTCCTAAACAAAAATCCAAGATCCCAAACTACCCAAAATCCAGATGAAGATTATATTACTCATTATCTAACAGGATATAATAAACTAATAGCACTACCAAATACAAATGCAAAACTAGTAGCCACTTGCTACAATTACGGATTACTAGATACAGTATACACACAAACAGGACAAGAGATAGCTACCATACCAGAATTATACAGAGCATTTATGCAATACAAAAGGATAACCAAAGGAACATTGTTCTATATAAGATTTTATTCAGCTACAGCAGAAATACTATATGAAGAAATAAAACCTATTATACAAGTTATCAAGATCGGACTTACAAGAGAGATGCTCGTACCGGAAAAAATAGAAGAACAAGAAGAGATAGAAAAAATAAATATTCCAGACTTTTATGCAAATAAAAGGATTATCGGAATATCCACTATACTAAATGAACTAGCAAACAACTACCTAAACCAGAATGCTATTTGGAGTTATTATTCAAGAGAACAGACAATGATATATTCAAATTGCAGAGAAATACGAGAACCAGATATGGAAGAATTAAGACAATGGGTCTTAAGTCTTTTGAAGCCAGAACAATCTACAACCACAAGAGCTATAAGGACAAATTTTATTTCTCCAGAATTATTAACAAGATATTGCAAGTTAATCAGTCACAAATATCCAGACCACATATGCTCAAAATGTAAAGGAGAAGATAATATTGTTCCAGACGTACAACTGGAATAAACAAGAAGAAGATTACTGAAGAAGAAGACGACAAGCTAGACGACAAAGATATATGGCAGACAAAATAATATGAAAGATATATTAGATTCTTTTCTTTTTCTTTATGTTATTTTATTTTTTGTAAAAGTCGTAAAGTAAATAGTAAGAGTCAGTTTCATGAACAGTAAAGGTCGTTCATAAATAGTAAGAGTCAAGAGTCAGTTTCATGAACAGTAAAGGTCGTTCATGAATAGTAAGAGTCAAGAGTCAGTTTCATGAACAGTAAAGGTCGTTCATGAATAGTAAAAGTCATTTTGTAATCTTTAAATAAGCCTTTCGTTTATGAAATAAGATAGGCTGCACATTAGCATCCAAGGGCTTCTCTCTCTTCTCTCTAAAATACAAAATACAGAAAATACAGGAAAGCTAAAGGAAAGCTATGAATCAAGAAGCTAAGGATTAACAAAAAAATATGAAAACTATAAATCAACAAGAAGACATCAGGAACATACAAAACCAGGTATGTCATATTATAACTATGAGTAGTTAATTCATTATATTCCTGATAATCTCATACATGTAGATTATAATTATCCATCATATAATAATACTGTTATAAAAATCATCTTAAGTAAGTTTGCCATGAAAATATGCTAAGAATAGGTAAGCCCAGACTATGCATCCTAAAGTTGAAACCGGTAGGCAGGAGGCCGTTTAGGGGAGTAAACAAGAGTTGAAGCGCTGTTAGGGTAACTGATTGAAGCAGAAAATCATGGTAGTGACCAGAAAAGGTGATTAAAATAACTTATTATAATATGATGAATAAGGATAATAAACATAGAGATTAAAAGGAATATGTTTAGCAAATCATATGATAAGATGAACACTTACTTAATAGATGACGATATTAGTTATAAAACACTTATACTATATAATGATGTAAGAAGAATAATCTATGAAAAACTAATTAGTTTTGAAATAACAGAAATAATGAATCAAAACTGGACAGAACTAATTATACCAGAAACAGACTTATATGAACTAGATCTATATTTTGATAACATATAATGAATCATACATATCTACAATACTGGCAACAAACTACAGATAATATAAATTTACTAAAAACCCTAGTAAAAGATAATATAGAACAATATCAAAGAACCCAAGATATAGAATACATAGAATATGTATTAGAATGTATATCAGAAATAATTAGAATAATCCCACTACAAAGAGAATTTTATGAGAAAGCTTTCTCATCTGATTAAATTATAAATGAAAACAATAAGGACCTACAAAATGGTATCAAAGCTATACTCTCTGTTAAGTCTTATCTTTAAGTAAATTGCTTCCCTTGTCCCTTAAGTTTTAGTTCATATAGTCCTCTTTTTTTGGGTAATATATATATATATAGTTCTCTTTTACCTATCCCAACCACCGATAAAAGAGAGAAAAAGATGAAACTACCACATGACAATATGCTGGAAGAACTTAAATAGCATCAGCAACTTTAATGCCCGCATTCTTGGCCCAGTCCTCTGGTGTGGAAACATCAGCCATGATTTGCTCTTCACCACGCCAAAGAATCTGAAACCCAAATACAAATATTATCACAGAATAGCTATCTGACGAACATTTTAGGCCACGACTGAATGGAAAAACAAGAGATCTAACCTTGAGTAAAGACAGTTGAGGTATGAGATAATGCATGATAACAATAAGTAATTACCCTAACAATGACGCCAAAATCTTTAGCTATGATAGCATCCATTAAAACGGTCTTCTCATCACATTAGCAACAGTTTCTTCTGACTGGCGAGATGAAATTGTTAATGAGTTCTTTAATTCCTTCTGGTTGATATACAAATGAAAAACATGCAAGAAATGTTCTGCGCATCATACTAACATTTTCGGTGTGTTTGGCCAAAAGTTTGACTAGTGTGTCCCTGTTTATGATAACCTGCAAAGAAATTTTATTCAGCCTATCCAATACAATAAAATGGAAAGCATTTTCAAATGAGCATAAAGAGATTAAGATATTTTTTATCTCTTAAGTTGTTCTTCCGGATTGGTCGCTCAAGATCTTTGGTATTTATTCGGATCAAGTGAACTCGTATGTCCAATTTCTACTGGATGCACGCCAATGGGGCCTCCAATAAGTATATTAGGATTGGCTCTGATCCCCTTATAACCTATGCTCGTTTATGGGCACATACCGGTACGGGTATGTGCAAGTACCCGGTACAGGGAACGTTAAATGTTTTGCTATTACCACCCCCAAAAAAAAAAAAAAAACATACACCCTTGTCACACTTTCGACGTGGACAGTCAAAGGAAAATATGAAGGATCTGTGTAACAGAATAAAGAACATATTTGGTGCATAGAAGGAACAAAAGGAGGATCTGGAATCCCCAAATAAGACATCATGAGATGACTCATCCAAGGACAATTCACACTTTGATGAGGATTTATCTTTTGTGTGTGCAGATAAATCCTTGGACAATTGCCTAAATCTAGCCAATAATTGTGTCTATCTTGTTTATGGTACCATCGTTAACCAAAACACCTTAAATCCAAGATGCAACTTAATTTAGAAATTTTATTCGCAAGGTTGACCCATTATTCTACTTGTGTTGTACAGCATGCCTTCTTTAATGATAGTAGCTCCCCGTGTAAAATAATGGGTTCTCAAACTTAGTAAAAGATTTTGAATTGGTAAAGCAGCTTCTTAAAACATTTTAATCCTTAATGTACTGTTTAATTAGACAGAGGAAATATCTTGTCATACTTTGTTTAAAAAGCATAAAAGTTACAAAATTGCACTTATACATATATATACCCCCACATATATCACAGACACATACACGTGTAGGTGTGTGTGTGGTGTGTGTACAAGAACTCATGCATGACATTAACATATCAAAATACCAAGAGAAAAGGAATACTCCATAACTAAGATGAGTACAATAATAGGGCAAAGTTGCAACTGAAACATGGAAGTTTCAATTTCTACGGTCAATGTGACCTCTCAAAACTTTTTTTTTTCTTTGGGGTTGATTGAGCAACTTTATATAAAACCGAACAGGTAGGACTTATAAACTTGAAAAACTAAGTGTCATCATAAAAATAACATTTAATTCAGGTCAAACAACACAAACATAAAACTGATATTACTGTCCTCATAATTTTGCGGGCATATGCCAATGGATTATAATTTCATAAGAGTGTTAGTGAAAACTACCAATCGCTTTTTTTGATAAAGCAAAAAAAAAATAACAATAACTTACTATCAGTCGCTACCATATAGAAATGTTTTGGTAGGTGAAATGAAAGATAAGTAAAGATTAAAGAAGAAATCACACTAACCTCCTTTGCTCGGATGAAAACATCACTCGCTGGCATTAACCCAGAAGACGGCACACGTTGCTCAGTGCCCTAAGTGTTAGCAGGTTAAGATTGAGCATAAAAAAACCCAGTGAATTATTGCAGGCTATAGAAATTTCGACTTGGAAATGGGAAGTAATTAATATGAATTTCATCATAGGCTTAGCTCGTACCCAGCGTAGGTTTGATTCTATGTGGGTGATTGTTGATAGACTTACAAAATCAGCCCATTTTCTGCCTGTTAGGACTACATATTCCGCAGAGGATTATGCAAGGCTTTAAATTAAGGAGATAGTACGACTTTCACCTCTTTCAATTTCAATGGTCACCATCAAATATCAACATATAGAATATTTCAGCAATCATATACCTCAAATTTATTAGTAATAGAAACTTTAAACACAAAAGGTCTCTTCCCAACTAACGGGGCATACCGACCAGCAATACAAACACACATCAAAATCATAAGCAATCAATACACCATTTATTCTTGCAATACTCCTTCCCAAAATGATAGTATACAATTTCAACACCTGAGTATGTAAGAACTCGAATCACACTGGATATATTTATAAAGCAAAGCATTAGTTAAAGCAGCCACTTATGGGCATGAATTGAGTACAAAAGCTTTTAGCCAATTCTATTTTAGATATCGTTTCTAAACAATTGAGTCGAGGCTCATTTCATATTCTTTATCGCATTCTCTCAAATTATTTTCACTACTAGCCATAATCATAACTTTAATTCTTGGCACGTTGGCCACACACTATATCCCCAATTCAATTATTTTATTTCAAACCACCTTTATAGGTTATCAACAATAAGACATTTTCAATCAAAACTTTAGGTACACATATGAGCAATTAAGAGTCTTAAGAATATTGAGATTTTCTCACACAATTTGGCATAATAGCTTTCATTTGAAATACGATTCAAAGCCATAACATTTTAATACACAACCCATACTTTAAAACTTACGGGAACATTATGGAATTCGATTCTAAGAGAGAATGTTTAGCCAACATACCTCAATTGAGCTTCCTTACACTCTAAAATATTCCGAAAATCTTAACAACATCAATCTCTTTTGAAAATATAACAAATTGAATCAAAATTAGGAGGATGATCATGGTTCTAGTTAATTTGAACATTTTATCAAACACTAGGTGTGCAATTAAAGTTCTTAAGGCCTTTTTCTGAAAGATTCCTTCATTCCAAACCCATTATCTACCATTCTTATCTCAACAATCTTCTTACACTCTTTGATAACACATGCATGCAAGATGGACAACTCCCATGTCCAAAAATTATCTTACTAATTACCCAATTCTAGACAAAAATAGAAATTGAGGGTTAGGGTGTAGAATCTTACCTTTAGGATGAAGACCTTGTGAGTTTTCCTTGTTAATCTTCCAAGATTTGAGCAAGATTTGATGAATAATTAGCCTAGGGTTTCCTCTCGTTCTAAAATACTCTCACTTCTCTCTAAAACATCATATTTTTATCTCAAAATTGGTCCTTTGCGTGTATTTAACGAAGTAGGGTTGGGTTATAAAAGCCCAAAAATGAAGCTCCGAAACAGGATATGCGGTCGCATATGCGACCGTAGAATGGATATGCAGTCCGCATAGTCCGCACAATTGGTCTCCAAAATTGGAAATAATCTGCCTGGGTTCGCGGTCACTATGCGGCCCGCAGACCTGTTCAGCGGTCGCATAATAAACCGTAGAACAGTTCTGCGGTCGCATAGTCGATCGCAAAATGGCATCCAAACATGCCCTTACCTGCCTCACTCTGCGGCCATTATGCGGCCCGCAGAGTGATTCTGCGGTCGCATAATGGACCGCAGAAACGTATTTCTCTGTCAAAAATTTTTCTTTACTCCTCAGTGCATTGTTCAACCTAAAAAGTCCGAAACGCGGCTCTCAAACTTGTCGCGGAGAATTTCTACTATTATTATCTTCTACGCCTTCCCCGGCATCACAGAACCCCGGTTTTTAGGAAAATTTTCACGGGGCCTTACAAGAGGCGACACTAAGCAATTGATATTTGACTTTATCATAAATTTTCCTTAATTTATATGTCCATATATTTGGTATTGATGCTTATAGATATTAGTCTTGGACTACACATACATATTTGTAGTTTTTCTCCATTTGCGTCTTTCTTCATTAAAGCCCATATTTTATTTTAGCTTTGTGCTTAAAGCCCCAACAAACCTTTGAGCTTTTTTGCGTTTTTTACCTTTGATAACACTGAAACCACCAATTAAATATAGAGATTTGAAGCAAATTCCGATAAAATACAGACTGATCAGCTCCACTACGAGTCGCGCTGAACTCTTGAATAATTGTGTTGAACTTACCAAACCAGGCTCGAAGAGACTGTTTTAGACCATAGAGAGACTGGCGTAGTTGACATACAAGGCTACTTGACTCTCCCTAATCAACAAAATCAAGTGGTTGCTCTATATAAACTTCATCCTCAAGGTCACCGTGCAGAAAAATATTTTTAATGTCCAACAGATAGAGAGGTCCATGGCGAACAACAACCATAGATAGAAAAATACGGACTGATGTTATTTTGGCAAATGAGAGAAAATTATTACTGTAATCGAACCCAATTATGTGAGTATACCCTTTGGCAACAAGGCACAACTTAAGTCGATCAACCTGGCCATCTAAACCATCTTTGACTGCATAAACCAACGACAACCAATAGTAGATTTACTTGAAGAAAGAGAAACATGCTCCCAAGTACCACTCGCATGTAAAGAAAACATCTCATAAATCATAGCCTATCTCTATCATGGATGAGACAGTGCTTCGCCGGTAGACTTAGGGATGGAAACAGAGGATAAAGATGATACAAACGCACAACGGGTGATGACAGATGATGATAACTTAAACTGACATAATAATTCTTAGGATTAAGTGTGGATCGAATCTTTTCAAAGTACAATTAGTGGACTAGGAGGAGATAAGTCCGCAGTAGGATCAAGGTCAGGTGTAGGACGTGAATCAGCCAGGCCCGATACCGGACGAAAACGACGATGATAAGTAAAGAGTGGTGTTCATGCGATTGGTACCTTCGAAGATCAAGTGAGTTGCAATGATATCTCTTCTGAACACGAGAATAACCAAGGAAGACACACTTGAGAGCACGAGGAGCTAACTTATCTTTCCTAGGGGCTAAGTTATGAACGAAATATGTGCTCCCAAAAATATGAGGTGAACATGGGACTGAATGAGAAGTGTGCGAGCAGTCTTAATGAGGTGACTATTCTTTCTCTATGCAACCCCATTCAACTGAGGGATATAAGTACAAAATATCTGATGAATAACTCCTTGAGAAGTTATAAAATGCTGAAACTGAGAGGATAAATATTCTAAGGAATTAACACTGCGAAAAGTGCGAATAAAAATACCAAACTGATTTTTTATTTCAGCATAAAACTCTGGAATATAGAAAATAACTCAAAACGATCTTTCATTAAGAAAAGCCAAGTACATCTTGAATAATCATCAATGAAACTAACAAAATAACAAAATCCTAAGGTTGAATTGACTCTACTAGGACCCCATTTATCAGAATGAATTAAAGAGAAAACAGACTTTGCACGACTCTTAGTACTATACAGAAAGGTTGCTCGGGTATGTTTCCCAAGATGACACGACTCACAATTTAATTTTAAAAAACTAGACAAACTAAGCACCACCTTCTGAAGCTTGGATAAACTCGAATGTCCTAAGTGCATGTGAACTAGGTCAAACAAATCTGTAACTGGACATGCTGTAGAGGAATTGAGTGAGTTAAGATAGTAAAGGCCTTGTGATTCACACCATGTGCCAATAGCCTATCCCGTACTGTGGTCTTGCATAATAAAGGAATCATCAACAAAATATATACCACAATGGAGGGCACGAGTCAAAGGACTAACAGACACAAGACTAAAATGACAGTCAAGAATATAAAGAACAGAATCTAGAGTGACAAAAGATAGGGGATTCGCTTGTCCAACTCCTTTTGCTCTAGTTTGGAAGCTATTGGCTAAAGTAATAGCGGGAAGAGACTATGAATACACAATATTCGACAAAAGTAATTTATTACCAGAGATATGATCAGAAGCACATAAGTCCATGATCCACGGTCCAAGTCTGAGTAGTAGACTGGAAAACACAAGCAAGTGAATTACCAGCAATAAAAGTATCAGTATGAGCAATAGAGGCTACTTGTGGAGGTGTCTGCTTACTTGCTCGATACTAAAGGAACTCGTTATATTCCCCTTCAGATAAAGAAAACCCCTATGTACCTGCAGTCAGCCATGCAAAGAGTAACACACCTCATAATTGTGTTCAAGCTTATTACAATAAGAACATTTGGGTCGAGATCTTACAGAATGACGTTTTCCTCGTCTATTCTCCATAGTATGAGATACCTTATTTTCCACTGTTTGGGATGTGAGAATAGAGGGTCAGCTGTCTGTGGAGATCACTACGTGACTGGGTGTTGTAGCAAAGCGAAGTAACCGAGAGAATAATTCATCATCTGTAGGGACAGTTGGACTAAGCCAAAATCTGGTCGTGTACTGAATCATGGTTATTAGGAAGTCCAGCGAGTGTACGAACTAGGAACATCTCATATCGTTGCTTTTGTTGCTTATCAACACTAGTATAAGCGAGCATCAACTTCTCAAATTCCTCCATGTCTGTATGCACTTGTCTCAAGTAAGTAGACATATCTAATTCCTGCTTCTTTAAATTTTTCATCTGCGAGATCACATCATATAAACAAGATATATCGTTAGTATGAGAATTAATAAATGAAAAGATATTATTGATGTACATTAACTATAATATAAGAACCCCAATTTATAATAACTAACTAACTAACACTTCCCCTCAAACCGGTGTATACAAATCATATGTACCGAGCCTGTTACATATATACCTAATACGAGCACGTTGATCATTCGACTTTATAAATTTTGTAGTAATATTTTCTGAGAGTATGGATGCGGATTGGAGAGGCGAGCACTAAGGGAGACGAAATCATGCCGGAGGTCTCATGTGCCGGTGCGTTACAGAAACTTGCCGAAAAATCTGGACAACATATCAGCACGTGTGGGCATTTTTGCCGGTGGAGTTGATTGGGCTTTGGTCGTTGGACGATAGTGGACCTCGTGGTGGTAGTGGTTATAGCACAATACCGATAAATTTGAAGGTTGACACAAATAGCCTAAGTTACCGAAAAATTACACGGTGACTGAGTTTGTTCTTCCCGAATGTCGCTAGAAGAATGCACAACGATAATATTCTTACCAATGCTATGATATGATACCATGATACCATGTGAGAAACAATAGAAAAATTATATTATTGATTTGTTTAGTATAATACAATGAGTCTTATTTATAATTATACACAATACATACTTGGCTCCTATTCCATGTAGGCTTATACTTATTTACATAACTATCTAATACCAGTTATGCAATAATTACTATTGAAAATTATTTATGTGGTGAATGAAAATGACGGAATCGTTGTACGATAAATAATAATAATAATAATAATAATAATAATAATAATAATAATAATAATAATAATAATATAGGGATTGTTAGGTAGAGACTAGAGTATAATGATACTGGGTATGTTATGTAAAGATTACCTACTTTACAGCATATTTAACCATAAATATTTCTATCTATACATTGCTAATACACGTATTCTTGTTCCACATTCTATCCCTCAAAAAGTAACACATAGATTCCCATATAACTTTTTTTTAGGAAGTAATTGATGTCATTGATGGCATCAAGAAGATGAATAATAGTTATAAAAGATTTATGGCAAAAAAGGAATAATACTAGCTCCAATACAGATGTTTAGGCTAATAATGAGCTAAGAAAATTCAAATAACTATCAGGGAATCTACTGGGGATAAATAAGCCCAAGCAAATAAAAACATAATACAATTAGCATTCATAGATTGGAAACTAGCTAATAGTCCATCAAATGTTGTTCCTTTCGTTCCAAATTGTCACGACCCAAACCGATGGGCCATGACGAGTGCCCGAGCCTACCTGTCGAATACTCCTAAGCATACTTCTAAGATAAAACATAAAATAAGTGTAGGAAATTCATAACGTCTGGCAGCAAATAACTGAATAGTGTGAATAACATACGCGAGAAAACGTGCACAAAAGACATATGTACATATATATATACGGAATACGGTAGGGCGAGCCGACAAGGCCACATACTATCCGACTATATATGACTGTCTACAGATCTCTAATAGAGTGTACAACTGTACAAAGGACGGGACTGGGCCCCGTTGTACCCATTTCTACATACAAAAATAGCTTACCAAAATCAATAGCAGCTCCGAATCAAGTGAAGCACACTAACTCTCACTAAGTTAGGATTCTAAGAAAGGGGACCGTCAGCCTGTCTACTAGCACATGCGGGCATGAAATGCAGGCCCCAGACAATAGGGGTGTCAGTACGAATAATGTACCGAGTATGTAAGGCATAAAAAATAGTATATAAAAGACGTGAATGAAACATGGAATAAATGACTCAATATGTAATTTTGAATAGTTGTGTGAATCATGAAACATTAATAATGTCATGAACATGCGTACAAATATCATATCACGTATAGGTATATGCGTACAAAACGTCATCAAGCCTCCAAGGGCATCCCATCATATCATCTCGGCCTCAGTGGGCGAAATTATCAACTTATACCAACAGATCAGGTAGTGGTACGTATATAACACCATAACCTTTCCTCATACCCCATATACGCGTATATAACGCCATCTGGTCATGGATCAATGTGCATGTATAAATGAATGCAATGCATAAGAAGTAAGTTAATAAAATTTCTCGGTATGTCATAAGATCAATATGCCTTCGGATAAATTTTAACAACTACGTATTATTCAGAGCCATGAACAAAAGATATAATAATAAGATACATGGGGAATCAAGAACATAGGCACCTCTAGTGCTTCTATGAATAGAGGCATTTATGAAAGTTGTGCGTTTGCTCGTTCCGTTTGTATCGTATGAATCATGCCAAATAGAAAGAAGGGATATCCTTAACATACCTGAGCCGATTCTCTTGACAATCCCTCTAACACACGTCAAAAGTGACAAAACACGTAACGGCGGGATCGAAGTAGGGAAAAAGCTGTATAATTTCCTTGAGAAAAGTTGTACCGTGCTCCCTTAGAATTTCAAGTCTTGCTGCTTATAGCATTTTATGGGTCGTATGTATGCTTTTTCAGGCTTTCCATCCGTTACTAGCAAGTAAATACATCTCACTTTAATAATGTAGGGAGATCTATTTATAATAATGTAACACCCCAAAAAATTTTGAAATACTTAAGCGCTATTAAGAAAGTTGATGTGCGCTAATTATATCAATTAGTTGTGTGCATACGGGGACTATTAATATGATGGATATCAATTGGATATGATAATAAGTATACAAGGCATATTATAAGTGGTGTGGGCTCTATGGATAGCCCTAAGTCTATGTCAAGTTGGAAATTACATGATAGACTAAAATTCCAAATGAGTACGCACAAGACCAAACTTTGGACGAGCATACCTATATATATAAGGCGTTATGTGATGAAAAACCTATCAAGTGAAATATCTTTGAGTCTAGTTTCTAATTCTTCAAACTGTTCATCATTTGGAGATTCCTACAAAAAGTTATGACCTTTTTACTAAAGGGTGACAGAACAGCTATGCGAGTCTTGCGTAGCCTACGCACCATTGCGTAGGAAAATCCAGAAACTTCCAATTGAAAGGGAATGAAAGTCCACCCTACTTAGCCTTTGTGCATAGCCTACGCAGGAGGCTACGCAACTTCAAGGGTCATTTTAAGGAGCTGAAAACGTGGGTTTAGAGAGAGAAAACATTAGTTCTTTAACTTGGAATTAATTTCTAGAGAGAAGGAGGAGCTCTTCCACCATGGATACACTTTGAGGTAAGTTATTTTGGCATAAGGATGATTATATAATATCATTTAGTGATAACACTAACATTATTATGGATCAAATCCATAGAAAAAGGGTTGAATCTTCAAGAACACCAAAAAGAGGAAAAGTGAGATTATTCCACCAAGAGGTAATCCCTTCAGTTGAGCTTCATATATATGTCATATTGGAGTATGGGTAGCATGTTTATGAGTTTTATTTGAAGTTATAATGGGATATTTTATGAACCCTAAAGGTGGGTCTTGAGAATGTTATTTTTGGGTAAAGAAGAAGAAGAATAGTGATGAATTGATATAAATACATATGTCTTGAGTTTCTAATGATTCCAATAGACTTGATAACTTTATTGATGAACGAATTTAATTGGGAATCACCATTTGGATAAGATACAACACTAGTTCTTGAAATGGATGTTCTTGAACGTAGAATTTTGTTGGAGAAGGCAATGAATAGTGACTTGATGATGTTGGGTAATTAACATAGTATTATTTATACATGCTTGTACTAATAAGGTTTGTGGAAAGATTGTTGAGCTCAAAGAAGTAAGGATTGAGTTGTGGAATGAAGGAAATCTTGTATAAGAACCTTGTAGCTAAATTTGCACACATAGCGTTTGATAAAATGCTCAAATGAGCTGAAACTATGAATACCTTCCTAATTTGTTTTCAGTTTTGTTATGTCTCAAAATAGATTGGGATTGCTCGAATTTTTGGGACGTTGTAGTAATTTAAGGAAAGCTTAAAGCGAGGTATGTTGTCTAAACTACTCTCTTAGAATTGAATTCCATGATGTTCTCGTAAGTTTCATGTATGTCTCAAGTTCCTTATTCTATTTTCCGAAATGTTCCCGATAAATTCGATTGTCCTGATCAAGCAAAGTGTCGAAAATTATGTATTCAAAACATGTTCTGAATGTTCCTATCAAATTATGTTATCGTTTGGAAATGTGTTCAAGAATGATATGTGTATTAAAATGCTATGTCTTTGAGTCATGTTTCAAATGAAGGTTATGATGCCAAGTTGTGTGAGAAAATCTCAATATGCTTAAGACTCTTAATTTCTCATATGTGTACCTAAAGTCTTGATTGGAAATGTCTTATTGTTGATAATCTATAAAGATAGTTGGAAGTGAAATAAGTGAATTGGGGATATAAAGTGTGGCCAACGTGCCAAGAGTGAAAGTTATACTTGTGGACAATGGTGCCAATGAAATAAGATGATGTGAGAAAAATTATGAAATGAGCTTTGATTCAACTGTTCCAAAATTGACTTCGAAAATAGAATTGCCTAAAAGCATTTTGAACTCAAGTGATGCCCATATGTGGTTGTTTTAACTAATGCTATGCTTTGTAAGTAGTTTTGATGTGTTTTGCGTTCTTACATATTCGTGAGTCGAAATTGTGTATTGCTCTTTTTGGGGAAAACTATTTCAAGAATAAATTATGTGTTACTTGTTTATGATTTTAACTTGTGCTTCGATTGCCCATCTTTTTACTCCATTTCTTGAAAAGAAATCCATTTTGTTTAAAGCCTTCATTACTAATGAACCTAAAGTTGTGATTTCCGGAATATCCTATTTGTTAATATTTATGATAATGATCCATGAAAGGGAAGAAATAGAAGTGTGGAATATAAAATACGGCCATTGTGCCATAAATGAAGAATCATATGTATGGCCAAGAGAGCCAATGAAATAATGATGTTGAAAGTGCCAATGAGGCTATATACGGTATGAAAGGTTATGAGGTAAATGCATTTGTATTGTTGTTTCCTTTGTAAGCAAATCAAAAATATTTTTGAGAGTATCGACAGTCACCAAGGAAGGGTAGGTTGAAATAACCTAACCCCGAAACTACATGTGCCGGTGTAGGAGTGGATTGTAATTATTCCCCTTATTTGAGATGAGGTTGATGTGATAAAATTATTTCCCCTAATTGGGATGAGATGATTGATAGAAAAGGATGATGTCGATCCACACGACATTGTGGTGATATGGCCTAGTCGATCGGGTCGTGATCGATCACCATGCCTCACACATGGTGGTGATTGGGCTGGAAATTGTAATTGAAATTGTGATTGTGGTTGATGTCTCGGATGAGATGGCCTAGCCGATCGGATCGTGATCGGACTCCGTACTTAAAAGTACGGTGGTATTGGTATTGTAAATATTAGTATTGTAAAAGGTGATATTGTGAATAGTGGTATATCGGTGCTAAGGATCTCCCAACCAAAAATAATATTATCTTCGTATCTTGAAAATTACTATGTTTTAACTTGGCTTTTGGATATCATTGATTGTTGGTTTCCATGGATTTCCCTTACTTACATTAGCATTCTATTTTGAAAGAGGACAGTTAGCTTTACATACTAGTACTATTCCATATGTACTAACGTCCTTTTTGCCGGGGGCGCTGCATCTTCAATAGATGCAGGTGGTTCATCAACAGGCAGCTTTGGTCCTCGTTAGCATTCACTCTCTATTCAGCAAATTTTGGTGAGCCCTACTCTATTCCGGGCCTGATGTCATTTGAGTTGTACATTGGTTTTAAGGTATAGCCGGGGCCTTGTTGCCGGCATTATCATAGTACTCTTCTGTATTTATTAGAGTCTCCGTAGAGAAAGTGTAGGTTGTATATTGGTGCTGAGGAAGTCAAATCATGTTATGTTGTGTTGGAATTACTTGTTTCACTTAAGATACCCTCTCACCTGCCCCGGCATCACAAAACCCCGGTTTTTAGGAAAATTTTCACGGGGCCTTACATCCTCCCCCACTTAAGATCATTCGTCCTCAAATAAGGGTAAAAATCTGTCATTAACATTCAATGTGGCCCAACTGTTAGTTTTCACACATCAGTAGTTTCAAAATTTGGCTTACTCCCTAAATTTCCAAATATTTCGCCAGAGTATCCCATGTAACTGGGCCTATCCACCTATCAGAGTAACACCAAAACAACTCTTAACAATACATCCACAACTCAAAAAAGCATCTCTCTCTCTCTCTCTATATATATATATATATATCAATAACACTAATCTCATCATTACAAGCACTGCATTATCAAAATGTTATCTGGACATGAACTGAACATTTTTAAATCATGACACCTAGAAAGTAACTTTCAAATCACAACCATTTGACTATACACACAAGTGAGAACATTTTATTTTCTTAACACTCTTAGCCCTCAAGGTGGCCTCCTCAACTTACAGACTTCGTCATAACACATTAATGAAGGCAATCTCAACTCTCAGACTTATCTAACAAGGACGGCATGTAGATACCCCTCGGAAACCAATTATCCATTAACTTCACCTTCTTAAATATAGACACATGAAATACCAGGTACACGGAGAACAATAATAGGGAAACATCATACTCATAGTTTGGCCTATTTCCTTAAAGATATCATACAGCCTAATGTGACTACACATACTTTACCTTTATTAACAATTCACATAGCATCCTCATGGAGAAAATATTGAGAATAACACGTTCACTTTCTTCAACTCTAAATCTCTACGCCGAACAACCAGGCTAAACCTTTGGCGACCTCCAACAATTTCTCTAAGATGTGCGAGCATGAATATGACGATAAAATTTCCTATCCCATATATATGATCACGGGATGATACTTCTTCTTTGACATGTTTGAACCTTCAACCCCCATAGATTTAATACAAGGAGGAACAATAGGGTTCGAGGTTTGGCTGGAATTATTCAAGGGTCCATCAATGGGCTGAGCAGAGTATTTCATGAGGTTATATATCCTAAAAGACATGAAGCTTACTACTGATAACGCTGACAAGATTAATCATAGTGATGACATCATTGATTCGACAAATGAGGCATAGATTTAACTAGTATATTGGCAATAGAAATCCTTAAGGAGGAATAGTCAAGTACGTGATACCAGTTACCTACTTGAGTGTAGGAAAAAAATTATTTAATTTGAAATAAGAATATTCTGGCACTCTGAATGTGATATGAGTTTCAAAATATACGAAGTTGCATTATGCTCTTAACAGTAACTAGCACAAGGAATCTATGCCACAAACCTATGAGGATGAAAAAGAAGTTGAACACTTGTGATATTATTATCATTCTGACACCTTAACCCCTTTCAGATAGTTAATCCTATATGAGAGAACTAGAGATGCGACAAACTTGTCTTTCAAATCAATATACCCCTGATATGTGCCAAAAATCTGGAAGCATCTAATTTTAACCTTTCACGAGTGAAACCACATAGCTGGGACATCTAAATATTTGGGATGAAATCATGTATTGGTAAGAGAAAATAAACATTTTTCTATGAGATACATATGTTTCTGCCATAATAACTCTCAGGATGCGATACCAGGCCACTTCATGGAAGACTACAATGCTAGGTACAAAGTGAGCTACTTACTGTGAGACTATTTAGGTCAACATGAAAGTCATACTGAGATGGGTAAACAACAAGATCTTCCTGTGACGAATTTGTGATAAATCTCAAATTTCTCATAAATTTTATGCGGACAAGTTGTCCTTTTCAATTGATATGTACACACGTGATAGGTGCTGAGATATGCTCTCATGTTACTAGATAGTGAAAATGATTCATGATAGTATACATAAAGGAACAAAGTGATTATTCAAACCATATGAGCGACATACACTGGAGAAAAAAAGAGTGGCTCAAGAAGGATCTCAACACTAGGCTGCTTTACATTAGATTTGACACCACATAGGTAAATATTATGGTGGTGCGTGCATAGGAACCAGTGAGCAGATGTTATCCATTTGAATCAAGAGGTTCTGTACGAAATTCATCAGGTATAGTCCCTTGTTGAGAAGCTAGGAAAGAAAGCGGGAAGTGTTAATCCTAGAGTTATAACTCAATCCAAGGACATAATTATAGAGCTCAATTCCTCAAGAGGTTGTAAATAAGAGAATTTGTGATAGAGTGGCTTCACGAATAATGTGTCTCATTCAAAGAGTAGATACAGAGAACGACTCATAAAGTTGTTTCGGTTCTATCCCAACTTCCATAGTTGCAAAAGGAGCGACATATGACAAAGTGGAACCAGGATCAATAAGAGCATACACATTATGAGATTAGACAGTCAATATACCTATAACCACATCTGGAGAAGCCTCAAACTTTGACGTCTCCTCATAGCATAAAACCTGTTGAGCCCTCCCAAACTCTAAATAACACCCCTAGCTGTTCCAAGCCTTGCGGACGTTATAGTGCCTCGAGCTGGGGGAGGCGCTGTGGATGTAGTAGCTACAGAACTGGCGGGCTGGGCCATACCCCTGCCCATGCTCTGGCGAGACAAATAACAATCTCTTTGAAAGTGACCCGTCACACCATACTTGTAGAATACATTAGTACCATAGTGAGATACTCCCGGATGACATCTCCTACACTTCACACAACAGGGATGAGGTCCGCTAAGCTGACCCGTCCCACTGACCTGAAATTTACCCTTTGGCATAAATCATAAACATACCCTTTATCCTTCCTCCAAGCTTCCAATGCGGGAGTAACAATTCCAGCACCGGATTGCTGTGTGGGCCTTTAGAATTACCCAAAGCTACCACCCCTAACACGCTGCTGAGCATACTCACAACACGATGCCAAATGTTCCTTCCCGTATGACGGACATAACTGGATGGGTGTACCCAACCTAGGGCATTTGTTCTTCTTGTGGCCCCTCTTTCCACAGCCATAACATATTTTAAGGGTGTTCCAACATATTCCCAAGTGTCGCTTGCTGCAAAAGATATAGGCCAATCAAAAGGAAGATAGTGAAAGACCACCATAAAGAGACCCTCGCTCACGCCTTAGTCTTATTCGAAAATAAAAGCGGATGGACCTTCCTCAAGAATAAAGCCAATTTGATTTTGGGGGGCATGTAGGCGGAGAAAGGCTGGGAAACTATAAGGTCTCGTAGGAAAAAGGCAAAATGTAGGTAGGCTGCCACGCGGAGTGAAGGTAACTAGCCAATTCCCCAAGGTCTAGTAAACTAACCTAGTTCATTAGCACCAACAATCCTCTTTCATTTCTTAGATTCTCTCACCACGCGATCCAGTGGTGCGGTGACATTGGTAGGAACAAGGAAACTTCCCTTAGCAACAAGTTCTTCCAATCCCTCTATGGCTCGACGCATTATCCCAACGAACTCTTGTGTAATCTCCCCCAGATTCAATGGTACGGTCATTTCCTCCTCATTGTTTCGAACTCGAGGATTACTCATCTGGAAAAAAATGAGACATAACGAGGAAATTATCTTCCTACCTTGGGCTCTATTGCACGATCAGGAGTATCAAAAGAAGTGAGAAATTCCTAAATGTCTAAGTAGCCTCCTCATTATAGATGTGGTCGACAACACACCGATAAGAAGGACTCTACTAGACATGGCTCCGAGACATCCTAGGACACTTTAAAACCTTAGGCTTTGATACCAAGTTTGTCACGCCCCAAACGTGGGGAGCGTGACCGACGCTCAACCGAGAGAACCCGGCCGAGCAAGCCTGTTAGATTTCCTTCTGCCCAAACTCATCTATGAATAAAGAGAAGATGTACTCCATTAATCAAACACTAAAAATATTTTATTAATGAAAAACATGATTTTCAAATACCAACATTTCTAGTTCCATTCCCAACATCAGCCACAATCCACAACTTGTCTACGAAGCCTCTAAGTACAATAGAAGAGTAATATGAAAATGTCGGCAACAAGGCCCCAACTATACCTCAAAACACAGTACATGAGAAACAAAATATACATGACCTCGAAATGAAGTGGGGCTCACCAAATCAGCTGAAAAGAGTGTACTGCTATCACAGATCAATGCCGCCTGCTGTGGATCCACCTGCATCCATTAAAGATACAGCGCCCCCAGCAAAAGGGACGTTAGTACTATCGAATAGTACTAGTATGTAAAGCTAAAAGTCCTCTTTCAAAATAGAATGACCATATAAGAAAAGACAACCCATTGAAATAGCAAGTCACAATCAACAATATCCAAATGTCCAGTTAAAACATAATTATTTTCAAAATACGAACTTCATATACAATTTTAGTTGAGAGATCATTAGCACCGATATACGACCGTCTTTGTTAGCACGGAGTCCAATCACGCCCGATCGGCTAGGCCATATCCCCACAAACGATGTGGTATAAAGAGTGATGCGAAAGAAAGTTGTTACCAAGAGTAGTACCACCATGTGCGCAACATGGCGTCCGATCTCTACCCGATCAGCTAGGCCGCCTTCCCACATATGCCGTGTGGATTGACTTTTACAATCCACAATTGTTACAAGTTTCATCCCAAATAAGGGGAATAATATCACAATTTTATCCAATATTTTAATTTCATCCCAAATAAGGGGAATAATCGCAATCCACCCCAACACCGGCACATGTAGTTTCAGGTGTGGGCCTTATGACCCACCCTTCCTCGGTTTTGCTAATGATGCTCTCAAAAATATTTTTGATTTGATTTACACACAAAGGTAACATAAATACAATTGTACTCACCTCAACATCTTTTACATTATATAAATTCTTATTAGTATTTCCAGTCACTCACAATAACAATATTTCCTTGGCTCATTTGGCCATCCACATGATTCTTTATTCTTTGCATGGTGGCTGTATTTCATATCCCACACTTTCACCTCTTTCAATTTCAAAGGTCACCATCAAATATCAACATATAGAATATTTCAGCAATAATATACCTCGAACTTATTAATAATGGAAACTTTAAACACAAAAGGTTTCTTTCCAAATAATGGGGCATACCGACCAGCAATACAAGCATACATCAAAATCATAAGCAATCAATACACCATTTATTCTTGCAATACTCCTTCCTAGAAATGACAATATATAATTTTAACACCTGAGTATGTAAGAACTCGAATCACACTGGATATATTTATAAAGCAAAGCATTAGTTAAAGCAGCCACTTATGGGCATGAATTGAGTACAGAAGCTTTTAGGTAATTCTATTTTCGAAATTGTTTATAAACAATTGACTCGAGGCTCATTTCATATTCTTTATCGCATTCTCTCAAATTATTTTCACTACTAGCCACAATAATAACTTAAATTCTTGGCACGTTGGCCACACACTATATCCCCAATTCAATTATTTCATTTCCAACTACCCTTATAGGTTATCAACAATAAGACATTTCCAATCAAGACTTTAGGTATACATATGAGCAATTAAGAGTCTTAAGAATATTGAGATTTTCTCACACAATTTGGCATACTAACTTTCATTTGAAATACGATTCAAAGCCATAACATTTTAATTCGCAACCCATACTTTGAAATCACGGGAACATTACGGAATTCAATTCTAAGAGAGAAAGCTTAGCCAACATACCTCAATTGAGCTTCCTTGCACTCTATAATATTCCGGAAATCTTAGCAACTTCAATCTAGTTTGAAAATGTAACAAATTGAATCAACATTAGGAGCATGATCATGGTTCTAGCTCATTTGAGCATTTTATCAAACACTAGGTGTGCATTAAAGTTCTTAAGGCCTTTTTGTGAAATATTCCATCATTCCAAATCCATTATCTACCATTATTAGCCCAACAATCTTCTTACACCCTTTGATAACACATACATGCAAGATGGACAACTACCATGCCCAAAAATTATCTTACTAATTACCTAATTCTAGACAAAATTCGAAATTGAGGGTTAGGGTGTAGAATCCTACATTTAGGATGAAGACCTTGTGAGTTTTCCTTGTTAATCTTCCAAGATTTGAGCAAGACTTGATGAATAATGTAAGGCCCCGTAAAATATTTCCTAAAAACCCGGGTTCCATGATTCCAACGTAGGCATAGAGGTTAATAATAGTAGAAATTCTTCATGACGAGCTTGCGAGCCGTGATTCGGACTTTTTTGGATTGAACAATGTGCGGGGAGTTGAAGATAAATGTTGGGCAAAAGTATGCACTTCTGCAGCCGCAGAACCACTATGTGGACCGTAGACTGGTCGCAGAGTGGGGCAGATTTCTGGGGCATTTTGATGCCCAATTTCGTGGTCATTATGCAACCATATAACCATTTCGCGGGCTACATTCTTGTCGCATATCCTGCCTTGGGATTTTTCAGAGGGAAGTTTTGCGGTGCACTATTTGAGCGCAGAACCGTTCTGCGGTGCATTATGCGACCGCAGAATAGGTCTGCGAGCCGCATAGTGACCGCGGACTAGATCAATTCTTTTCCAGTTCTGGCCCCCCATTTTTACTATCATTATGCGGATCGCATAACGATTATGCGGTCACATATGCGACCGTAGAACCCGTTCCGGAGTTTTATTTTTGGGGTTTTTAAACCCGACCCTATTTCGTTAAAACATATACCATGTACCATTTTGATCATATTTTCTAATATTTTAGAGTGAGAGAGAGGGTCCTAGAGGGAGAAGTGATCTTCATCACATTGCTCTCCAATTCTCACTTAGAATCTTGAAGATTATCAAGAGAGTCACCTAGGTCTTCTTCTTAAGAGATAAGATTCTATCACCCAAACTATTAATTTCAAAATGTAATTAGAATGGACCATTAGTAAGGTAATTCATGGGGATGGGAGTGCTTACCTTGCATGCATGTATCCTTGTAGTATGTGGGAAGATTATTAGCTAAAAATTACAGATAATGGGTTGGGGAAGGATTGAATCCTCCACAAAGAAAAGGGCCTTAAGGCATGGATGCACACCTAGTGTTTGATAATATGCTCAAATGAGCTAAAACCATGTTCATCTTCCTAATTTTGGTTCAATTTTGTTATATTGCTAAAATAGATTAAAGTTGCAAATATTCCAGAACATCTTAGAGTTTTAAGGAGCTCTATTGAGGTATGTTGTCTAAACCCCCTTCTTCTTAGAATCGAACCCCACGGTGACCATGTAATTGGAGTAAGCCCTTGATCATTGTAGAATTGGCGATTTCTAACGTGTTTGTGTTGAAGGATGTAAGTTCAATATTTATTCTAAATGTTTTATCATGTTATCTTGTCATTGAGGATGTGCTTAAAAATGTGGAATGTGTGTTAGAAATGTTAAGACCTCATGTCAAGATCGAAATAAAGGTTGTTATGCCAAATTGTATGAAAAGCCTCTATGTGCCTAATATTCCCAAATTGCTCATATGCGAATTAATGTCTTGAATGGGGAAAAGGGGTCTGGAACTATAAAATATAGCCAAGTGCCAAGAATGACTTTGTAATCGTAATCACTAGTGTCAATGAATCGAAAGTACATGAAAGAAGTACGATGTGAGATGATTGACTGAAAAAGGTAATGTCTCAAATGAGTGGCCTAGCCGGTCGGGCCGAGATCGGACTCCGTGTAATAACACAGTGGTATTATGGATGAAATTGTGAAAAAGGGTTGATGTCTCAAATGAGATGGCCTAACCGGTCGGGCCGTGATCGGACGCCGTGTAAGAATACAAAGGTATTGTGAATTGTGGAACATCGATACTAAAGGTCACCCAACCTAGTAATATGGAAATTGTCTTGAAAAAGTATATGATCCTTAACTTGTTGTTTTACCATTATTTGAAGCCCTTATTGAATTCTTGATTGTTCCTCTTGTATTATTATTCATTCTATTGAGTTGGTGTTTAGCTATACATACTAGTGCTATTCGACGGTACTAACGTCCCTTTTGCTGGGGTTGATGCATCTTTATATGGATGCAGGTGGTTACATAGCAGACAGTGAAGATCACAGATAGTGCTGCATCCTCTTCTCAGCGGACTCGTTGATCCCCATTTCATTCCAGGGTCATGTATTGTACATTTTGTTTGTATTATGGTCACGTTTTGAGGTATAGTCGGGGTCTTATTGCCGGCACTTTCTTTACTCTCTTTTGTATCTTTAGAGGCTCCGTAGACACTATGTGGGTTGTATATGGGTGTTGGGAATGTTAAACAAGTTATGTTGTGTTTGATCACTTGTTCCACTTGAACTTTAAGTAATGTGCATTTTGGGACTTGAAAAAGGGAAATGACTAATGATTTAGGATTGTATGAATGAGATTCCTACTGTATAATTAATGAAATCAAGTCTTCTCTCGATCATGGGTTAATTGGGTAGAAAGTATCTAACAGTCTTGCTCGGCCCGGTTCACTTGATTGAGCACTGGTCGCGCTTCCCGAGGATGGGCATGACAAACTTGGTATCAGAGCCTAAGGTTTTAAAGTGTCCTAGGATGTCTCAGAGCCGTGTCTGGTAGAGTCCTTCTTATCGGTGTGTTGTCGACCACATATATAAGTTGGAGGCTACTTGGACATTTAGGAACAATACCCTTCTTTGATATTCTGGATCATGCGATGAAACTAATTGTGCAACTGTTCCTCCTCTAACTCGTGCATTCCTTTAAATTTCAGTATATGGTACCTAACAAGAGAGCAAGAACTGGCCAAGGAGCCAACGCCGCCTTAGGAGTGGCAGTTGACCCTTTATTTGATGAAGCGGGTGAATACTCGAGGGGTGAGGACAATCCCCTGACTGCTACACTACCTGATTCCACTATACCTGCCCAGGCCATACCAGTTCCTACACCTATTGAGGGTGCGACGGTACCTCCACCTGACATTCCGATTCCACCTCAAGCCCCAGCTTTTGGCTATGGTATTTTTGATGGGGATCTTAGGGGAGCTATTCAGATGCTGACTCAGATAGTGGCTTCTCAGGCCCAAAGGTCGAATGTTGCACTTACATCCCCTAGCCAGCAAGGGGATTATAGTGGTTCCAAGGTGAACAGGTTTCTACAGTTGGATCCTCCGGTGTTCGCGAGTGATAATCCCGAGGAGGACCTATAGGACTTCATTGATGAGATGCATAAGACTCTCTGGGTTATGCTCTCTACTGAGAGGGAGTGGAGTTGGCCGCCTACCACCGGAAAGGAGTGGCCTATTCTTGGTTTGAGCTATGGGGGGGCTCTTGGGAGGAGGGGAGCCCTCCAGCGAGATGGAGTGAGTTTGTTGATGCCTTTATAGACCATTTCTTTCCTGCCGAGACTAGGGCATCCCGTGCCACAGAGTTTGAGAATCTTAAGCAAGGGAGTAGGAGTGTGTGGGAGTATCACATGGAGTTCGCACTCCTGTCAAAATATGACATTCTCATGTTGCCTACTATGGAGGCTAAAGTGCGCCGGTTTGTGCAGGGCCTTAGCCCCTTATTTATCAGTAAGGCCGCTACAACTGCCTTGAATTCAGACATGAACTATGGGAAAATGGTAGCATTTGCTCAAGCTATAGAGGACCGCAAGTTGAAGAACAGGAGGAAGCGAGAGTGTACCAGCAAGGCTCAGTCCGCGGGCAACTTTAAGGAGTCATTTGGTGGGGGAGATCAGCTTTTAGGGGAGGGTCATCAGGGCCAACCCAGTCTCATGCTCAGTCTTCAGCCAGTGCACTTCCAGCGGGGCATAGTCAGCAGCAGGGGAGTCGCTTCAGGCCCAATCAGGGCAGCAGAGGCCCCCATGCCCCAGGTGTGGGAAGATGCACTCAAGGATTCACTTCATAGACTTACCTATACGTTACAGGTGTGGATTAAGGGGTCATATTCAAAGGGAGTGTCATTCATCCTGCCAAGGTGCGGGCAGGGGCACAACACAGTCATCCAGTTTTGCAGCTGCTACATCTTCTGCACCCCCTCCAGCTCGAGGCCCTCCGGCACCAGCAGGGCATGGTGCAGCTAGGGGTAGTGCGCAGAGTTCAGGAGGACCCAGCCATTTCTATGCTATGAGCTATCGCCAAAATACAGAGGCTTCTCCAAATGTTGTCACATGTATATTGACTGTCCAAACTCATGATGTATATGCTCTTATTGATCCCGGTTCCACCTTATCCTATGTTACCCCTTATGCTGCTATGGAATTTGGATAGAACCGGAATAGCTTCCTAAGTCGTTCTCTGTATCTACTCCGGCTGGCGAGTCTATTTTGGCCGCATGAGTTTATAGGGGTTGTGTTGTCACGGTGCGTGGTCAGGACACCATGGCCAACCTTATTGATCTTATAGATGATTTGTTTGATCAGTTATAGAGTGCTAAATACTTCTCCAAAATTGATTTACGATTCGGGTATCACCAATTGAAGATCAGGGAGCAGGATATTCCGAAAACAGCTTTTAGGACCCAGTATGGGCATTTTGAATTTCTGGTGATGTCTTTTGGGCTAACAAATGCCCCAGCGGCTTTCATGGATCTTATGAATCGAGTTTTCAAGCCTTTCCTCGATTCCTTTGTAATAGTGTTCATTGAAGATATTCTTGTGTATTTACGAGGTCGGGAGGACCATGCTGATCATCTCAAGGCAGTGTTGCAGACTCTTCATCAGCACCAATTGTATGCGAAATTTTCAAAGTGAGAATTTTGGCTTGAATCTGTCACATTCTTGGGTCATGTTGTCACTAGAGAAGGAATCAAGGTTGATCCTCAAAAGATTTTAGCAGTAAAGAATCGTCCTAGACGTACAACGACCACCGAGATTCGCAGTTTCTTGGGCTTAGCAGGGTATTACAGGAAGTTTATGGAGGGGTTCTCTACACTTGCCTCTCCGTTGACTAAATTGACTCAAAAAGTAGTTAAGTTCCAATGGTCCGATGCTTGTGAAAGGAGCTTCCAGGAGTTGAAATCGAGATTGACTACAACGCCGGTGTTGACCTTACCAGAGGGTACATATGAATTTGTGGTATATTGTGATGCTTCAAGAATTGGGCTTGGGTGTGTGTTAATGCAACATGGCAAAGTTATAGCATATGCTTCTAGGCAACTCAAGAATCATGAAAAGAATTATCCAACACATGACTTAGAACTTGCGGTAGTGGTTTTTGCATTGAAAATTTGGTGTCACTATTTCTATGGGGTCCATGTGGATGTATTCATGGACCACAAGAGTCTTTAATATATTTTCAAACAAAAGGAGCTGAATCTGAGGTAGAGAAGATGGCTTGAGTTACTCAAGGATTACGACATCGATATTCTATATCACCCGGGGAAAGCCAATGTTGTGGCAGATGCTCTTAGCCCGAAATATATGTGTAGTTTAGTACACCTGGAGGTATATCAAAGGCCATTGTCCAAGGAAGTCTATCGATTGGCTAGTTTGGGAGTTCTTCTTATGGACTCTAATGAAGGAGGGATAATTGTGCAAAATAGGGTTGAATCATCACTTGTTGTGGAAGTCAAGGAGAAGCAATAAAATGATCCATTTTTGGTGCAATTGATGAGGGGATTCAAAAACATAAGACTACAACTTTTGCTCTTAGCATGGATGATGGTACACTAAGGTACCAAGGGCGACTATGTGATCCGAATGTAGATGGTTTCCGGGAAAGAATCATGACCGAAGATCACGCTTCTAGGTATTCCGTGTATCCAGGTTCTATGAAGATATATCACGACCTCAAGGAAGTCTATTGGTGGAATGACATGAGAAGGAATGTGGCGGACTTTGTGGCAAGGTGTCTGAACTGTCAGCAAGTGAAAGCCGAACATCAACGACTTGTTGGGTTGGCACAGAACATAGAAATTCCAATATGGAAGTGGGAGATGATTAATATTGATTTTCTGGTAGGATTACCATGCACTCCGTGCAAGTTTGACTCAATTTGGGTGATCATGGACCGACTCACAAAATCATCACATTTCTTGCCAGTTAAATCTACCGACACAGCGAAACGGTATGCTCAGTTGTATATCAAGGAAATAGTCAGGCTACATGGCACTCAAGTTTCTATCATTTTCGATCAAGGGGCTCAGTTCACGGCTAATTTTTGGAGGAAATTTCAGCAAGGTTTGGGTACTCAGGTGAATCTTAGTACAACTTTCCATCCACAGACCGACGGGCAAGCAGAGCGGACTATTCATACGCTTAAGGACATGTTGCGTGCTTTTGTTCTTGATTTCAATGGTAGCTGGGATGATCATTTGGCACTCATAGAGTTTGCTTATAACAACATCTTTCATGCAAGTATCCAGATGGCACCATTTGAGGCATTATATGGTAAAAGATGTAGATCTCCTATTGGGTGGTTCGAGATTGGGGAAGCAGAGTTGATAGGGCCAGACCTTGTACATCAGGCTATGAAAAAAGTTAAGATCATAAAGGAGGGGTTGAAAACTGCTCAGAGCCGTCAAAAATCCTATTCGGATGTTCGTCGCAGAGACTTAGAGTTCAAAGAAGATGATTGGGTATTCTTGAAGGTTTCCTCCATGAAGGGTATTATGTTGTTTGGGAAAAAGGGAAAATCGAGTCTGAGGTATGTCAGGACGTACAAAATCATCCAAAGGATCGGCTTGGTGGCGTACAAGCTTGAGCTACCACCCAAGATGTCATTAGTCACCTGGTATTCCATGTGTCTATGTTGAAGAAGGTAGTTGGAGATCCGTCTGCTATTGTGCCGATTGAGACTGTTGCGGTTGATGAAGAATTGTCATATGAAGAAATTCCAGTTGCCATTCTTGATAGGCAAGTCCGAAAGTTGAGGAATAAAGAAATTGCCTCTGTGAAAGTGTTATGGCGAAACCAGCAGGTTGAAGAGGCCACGTGGGAGGCCGAGGGAGAAATGAAGAAGAAGTATCCTTACTTGTTTGAATAGCTGTGTAATCCTTTCTTTTAATGAACTTGTCGCCTATGAATTTTATATCACTTGTTCAGTTAATGTAAAGGTGTTCCTTTTAATTATGTGATGCTTATGAGGCCACGGTTGGTACTATTATAAGTTTGTTACGTCATTGGGTTGTGCATATGCTTGTACAGTGTGTTTCTGGGGCTCTCTGACAGGTGGATAGGCCTAGTTACAAAGGAAGCTCTGGCAAATATTCTTTAAATTTAGAGAGTTAGTTAAATTTGGGGTTGCTGGCATAGGGTATGATAACTGAGTTGCACAAGGTGCTAATAATGGACCCTGATCCTCATTCGAGGACGAATGATCATAAGTGGGGGAGGATGTAAGGCCCCGTAAAATGTTTCCTAAAAACCCCGGGTTCGGTGATGCCAAGGTAGGTGTAAAGGTTAATATCGCGGTTCGGACTTTTTGGATTGAACAGTGCGCTGGGAGTTGAAAAGAAATGTTGGGCAGAAGTATGTACTTCTGCGGCCCATTCTGCGACCGCATAACCACTCTACAGACCGCAGACTGGTCGTACAGTGGGGCAGATTTCTGGGGCAATTTGATGCCCAATTTCGCGGTTATTATGCAACCGCATAACCGTTTCAGGGCCGCATTCTTGTCGCATATCCCGCCTTGGGATTTTACGGAGTGAAGTTATGCGGTGCACTATGCGACCGTAGAACCGTTCTGTGGTGCATTATGCGACCGCATAATAGGACTGCGGGTTGCACGAGAGAAAAAGAAAAGAAAAGAAAAAAAAAATCGGGCTATTGAGCCAAATGCATTCAAATATGAAAGTCTTGATTTAATTATGTTTTGATAAATCAAGCATGAGTTATGATGAGAGGTTGATGTAACATAGGCTTGCTCGACTGGGTTCACTCGGTTGAGCGCCAGTCGCGCTCCTCGAGTTCGGGGCGTGATAGTAAGTTAAGACAAAGGAAATAACCCAAGAAAGATTACGCGGAATATTGATATAAGAGTGGGCCAACGATTAGTTAGTAGTTGATTCAGGAAGAGCCTAGTTATGGCTAGACAAGAGGATACAGACAAATCAATAGATCGTGCAAGATAAACAGAGTGAACCCCAACATAGGGAATTCAGTCTCGCAGATATGACATCGCGACCTTAAGAAATATTCAGATAAGAGTTGGGGTAGTTAAAGATACCGTATGAGTGTTATGGAAATAAAAGAGAGTCCCACTGGGAAAACAATCAAAACTTTAGTTCAGAAGATAACGTAATAGCACATGAGCATTGAGGAAAGTAACTAAGGATAATTATATGTGAGTACGAACATCAAATATTCTATCGGGTATACGATGTAATAAGCTCGCAGCTTTACAAGAGTCAGAGGGAGACCCTAAGTACTACAACGAAAGACTAGTTGAGAAAATAAGAAAGAAGGCTTCAACCTAAGCATAAGTGACCTAAAGAGGAAATGGTCTTGTAACAACAGTCTCACTACAAAATTGTATGCACTCCAAAAGAAAGTGGCACCTACCATGGCTAATGAGCGGGGAGTAAAACCAAAAGTAATATTCGAGACCATATGAGTTGCACAAAAAATTCAGCAACATATACCAACTGATCAGGTGGTAGTGCATATATAACATCGTAACCTTTTTCCATATCCCATATATATATATAATATACGCATATATAACGTCATCTGGTCATGGGTCAATGTACATGTATAAATGAATGAAATGCGTAAAAGGTAAGTTAATAAGATTTATCGGAATGTCATAAGATCAATATGCTTTCGGATAAACTTTATCAACTACGTATTTTTCGGAGAACCAAAAACAGAAGATATAATAATAAAACACATGGGAATTCAAAAATATATGCACCCCTAGTGCTTCTACGAATAGAGATATTTATGAAAGTTGTGAGTTTGTTCGTTTCGTTTGTATCATATGGATCATGCCAAAAGGAAAGAAGGGATAGCCTTTAACATACCTCAACTGATTCTCTTGATAGTACCTATAACACACGTCAATTGCAACAAAATACGTAACGACAGATCGAAGTAGAAAAAAATTCGTATGATATTCTTGAGAAAGATTGTATGGTATTCCCTTAGAATCGAAATTTCACGCTGCTATATTATTATGCAGTTTCATATGAATTGTCTTGAGGCTCCATCCGTTACTTAGCAAGCATAACATCACACTTTAATGGGGTAGGAAGATATCTTATCATTGTGGGCTCATAAGAACTTTTTGGTGAAGCTAAATCCGTTACCTTACAACATATACATTTCCCTTTAATGACATATGTAGGTGTCTTTATCATAGGTGTGAGACCCACTTTATGTGATGACTTAGCCCACAAATTCCATAAATATGCCACCTAGCCCTTAGCCAAAGAGTGATTGTTACCTAAATCCCTTGCTGCCACGTTGGGTCTCCATTGAGCTTATCCACAGATTCTAATTACATTATTAATCTCCCACTACAAAAATCAATAATTAACTAATTATCCAAATAATTAAGAATTATCTCAAATTACTTAAAATATTAATCGCTTTTAACACACTTTATATACCTTAGTATCATGGTCATATGGTACCTTGTACGGCACTAGTCCATAAATACCGGGTATTATAGCTTAGACCGTATTTTATCCCAAATTGACAACCTTTAACAAAACTTATTTTATTTGATTTGTTTACCCTCTAACCTTCACGGTACTTACTTATCACCTGTTATAAATAGCATAAATACTTATAACCTCAAAACTAATCTCATTCTCGAGCCTACGTCGATTAACTTACGACGAAACTTTAACGTACGAAAACACGAAATGTAACATCCTTCCCCCGTTAGAAACATTTGTCCTCGAATGTTTAACTCCCTGGGATCTATATAAATTTTGGCAGAGTCACCTTTCTAACAGTACTACTATCAACCCTTCCTGCAGAAAACTAAATAATTCAATGCCACATATTGCCACAATAATCAATAGCCTCACACAACCAATGATAATAACTAACACAAGAATCCATACACGATCATTAAGGCTATGATGTCTCACTTGGATCCTCTTCTGTAAGAGAAAATAAGTGGGGATACCTAGACTTCATGTCTTCTTCGGCTTCCCAAGTCATTTCCTCCACATTATTGTTTCTCCAAAGTACTTTCACCGAAGCAACGTCTTTACTCCTCAATCTCTGAACCGGTCTATATAGTATAGCAATGGGAGTTTCCTCATATGATAGCTTCTCTGTTAGTAGAACATCGTCAACTGGCACGACTCTGGAAAGATCTCTGATACATTTACGGAGCATAGACACATGAAATACTGGATGTACAGACTCCAAGTCAAAAGGCAAGTCTAACTCATATGCTACCTGGCCTACCTTGCGTATGATCTTATATGGTCCAGTATACCGAGGGCTAAGTTTTCCTTTCTTACCGAACCTCATAACGCCTTTCATCGGTGATACCTTTAAGAATACACAATCGTCAATCTGAAACTCCATTCTCGTCGTTGATTATCTGCATAAGACTTCTGACGGCCTTGAGCTGCTAATAGCCTTTCCTGTATAAGCTTAATCTTGTCGATTGCCCATTGTACCAGCGCTGGTCCTATTAACTTAGTTTCCCCAACATTGAACCATCCTAAAGGCGACCTGCACTTCCGTCCGTAAAGAGCCTCGTATGGAGCCATCTGAATACTAGAATGATAGCTATTATTATATGCGAACTCAATAAGCGGCAGATGATCATCCCAGCTACCCTTGAAGTCTATCACACAAGCCCGTAACATATCCTCCAGTGTCTGAATAGTACGCTCAGCCTGTCCGTCTGTCTGGGATGAAATGTTGTACTAAGACTTACCTGAGTCCCCAATCCTTTTTGGAAGGACCTCCAAAAATTAGCTGTAAACTGAGCACCTTTATCCGAGATAATAGATATAGGGACACCATGAAGTTATACTATCTCCTTAATATAAAACATTGCATAATCCTCTGCAGAATATGTAGTCCTAACGGGTAGAAAATGGGTTGATGTTGTATGTCTAACAATAAATACCCATATAGAATCGAACTTACGCTGGGTACGAGGTAAGCCTATGATAAAATCCATATTAATTACTTCCCACTTCCGAGTCGGAATCTCTATAGTGTGCAATAATCCACCGGGTTTTTGATGCTCAATCTTAACCTACTGACAATTAGGGCACTGAGCAACAAACTCCGCTATATCATTTTCATTCCGTCCCACCAATATATTTCCTTAATATCATGATACATCTTCGTTGCTCCTGGATGGAAAGAATAACGAGAATAGCTAGACTCTCCCATAACCTGTCGGTGCAACCCTACAGCATTAGGGACACATAATTGTCCTCGATATTTGAGGACCCCATCTCCTGTAATCTCAAATGGTGTCGTCTCCTTCCGAGGGGCTGTATCTCTATAACGAGCTAACATAGGATCCTTGTTCTGGCATTCCTTCACTTCAGTTACTAAAGAGGATGTTGTCGTGTCCTGAATAGTAACTCCGGTATCACCTGAGTCGAGTAATCGAACTCCAAGACAAGGTAGCTGATAAATCTCATGGACTATTTCCCTCTTCTCTGGCTGTAAATATGATAGGTTACCCATAGATCTATGGTTGAGGGCATCGACTACGACATTCTCCTTCCGTGGATGGTATAAAATATCAACGTCATAGTCTTTCAGTTGCTCCAACCATCTCCTTTGTCGTAAATTCAATTCCTTTTGCTTGAAGATATACTGAAGACTCTTATGATCTGTATAGATATCAACATAAATGCCATAGAAATAGTGCCTCCGCATCTTTAGTGCATGAATCACCGAGGCTAACTCTAAATCGTGGGTCGGGTAATTCTTCTCGTTCTTTCTTAGTTGTTTAAAAGCATAAGCTACAACCTTACCATGCTGCATCAGTACACAACCCAATCCAATGACCGAAGCGTCACAATAGATAGCATACCCATCGATTCCCGCTAGGAGTTTTAGAACCAGTGTTGAAGTTAATCCATACTTCAATGCCTGGAAACTCCGCTTGCAAGCATCAGTCCATTGAAACTTAGCTCCCTTCTGAGTCAAATTTGTCAATGGTGCTGAAAGCGAAGAAAATCCCTCTATGAATCTCCTACAATAACCTGCCAAGCCGAGGAAGCTACGAACCTCTGTCAGTGTAGTGGGTCTAGGCCAAGTCTTTCTTAGTTTTCCATGTCTTCTCTTATTCCAAACACGTCAACCACAATAGCAATAGTATTCTTAAGTTATTTATACTGATTTCCAGCCATACAACATCAAGAATTCAACCAGAATTCACATTTAGAGAATTTTGCATACAACTTCCCCCTCTTTTTTTTGTAGAACTCTGAGCACAGTACGCAAATGATCTGTATGCACAGTCTCTAAACGGTAATAACCCAATATATCATCGATAAATACAATTACGAAACTCAAAGTGCATGTATCTGGTCCTGAATTCTGTATTCGGAATAACTTTCTCCTTAACTCTTACCTAATGGTACCCGGACCTCAAGTCTATCTTCGGGAAACATTTGGCACCTTGCAACTGATCAAATAAATCATCGATCCCCGGGAGCGGGTACTTATTCTTGATCGTCACCTTGTTCACCACTCTAGTCAACTCAGCGCCACATACACTATCCTTGTTTATTATCAAACTTATCACAGGCCATTACATGCCACATATATATATAAGTATCAATGTTAGAACTTAACTCGCATAATTAATTCAAAAAAGAAGGTTTATATAGATACATAGGCGCCGATAAGGTCGTAGACATGTCATACCCAAAACTATACATAGGATACTGTCTGCAAAACCTCTAGGAAAGCATGATCATAATATATATAAGTCGGGACAGGGCTCTCGACGTCCTCATAAAACAACCTAACATTTACATAACACTGACTTGGTAATACTTCAGAAAGAAGTGTAGCTCATTAACCAAAAGTTGATATCTGGAGGCAACCTACAGTAGATGGTCCGAGCCTTATCCTATACGAGAGCCTCAATCAGACACACTTCGAAGTGGAATCTTCATATCCTTATCAGCTAGCTTCTTTCTCTTGGCCCGACTACTATCCTCTTCCTCTACATAGCCCATGATATACACAGACGAACCTTGATTGACGGACTCCCAAGACTGTGGACTATCTGGAACCTCAGAAGAGCTGGTGTCTGTAAATACCTTGACATAGTTTTGAGCCTGAGGGGAATCTGGTTGTGCCAATTCATGTACCACTCCCCTTATACCCTGATCAATGAGCCCTGATAATGAAACTAAGGGCCTTGGTTAGGTCGGAACTCTTATCACCCCATCTGCTGCCGGCAAAATCGAAACTACTAGAACGGATGACTCATATGGATCCTCGGAAGAATTCTCCTCCATATAAACCATGATCTCTGATGGGTCTGACTCCATAGTATAGCTTATATCTCCCTTTAACACTTTCATAGCCTTCTTGCCCGTGCTAGCAGATGGCGCATGTCGTCTAGTAATAATAGGCATGACTAAGAACATAAATAAGGTAAAGATTAGGAGTGAATACTTACGACTCAGTTCTATCGCACAATCCAGATTAGAAAGAAAAGTAACAATCCTAAATATCTTGTCACGGTTTGTAGACAACCCTAGGACTGAACTGCTCTAATACCACTTTTGTCACGACCCAAACCGATGGGGCATGACGAGTACCCGAGTACTACCTGTCGAACACCCCTAAGCATGCGTCTAAGATATAAACATGAATAACATCTACCAATAAACTACTGAATCACGTGAATAACATACGTGAGGAAAATATGTCCAAAAGACATATATACATATACATGCAGAATACGATATGGCGAGCTGACAAGGCTACTATAGACAACTATATTTCAATAATTAAAATCCGACAAGGCCACATACTATACAACTATACATGACTATCTACAGACCTCTAATAGAGTGTACAAGTGTATAAAGGACAGGTCTGGGCCCCGTCGTACCCATATCTACATAAAAAATAGCGTACACAAACTAATAACAGCTCCGGATCAAGTGGAGCACACCAACCCTCACTGATCAAGGATCCTAAAAAAAGGGGACCGTCAGCCTATCTACCTGTACCTGCGGGTATGAAACGCAGGCCCCGGGAAATAGGGGAGTCAGTACGAATAATTTACCGAGTATGTAAGGCATGAAAATTAGTACATAAAAGACATTAATAAAACATGGAGTAAAGGAATCCGCCTGGAAGTCTAAACAACTTTGTGAATTCTGAAATATTTATAAAGACATGCATGTGCATATAAATGTTGTATCATGCAAAGGTATATGTGTACATAACATCATCAAGCCTCTGAGGGCATCCCATCATATCATCTCGGCCTCTGTGGGCGAAATCATCAACATATACTAACTGATCAGGTGGTGGTGCGTATATAATACCGTAACCTTTTCCCATATCTTATATACATATAATATACGCCTATATAATGTCATCTGGTCATGGGTCAATGTACGTGTATAAATGAATGAAATGCATAAGAAGTAAGTTAATAAGATTTCTCGTAATGTCATAAGATCAATATGCATTCGGATAAATTGTATCAACTACATATATTTCTGAGACCCATGAATAGAAGATATAATAATAAAACAGATGGGCATTCAAGAACATAGGCACCCCTCAGGAGGTTCATGCCAAAACTAAACTCAAATATATGAAGGAGGGAGGGTTTTCTTACCTATATCAGATCTTGTATGGATGAAACAATGGTAGTATATTGCCTTTGATGGCCATTAACTTGCTTCACATCAGATCCTTCAAGATTGGAGATTACCTTTTAACTTGAATTGAAAGAAGAAGAAGATTTTCAACAACTTCTTGAGAGTTTGGAGTAGGTCCATTTCGAAAAAAAATTTGTGGCTCTCTTTATGTTTCTACTACTCGAATATTATGAGTATATGTGACTTGATTCAGCCCCTAAAAGGGCCCTTTTGGCTAACCTACACATGTCAATTTAGGTGGACTAATTTGGGCCTTGCCTTTTAGCAAGTAGGTGACATACCTACTAGTCACCTGCTTGGTTAATTAATAGGTGTCACATGCTGCCCTTATTCACTTAGACACGTATATTAGCCTCATTTAATAGTCACGACATGTGTTAAGTAGCTCAAGCTAGTAGGACGGGTAAGCAAGTAGCTCAAACAAGTATCCTGGTAAGCAAGCAGCCATATTTTGTGTATCCATTATCTCATTTGTTTTTTTTTCAAGTCTCATTCAACTTAACTTACTTAAAACTTTGATAAACCTTCCTTATCCTTGTAGAGGGATTTCATTCTATTTGGTCTTACATCAACCGACTTACGACATACCAGAATAATTGGCTTATCTTAGTGCCCACAAATACTAGAATTTCCTGTAACTCATATGATCTTAAATGTCACTTTTGGATTTTTTTTTACTTCCCATTCATTAGCCACGGTAGGTGCCATTTTCTTATGGAGTGCATACAATAATTCTATAGTGAGACTGTTTTTACATGACCATTTCTTCTTCAAGTTACTATGCTTAGGTTGAAGCCTTCTTCCTTATTTCCTCAGCTAGTCTTTCATTGTAGTACTTAGGGAGGACCCTCTGACTCTTGTAAAGCTGCGAGCTTATTACATCATATACTCGACGGAATTTTATGATGTTCTTCCTCGCCTATAATTATCGTTAGTTACTTATCTCCGTGCCCTTGTGCTTGTAGGGTTGCTTCTGAAATGATATTTTGACTCTCTTCCTAGTGGCACTCTCTTTTATTTCCGGAACACTAATACGGTACCTTTAATTACCCCAACTCATATCTTAATATTTCTCAAGGATTACAATGTCATAACTGCGAGACTGAATTCACCATATTGTGCTTCACTATGTTTATCTTGCACGATCTGCTGATTTGTCTGTATCCTCTTGTCTAGCCATAACTAGGCTCTTCCTCAATCAACTACTAACTACTCATTGCTCCATTCTCATATCTATATTCCGGGCAATCTCTCTTGGGATATGTCCTTTGTCTTAACTTACCTCTCACATTGGATCCTTATGTATCAAGTATTCATTTGTACTTATTTATCAATAACATCCTGGTCGGGAACCTTTACAACCCCTCCCTGCCGTCGTGCTTGCGTAATGTTCTGGAATCGTAACCTATCTGTGGAATTTGAATAAGTACAATCTTATCCCTTTCTCATTTTTATCGCATTCTTCCTTTACTATTCCATAGTGCCATGAACCATATAACTCCTACTTCATACCATATCACACCATATTTCCCCCTCTCTTCATCTTTGGCATCTTTTCACATATTCACTGACTCTTACTCGCCTTGCAGTAATCCTTCTATGTCAAGGATAACGAAATTTGTTACTCACGAGGGTGACACCTAAGTGTAAGTGGCACACTTAGTCCCTTAAGCTTAACTCTGCTCACAGTGCTTGCTTTAGGTAAGCGTCTTCCTGAATGAACTTTAAAGGTTATTCTTTTGTTGTCCTTTCTATTATTGTCGGAATGCTATCTCTGAAATTCTCATGATGTCGACTATTATAAAATCCTTCGAAAATATCAGCTAATGCTAACAATCCATCCACTATTTTGGGTTACTCTAACCCTAACTGGTTCCGGACATCCTGTCCTTCTCTTAAAATATATTTGTTGGCTCTCATGGAGCATAACTGAGATGGGTGTGCCAATTGTACATACCTCAGTTACAATTGAAGGTAACTCAAAATGCTTATATTTCTCTGCCTGAATTGTAAATACTAATAGTCTTTACTAATTGGGTACCTCATACCCTTCTTCACCTTGCTTTATGTACTTGTTGAAACTTGTATCTACCTTCTAATTCTCTCGTTGCTTTAAACCATATGGATGGATAGATATTCATGCCTTAGGGCTCCTTACCAAGAAGCTTACACGTCTTAGTACACACACGATCTACTAAAGACCTCACATTTACTCATCATAAGCTTGATACAAAATCGAGTTCCTCTGACTCAACTCTTCCACAACCACAGTCAATCGCTTACCATCTGTCTTTCTAGATGTAGGTATCATTGTATTACAAATAAAATAGAATTTAGGGGTTGAATTCTTACAACTGAGCTCTACCACACGATCTAGTGTAAGAAGAAAGAGTGACAGTCCTAAATGCCCAGTAGCCTCATTCTTATAAGTGTGGTGCACAAAACACCCTTAAACAAGACTCTACTAGACATGGCTTGTAGACTCCCTAGGACAGAACGGTTCTGATACCACTTTTGTCACGACCCAAATCGGAGGGCCACGATGGGCACCCGGTGCCTTACTCAACTGAGTACCAACGTAACATATTTTTCTTTTCACACCATCATAGGTAAATGGGCCAGAAGGGCCATCATGAGATAACATGAATAAAGCATAAGGGAATACTAGACATAGGACGACCCAACATGATATAAATTTTTTTACATGTGACATACGGGCCTATAAGATCGACATGATCATTTGTCCACTCAAAACTTAGGCCGATAAAGGCATACAAGTATCCATATATATGACATATATCTACAAGCCTCTAAGAGTACATAAACCTTATAAAGGTCACGACAAGGCCCCGCCATACCAATCAATACATGTCCAAATCATACTGACCAAATAGAAAACTCTGGAGCAAGTGTAATGTACCAACACCTTCCGCTGAGCTGATAGCCTACTAGGAGGACTGTCAACTTGTCTATCGAGACCTGTGGGCATGAACACAAAATCCCCAGGCAAAATGGATGTCAATACAAATAAAGTACCGAGTGTATAAGGTATGAAAGAAATATGATGTAAAGAACTCAACATGTATGTCTGAATATCTCTGTGAATCATGAAACATTTATAATGAGCATGTAAATGTAATGACATGCATAAGTATATGAGTATATAACATCATAAATCCTTTGAGTGCATCCCATCATATCATCTCGGCCATTGTGGGCGAAATCATCAATGTATACCAGCTGATCAGGTGGTAGTGCGCATATAACACCGTAACCTTCCCCATATCCCATATACAAACAATGCACGCGTACATAATGCCATCTGGTCATGGGTCAATGTACATTTAGAAATGAATGCAATGCATAATGAAGTAAGTCAATAAGATCTCTCGGATAAACTTTATCAACTTACGTATTTTTCTAAGACCCGTGAACAGATGATATAATAATAGGACACATGCGGAATCAAGAACATAGGCACTCCTAGTATTTCTATGAATAGAGTCATTTATGAAAGTTGTGTGTTTGCTCATCTCGTTTGTATCATATGGATCATGCCAAAACTAAACTCAAATATATGAAGGAGGGAGGATTTTATTACCTATATCAGATCTTGTAGGGATGAAACAATGGTAGTATATTTCCCTTGATGGCCATTAACTTGCTTCACATCAAATCCTTCAAGATTGTAGATTACCCTTTAACTTGAACTAAAAGAAGAAGAAGATAATCAACAACTTCTTGAGAGTTTGGAGTAGGTCAATTTCGGAAAGAATTTTGTGGCTCTCTTTATGTTTCTACTAATTGGATATTATGAGGATATGTGACTTGATTTATCCTCTAAAAGGGCCCTCTTGGCTAACTTACACATGTCCATTTAGGTGGACTAATTTGGGCCTTCCCTTTTAGCAAGTAGGTGACATACCTACTTGTCACCTGCTTGGTTAATTAATAGGTGTCACATGCTGCCCTTATTCACTTACACACATATCTTACCCTCATTTAATAGTCACGACATGTGTTAAGTAGCTCAAGCTAGTAGGACGGGTAAGCAAGTAGCTCAAACAAGTATCCTGGTAAGCAAGAAGCCATATTTTGTGTATCCATTATCTTATTTGTTTTTTTCCAAGTCTCATTCAACTTAACTTACTTAAGACTTTGATAAACCTTCCTTATCCTTGTAGAGGAATTTCATTATTTCTGAGCTTACATCAGTCGACTTACGATGTACTTTTATAAACAAAAACATGGGGTGTAACAATATGATTTGTGATTTGGAACTCGTGACTTGTGTTTATGAAATGAGGTATCTCGGAGTAATATTTGTCACGCCCCGACCTCGGGGAGCGCGGTCGGCGCCCAACCAAGATAACCCGGCTGAGAATGCCTGTTAGATTTCCTTCTACCCAAACTCACCCGTGAATAAAGAGGAGATATATGCTATTAATTAAACACTAGGAGGATTCCAAAAACAATCCCAACTCCATTACAATTAGTAACTCTATTTTTAAGTCTCAAAATACAAACACTTTCATAGTTTGAAGTGGAACATGTAATACACATATGATATTGCTAGCTTGACTTTCCCAACACCAATACACAACCCACACTATGTCTACTGAGCCTCTAATAGATACAAAAGACTACATTGATAGTGATGGCAACAAGGCTCTGGCTATACGTCAAAACATAATACACGCAGAACAAAAGATGCACGACCCCAGAATGAAGTGGGGTTCACCAAGTCAGCTGAGAAGATAGTGTACCGCTATCACTAGTCAATGCCTCCCACTGTGGAACCACCTGCATCCATTCAAGATGCAGCGCCCCCGATAAAAGGGACGTTGGTACATGTCGAATAGTACTAGTATGAAAACCAAAACACTTATTCAAGGACTTAGAAATACAACATGAACATGATTAATCGTGGTAACAATAAAAGGGCTTAGTTATCCGTGAAAGTCAAAGAAAATTTATTAAGTGCTTTCAATAATATTTATAAATTTTATGTCTGGGATCCTCTATAACCACCTATACATAAAGTGGCCCTTCCGCCTTACCCCAATGTATGTGGGTGGAGGTGCAATCACGATACCATAAACCTATACAAAGCAGCCCTGCCGCCCCACCCCAATGTATGTGGGTCGAGGTGTAACCACAATACCACAATTCTACATAAAGCAGCCCTGCCGCCTCGCCCCAATGTATGTGGGTGGAGGTGTAACCGCAGTACCACAATTTAGATTCCCAAGACGATATTAGTTTGTACAAAAGAGTTTTCTTCCAATCAAGTGGTTGGCACCTTTGGCCTTAGCAAGTGTAAGTTTATAAGGTCTCATCATATGGGAAATAAGTGTTTGATCGCATTGATTTCATACAAGGTTTTCTCCCCAAAAGGAGTATAGCATAATTAAGTCATAATAGAAAATCTTTAACATATGTGTGTTCGAACACGTTATGCAATTTGAGAATCAATTTACTAGCTTGAACATCCCACCTCAACAGTGTTTCAAGTTTGACTACACATGATGGAGTTTTGCAAGGATTCAGGAATTTCGATACTAGAAGAAGCGTTTAGCCTTCACACCTCGAAAGAGCTTTCCTTGGTATAACAATAATATCCCGACACTTCTAACGATGTTAATCTATAGAAGAGGGGTGAATTACAAGCATGAATAGAGGAATTCGTATGGCAAGAGATGCTACAGTGATGACCTAACCTTCCCTCAACTAATTCAAGAACAAAATCACCCAAGATGGTTCAACAACTTCCCGATAGTCTCTATTAGCTCATTCATGAGATAAATCTACCCTCATCACCCATAATCAACCCAAACCCAAAATTGGAGAATTGGGGGAAGAAATCCTTACCTTTTTGAAGCCCTAGCAAGTTCCTTTTGATGGAATTCCAAGGTTTGATCGGAGTAGAATAGTGAAATCCTTAGTCCTCCCTTTGCTCTCTCTAGAATAGCTCTCTCCTCTGTCTAAACTGTCAGGTCATCCCCAAAAAATAAACACTCAGGCTAGATAAACGAAATGGAGGTCGGGTTATAAAATTAGAAAAATAAAGTCCCGATGCAGATCTGCAGTCGTATATACGACCGCATAACACTTATGCGGTCCGCAAAATGGACCGCATAATGGCCTTCCAGGACTGGGCGTTTCTGTTTTATTCTACGACAGGTCTGCGGTCACATAGTGGACTGCAGAACCTCCTTCCAAAATTTCTCATGTTGGTTCTGCGATGGGATATGCGGCCCGCAAAACGGTTCTGCGTCCGCATAATGGTCCGCATAACGGTCCTCAAAATTGGCAAATCTTTTTGCTTTATTAGGCGACCGATCTGCGACCCGTAACTGCTTGTGAGGTCGCATAGGGGCCGCAGAACTGCCATGTTTCGCAAATGTTTTCCTTAAACTCCTCAATGCACTGAGCAACTGTTACACCCTATATTTTCGTACATAAAAATGCATCGTAAGCAAACTAATGTAGGACCAAAAATGAGATAATATTTAAAAGCATATAAATTAATTTAATCATGTTACCTCTGAGGTTACAAATATTGAAGATCATGAACAACAAGTACAAAGAGGGTTGGACGGTTCAGAAGATAAAGCAATTGAAGAAAATAATGTTTCGTCGAAAGTCGACAAGTTGGGAATGTTATAACATATACCTTTGGGGTGAGACTAGGGTGATTAACATGATAAAGAGATTATGTTATGATTTATATTAGTCGTATGACATCCATGTGTTATGTTTTTAAGTCAAGCGAGTTGTGGAACAAAAGTCGATGAAAGTCATCACAAGTTACATTCATAAGTTTTACTGAAACTTTGGGTCAAATGTAACTGCAATTTTCTCCCAATATACTTAGAGTTATGGGGTGTTCCACCCATAAAATTAAAGATCTATGAGTCTATTTTCCAACGCATTAAACCGTTTGTCAATACGACATCAGAGTAGAGAGATATGGGCATTTTTGCGATACTGCGCAAGCTGCTAGGTGACAAGTAGGTGTGTCACCTACTTGCTTAAATGAAAGCCCAAAAATGGACCATTTCGGGTCGTCCAAAGAGGCCTTTTAAAGGCCCATTTTCTTCATATATTAGACTTAAAATAGAGCATAATAACCAAACATAAGCTCTGCAAAGAATCCTCCCAAAAATTTCCCACAAACCCTAATTGATTTTCTCTCCCTTTCAAGTTCTAATTAGAGGTAAAACCTAAAGTTTGAAGGACCAAGATAGGAGCTGAGTTATCCAACAAATAAGGTGAGTTTACTGCTCTCTTTCATCCATTTATTCTTCTATAAATTCATGGCAAGTCGTTCTATACTTGTAAGAACTCACGGGACGGTGATCGGAAGCCGTGAGTTCGAGTTATTCACTTGTAGCGGACTGTTTTGTGGACTGTTTTGTGTTGCTGTTGGGCTGCGTGTTTTACTACTGTTTTGTGGAGTTTTGGAGGAGGAAGGGGGTGTAGAAACACCATATAAATGTAGGGTGGTTGGCTGGTCATTCGTCATAACATTTCCGGGTCGTTTGACACTACTACGGTGGTCGTTTTGAGTACGAAGAGATTGGGGTGTGTTGGGCTGTTTTGTAGTATTTGATGGTGTATATAGGGCTGAAAAAATGATGTATATATGTTGTTATTGTTCTGTTCTTGTATTGTTGGTGTTATCTTGAATTTGGAGGAAGTAAGGATTATAGGGGAGATGCTGCCCGTTTTAATACAAAATAGGTTTGTCGTTCGTTGTGCGATAGTTGTACCTTTCGTAACTTGACGATAGTATTATTATCATTCTTGTAGATTAAGGTGCGAAGAGGTGAGTTCAACTTGGTGATTGGAAAGATTGTGATAAGGTATGTTAAGGCTAAGCCTTCCTTCATTTTGGCATGATCTCGTAGCTACATGTGTTAGTAATGAGACAAAAAGAGAAGTTCATATTCATGAATTTATTCACACTATTCTAGTCTCATAAGTTACAATATTATTCCTTATCAAGACTCTATATTCAATTTTAGTATTGTCTTCTTCCAATCAAGAGAGCAGCAAGCCTATATATACAGTATTACAGTATTTTCATTACCATCGAGCTATAATCGGTGGGCAGGCCCCTATTGGGCAACCTCTGATCAGATGGTAAGTTATATATACCGAGCCTACTGTGGCCGAGCGCCTATGAGCGAGCCCAGGATGGCCGAGGTACAGATGCCCAGTATGGCCGAGCGCTTATGAGCGAGCCTACTACGGCCGAGCAGTTACACGTACCGAACCTTATAGGGCCGGACATTTATTTTACTTAATATATTGAGAGAGTTGAGTCAGTATCAGCACGTAAGTATATCTCCAGACCATCTTTGACTCCCAGTTAATTTCAGTTATCTTATTATCAGTTCAGTTTCAGCTTTCAGTTATTTTATTGCCTTACATACTCGGTACATTATTTCGTACTGACGTCCCTTTTCTGGGGGCGCTGCATTTCATGCGTGCAGGTTCAGACAGACAGACGGGTAGACCTCCTCAGTAGGTGTTTCCCGAGTTCCGCCTGATCGGTAAGCTCCACGTCTTTCGGAGTTGCCAGGTCTAGAGTTTTGTGTACATCTTATGTATATCTGTATATATGTTATGGGTAGGTCGGGGCCCTGTTCCGATCACAGTACATCTATCAGTAGAGGCTTGTAGACATATCCTGTTGGTTAGTGCAGTATGTTGGGTTTGTAGGCCTGGTATGTATAATTTGGTGGTTTGTCAGCTGTAGTAGCTATGACGGCCTTTTCAGCCTAGCTTTATATTGATGTTTAGTTAGCGCTAGTTTCCATTCAGTTTTATATTTTGCTTCACAAATTGTCTTGCAAGGTGGCCCCATGGCCAAAGTATGACATTATGTGTTTAGAGTCCCTTAGTCGCAATTTGGTATGCCAGGTTAGGTGAGGCACCGGGTGCTTGTCTCGCTCCTAGGTTCGGGGCGTGACAAACTTGGTATCAGAGCAGTTCTATCCTAGGGAGTCTACAAGCCGTGTCTAGTAGAGTCTTGTTTATAGATGTGTTGTGCACCACATTATATAAGCAGGGCACTACAGGGCATTTAGGAGTTGGTTACCCTTCTTTGAAATCTAAATCGTGCTACAGAACTGAGTTATAGGAAATTTGAATTAAACTTATGTGTTGGTGTTTGCATGCACAGATGACGGTGACTAGGAAGACTACGGCTAGCCAGAGGAGAGATACAGTAGTAGGTGAGGGGACCAACAGGGTACCCCCAGTAGATGGGGCCCAGTCTGAGGCTCAAGGGGAGACCCCTACTCAGCCATTACCGGCTCCTCCACCAACTACGGAGATTCCTAGGGAAACCGCACATCCAGTTCCCCCTCCACTTCCATCAGATCAGGACTTAAGGAGTGCGGTGCATTTGTTGACACAGTTGGTAGCTACCCAGCAACAGGCTAGGGCATCAGCTAGTGCAGGAACTTCTGAGGGGTCTGGGAGTTCAAGGGTCCGAGAGTTTATTGCTTTGAGTCCCCCAGAGTTCACGGGGACAGATCAGAGGGAGGACCCGCAGGATTTCATAGATCAGCTTCACAGGATCTTTCGTGTTATGCATGCCACGGAGAAAGAGGCAGTTGAGCTAGCAGCTTTTCGACTCCGAGATATAGCCATCCTTTGGTACGAGGGATGGGAGAGGTCCAGGGGACGTGATGCACCTCCAGCTATTTGGGAGAATTTTTCAGATGCCTTCCTTGACCAGTACTTACCGCGGGAGATCCGACAGGCTCGAGTCGATCAGTTTCTATCCCTCAAGCAGGGTAATATGAGTGTTCGAGAGTATAGTCTCCGTTTTGACTCATTGGCCAGATATGCACCATCCATTGTTGCTACTATGCGGGATAGGATTCACAGGTTTATAGCAGGGTTAGCCCCAGAGTTAACCGAGGCATGTGCCACCGCTGCATTGCAGGATAGTATGGATATCTCCCGGATTCAGGCATTCGCCCAGAATATAGAAAGGGGTAGGCGTCGGCAGCAGGGTACAGAGAGGGCTGAGCAAGGGCAACGTAAGAGGATGAGATTTCCCAGGTCTCAGGAGCAATCTCAGGGTAGTTATAGGACCCAGTACTTCGGACGGCCACCTAGGCCTCCGCCACCTCAGTTACAGGGTTACAGGTATGACCGCTATACTCAGTCAGGACCAGGTGAGAGCTCACGGGCGTCGGGTTTGCAGCGACAACGAGGTTCTACGCAGACATGGTCATTTCCTCCGCGGTGTGACATCTTTGGTAGAGGACACTTGGGTTAATACTGAGCAGGTTCTGATGCTTGTTATACATGTGGGCGTCCGGGGCATATGATGCGAGATTGCCCAAATAGAGATTCTGGGGGAATGGCACAACCAGCGAGTTCAGCAACAGGATCATCTATGTCCGTGCATCCTTCAAGGCGTGAGTCTCAGTCTTCGGCTGGTAGAGGTCGAGGCAGAGGTAGAGGTTCCAGTTCAAGTGGTAATCAGAACCGTATCTATGCTTTAGCGGGTCGACAGGACCAGGAGTCTTCACCAGACGTTGTGACAGGTATATTAACCATTTGCTCTCACGATGCTTATGCTTTGATAGACCCAGGATCTACTTTATCATATATTACCCCATTTGTCGCGAGGAAGTTTGGTATAGTGCCTGAAATACTAAGTGATCCTTTTGCGGTATCTACACTGGTCGGAGAATCAATTATTGCTAGACGGGTTTACCGAGGTTGTACAGTGACAATTTGTAGTCGTCAGACCTCAGCTGACCTAGTTGAGCTAGAGATGATGGATTTTGATGCTATCATGGGCATGGACTGGTTGGCAGCTTGCTATGCCACAGTTGATTGCCGAGCAAAGGCAGTCAGATTTCATTTTTCGGGTGAGCCAGTCCTTGAATGGGTAGGTAATACAGCAACACCCAGAGGTAGGTTTATTTCCTATCTGAAGGCGAGGAAAATGATCGCAAAAGGGTGCATTTATCATATTGTGCGAGTTAGAGATGCAGATGCTGAGATACCTACACTTCAGTCTATTCCCGTAGTCAAAGAGTATGCAGATGTGTTTCCAGATGAGCTTCCAGGTATTCCTCCAGAGCGAGAGATTGATTTTAGCATCGATTTGCTTCCAGGAACTCAACCAATATCCATCCCTCCTTATAGAATGGCACCTGGCGAATTGAAGGAGTTGAAGGAGCAGTTAAAAGATTTGTTGGAGAAAGGTTACATCAGGCCCAGTACCTCACCTTGGGGTGCACCAGTACTATTTGTGCGGAAGAAAGACGGCTCGCTGAGGATGTGTATCGATTATAGGCAGCTGAACAAGGTAACTATTAAGAATAAGTATCCACTTCCAAGGATCGATGACTTGTTTGATCAGTTGCAGGGGGCTAGATGCTTTTCAAAGATAGATTTGAGGTCGGGGTACCACCAAGTCAGAGTTCGGGAAAAAGATATTTCGAAGACAGCCTTCAGGACCCGATATGGCCACTTCGAGTTCCTTGTCATGTCCTTCGGGTTGACTAATGCACCCGCTGTATTTATGGACTTGATGAATAGCCTATTCCGACCATTTTTAGATCTGTTCGTGATAGTATTTATTGATGATATTCTGGTTTATTCCCGTTCAGAGGATGAGCATGCGGACCACCTGCGAGCGGTACTCCAAACCCTCCGTGATCGTAAGTTGTATGCTAAGTTTTCTAAATGTGAGTTCTGGTTGAAGTCTGTAGCATTCTTGGGGCATATTGTATTAGATGAAGGGATAAAGGTGGACACTCAGAAGATTGAGGCCGTGAAATCTTGGCCTAGACCTACCACTCCGACAGAGGTTCGTAGCTTTCTAGGCTTAGCAGGATACTATCGGAGGTTCGTAGAGGGTTTTTCTTCCCTTTTGGCACCATTGACGAAGTTGACACAGAAAGAAACTAAGTTTCAATGGATAGAGGCTTGTGAGCGGAGTTTCCAAGAGCTTAAGAACAGGTTGACCTCAGCTCCAGTTCTAACACTTCCAGAGGGTCTAGAGGGTTATGCCGTGTATTGTGATGCATCAGGTGTCGGGTTAGGATGTGTCCTGATGCAACATGGGAAGGTAATTGCGTATGCTTCAAGGCAGTTGAGGAAGCACGAGAGGAATTATCCGACCCACGACCTCGAGTTAGCTGCGGTTGTCCATGCACTTAAGATATGGCGGCATTATTTATATGGTGTTCATGTTGATGTATTTACTGATCATAAAAGCCTACAATATATCTTCAAGCAGAAAGAGTTGAATTTGCGACAGAGGCGATGGCTTGAGTTATTGAAAGATTACGATGTTAACATTCTCTACCATCCAGGGAAAGCTAATGTTGTAGCAGATGCCTTAAGTCGCCGATCTATGGGTAGCTTAGCACATGTAGAGCCCAAGAAAAGACAATTAGCTAGAGAGATTCATCAATTGTCTTCGTTGGGGGTTCGGTTAGTAGATTCTGAGGATGGTGGAGTTGTACTCCAAAACACTACAAAATCATCCCTCATAGCGGAAGTCAAGGAAAGGCAGTACGAGGACCCAGAGTTGGTCGAGCTGAGAGAGCGAGTTCCGCAGCAGAAGAAGCCACTGTTAGAGCTAAAGGGAGATGGGGTTCTCAGATATAGGGGTCGTTTGTGTGTTCCAGATGTAGCAGGGCTACGAGACAGGATTATGTCAGAGGCACATTATTCATGGTATTCCATCCATCTTGGGTCGACGAAGATGTATCATGACATTAAGGATGTGTACTGGTGGAATGATATGAAGAAGAACATTGCTGAGTTTGTCGCCCAATGTACTAGTTGCCAGCAAGTGAAGATAGAGCACCAGAATCCTGGAGGGCTAATGCAGACTATAGAGATCCCGACATGGAAATGGGAGGCGATAAAAATGGACTTTATCACGGGTTTACCTCGTTCTAATCGTAAGTTCGATTCCATATGGGTGATAGTCGATAGGCTCACGAAATCAGCTCACTTCCTACCGGTCAGATCTACATATACAGCAGAAGATTATGCAAAGTTATATATTAAGGAGATAGTGCGGCTACACGGAGTACCAGTTTCTATTATATCTGACCGTGGGGCTCAGTTTACAGCACATTTTTGGAGGTCATTTCAGAGAGGTCTAGGGACTCAGGTGAATCTCAGCACAGCTTTTCATCCACAGACTGATGGACAAGCCGAGCGCACAATTCAGACGCTCGAGGATATGTTACGAGTATGTGTGTTAGATTTTAAAAGAAGTTGGGATGAACATCTACCTCTTGTCGAGTTTGCATATAATAACAGTTACCACTCCAGTATTCAGATGGCTCCGTACGAGGCTTTGTATGGGCGTAAGTGCAGATCTCCTATAGGGTGGTTTGATGTTGGGGAATCTGGGTTATATGGGCCAGACCTGGTTCAACAGGCCATAGAGAAAGTAAAGCTTATCCGGGAGCGACTGTTGACAGCTCAGAGTCGTCAGAAGTCATATTCTGACGTGCGGCGACGAGACTTAGAGTTCAGGATTAATGACTGGGTATTCTTAAAGGTATCACCTATGAAGGGCGTGATGAGGTTTGGCAAGAAAGGCAAGCTTAGCCCACGGTATATTGGGCCTTATAGGATCATTCGGAGAGTGGGCCAAGTAGCTTATGAGTTAGAGTTGCCCTCAGAATTGGAGTCTGTCCATCCGGTTTTTCACGTATCTATGCTACGGAAGTGCATTGGCGATCCTACCCGAGTGGTGCCCACGGATGATGTACAGATTACAGAGGACTTGTCATACAAGGAAATTCCAGTTGCCATCCTAGACCGACAAATCCGCAATCTACGAAATAAGGAGGTAGCTTCCGTAAAGGTTTTATGGAGGAGCAAGAATGTAGAAGAGATGACGTGGGAATCGGAGGAAGAAATGAAGTCTAAATACCCCCACCTATTTCAAACTGAAGATATGGCTCGAGATGGGATGCTACAACACAGCTCTATTCAGGCTAGCAGGTCAGCAGGTAAGCTTTTATTTTTCACTTTTAGTATTTATGATTTACGGTTGGTGAGGCAAAGTGTTGCTATTTATAAACATTGGCCATGTGTGGCATGCATAGTATGTTTTCTGGATACGTACAGGTTGGTTTTAACCTAATGTACGAAGGATACTCTGGCAAAAGTTTCCAAAGTCTCTAAGAGTAAACATTCGAGGACGAATGTTTCCAAGGGGGGAATGATGTTACACCCTATATTTTCGTACATAAAAATGCATCGTAAGCAAACTAATGTAGGACCAAAAATGAGATAATATTTAAAAGTATATAAATTAATTTAATCATGTTACCTCTGAGGTTACAAATATTGAAGATCATGAACAACAAGTACAAAGAGGGTTGGATGGTTCAGAAGATAAAGCAATTGAAGAAAATAATGTTTCGTCGAAAGTCGACAAGTTGGGAATGTTATAACATGTACCTTTGGGGTGAGACTAGGGTGATTAACATGATAAAGAGATTATGTTATGATTTATATTAGTCGTATGACATCTGTGTGTTATGTTTTTAAGTCAAGCGAGTTGTGGAACAAGAGTCGATGAAAGTCATCACAAGTTACATTCATAAGTTTTACTGAAACTTTGGGTCAAATGTAACTGCAATTTTCTCCTAATATACTTAGAGTTATGGGGTGTTCCACCCATCAAATTAAAGATCTATGAGTCTATTTTCCAACGCATTAAACCGTTTGTCAATACGACATCGGAGTAGAGAGATATGGGCATTTTTGCAATACTGTGCAAGCTGCTAGGTGACAAGTAGGTGTGTCACCTACTTGCTTAAATGAAAGCCCAAAAATGGACCATTTCGGGTCGTCCAAAGAGGCCTTTTAAAGGCCCATTTTCTTCATATATTAGACTTAAAATAGAGCATAATAACCAAACATAAGCTCTGCAAAGAATCCTTCCAAAACTTTCCCACAAACCCTAATTGATTTTCTCTCCCTTTCAAGTTCTAATTAGAGGTAAAACCTAAAGTTTGAAGGACCAAGATAGGAGCTGAGTTATCCAACAAATAAGGTGAGTTTACTGCTCTCTTTCATCCATTTATTCTTCTATAAATTCATGGCAAGTCGTTCTATACTTGTAAGAACTCACGGGACGGTGATCGGAAGCCGTGAGTTCGAGTTATTCACTTGTAGCGGACTGTTTTGTGTTGCTGTTGGGCTGCGTGTTTTACTACTGTTTTGTGGAGTTTTGGAGGAGGAAGGGGGTGTAGAAACACCATATAAATGTAGGGTGGTTGTCTGGTCGTTCGTCATAACATTTTCGGGTCGTTTGACACTACTACGGTGGTCGTTTTGAGTACGAAGAGATTGGGGTGTGTTGGGCTGTTTTGTAGTATATGATGGTGTATATAGGGCTGAAAAATGATGTATATATGTTGTTATTGTTCTGTTCTTGTATTGTTGGTGTTATCTTGAATTTGGAGGAAGTAAGGATTATAGGGGAGATGCTGCCCGTTTTAATACAAAATAGGTTTGTCGTTCGTTGTGCGATAGTTGTACCTTTCGTAACTTGACGATAGTATTATTATCATTCTTGTAGATTAAGGTGCGAAGAGGTGAGTTCAACTTGGTGATTGGAAAGATTGTGATAAGGTATGTTAAGGCTAAGCCTTCCTTCATTTTGGCATGATCTCATAGCTACATGTGTTAGTAATGAGACAAAAAGAGAAGTTCATATTCATGAATTTATTCACACTATTCTAGTCTCATAAGTTACAATATTATTCCTTATCAAGACTCTATATTCAATTTTAGTATTGTCTTCTTCTAGTCAAGAGAGCAGTAAGCCTATATATACAGTATTACAGTATTTTCATTACCATCGAGCTATAATCGATGGGCAGGCCCCTATTGGGCAACCTCTGATCAGATGGTAAGTTATATATACCGAGCCTACTGTGGCCGAGCGCCTATGAGCGAGCCCAGGATGGCCGAGGTACAGATGCCCAGTATGGCCGAGCGCTTATGAGCGAGCCTACTACGGCCGAGCAGTTACACGTACCGAACCTTATAGGGCCGGACATTTATTTTACTTAATATATTGAGAGAGTTGAGTCAGTATCAGCACGTAAGTATATCTCCAGACCATCTTTGACTCCCAGTTAATTTCAGTTATCTTATTATCAGTTCAGTTTCAGCTTTCAGTTATTTTATTGCCTTACATACTCGGTACATTATTTCGTACTGACGTCCCTTTTCTGGGGGCGCTGCATTTCATGCGTGCAGGTTCAGACAGACAGACGGGTAGACCTCCTCAGTAGGTGTTTCCCGAGTTCCGCCTGATCGGTAAGCTCCACGTCTTTCGGAGTTGCCAGGTCTAGAGTTTTGTGTACATCTTATGTATATCTGTATATATGTTATGGGTAGGTCGGGGCCCTGTTCCGATCACAGTACATCTATCAGTAGAGGCTTGTAGACATATCCTGTTGGTTAGTGCAGTATGTTGGGTTTGTAGGCCTGGTATGTATAATTTGGTGGTTTGTCAGCTGTAGTAGCTATGACGGCCTTTTCAGCCTAGCTTTATATTGATGTTTAGTTAGCGCTAGTTTCCATTCAGTTTTATATTTTGCTTCACAAATTGTCTTGCAAGGTGGCCCCATGGCCAAAGTATGACATTATGTGTTCAGAGTCCCTTAGTCGCAATTTGGTATGCCAGGTTAGGTGAGGCACCGGGTGCTTGTCTCGCTCCTAGGTTCGGGGCATGACAGCAACCCCAAAACCTCGGGTTCTAGGTGAAATTTCACGAGGCCTTACAATTTTCTTGTGAAACTTGTGTTAGAATGGTCTTATTATTCAGTTGTCATTTGTTTTCCTTAATTGGTTTCACTAGTACTTTAACGTTGTTTGGATTTCTTTATTGTTTATATCACATGTTTATTCCTTGTTTCTATTTGCTGATTCTTGTTTCCATTATTAGCTTTATACTTATACACCGCACTGGTTATTATGACTAGAAGGTGTCATAACTTGTAACTCGTCACTATTCCACCGAGGTTAGTCTTGATACTTACTGGGTACCGATCGTGGTGTACTCATATTACACTTACGCATATTTTTCTATGTAGATATAGGTATTGTATATAACAGACTCAGGCAGAGTTAGCTTCTTGATCGCGAGGATTCAAGGTAGAGTTGCTTGGTCGTCGCAACCTCTTGGAGTCCTTTTCCTTTGATTGTACTGTCAATTCATTATCCGAACAGTGTTGTATTTTGATTATGACATATTTTTATGTATTAATCTAGATTTCGTGACTCTGTACTACCTAGTCTTGGGTGGATTGTAGTTATGATTGCCGCGTAGGCTTTTGTCACATTTATTTCGGTATCTATTTAAACTCTATTTTAAAATATCATGTCTAACTAGTTTAACTATTGTAATTAACCGTCTTACCTAGTATTTGAGGCTAGGTGCCATCACGACGCCTAAGGCAAGATATAGGGTCATGAAAAAAGAATAACAATTAATATCTGCCAATTTAAAACATAATCAATTTTCAAATAAGCAATAACATTTTTTTTGGGAGATCATTAGCCACCAATCACCACCATGCACGAGACATGGAGTCCGATTACCGCTCGATCGGCTAAGTCGTCTCACCCCAATATATGCATGTGGATATAGATACCCAATACTACTGTGCACAATGCATAGAGTTTGATTTCTGCTTCATCGACTAAATCGTCTCACCATGAATGAATAAGGACCAACATGGTTATACGAATCAAATATAACAATAAGAATGAGGAACCACCATATACCGGCATGGTATCCGATCAACACCTGATCGTCTAAGTCGACAATGACATGTGGGTCGACATGGTGATATGAATTGATGTTAGACATAAACTGATTCCAATTAAAGGGAATAATCTCATCATAGTACAAAGAAATTTTGTCTCACAATCATCTTCTATACCGGCACGTGTAGTTTTGGGGTGGGCCTTTAAAACCCACCCTTCCTCGGTGCCCTAGCGATACTCTGAAAATATTTTCTTATATATATGTATTTATGAATGAATTTAATATTCATCTCGTAGCCTTTCATAAGATCTTTCATTATATATTCATCTCATAATATTCTCCATTCATGGCACGATGGCCGCATTTCATGTTTCACACTTTTATTTATTTAGTTCCAAGGATCATTACCATAAACATCAATATTTAGAGCATTTTGTAAATCATAGCTTTAAAATTATTAGTAATAAGTGCCTTAAACACATTCAATTTTTTCCAAAGAGTGGAGTATCATGATTGGGAATCAAAACACAAGTTAAAATCATGAGCGATTAATACACCATTTATTCTTGGAATACATTTCCCAATTGGAGCATGATATCTATAGTTTGAACTCATGAGTATGTACGAACTCAAAACACATTGGAAATACTTACAAAGGAGAGCATGATAATTTACCATTAAAACATGGATTCACATCATATGCATTAGTTACAACAACCATAGTTGAACATTTTCCCACGAATGGGGAGCATAATATGATACGGTCAATTCAAACATGACTTGAGTACATAAGCATTTAGGCAAATCTATCATCGAAAGCAATTCGGAACAGTAGCAATAGGAGTTTGAACAACCACATTTGGAACGTAGGAGGAACTCATGGATTCCGATTCTATAAAGGCAGTTTAGCCAACATACTTTCAATTCGCCCCTTAATGATACTACAGTGATCCACTATACTAAGTAACTTCAATCTATAATAACAACATACAATGGGACCAATATTGTAAGGCCCTGTAAAATTTTACAAAGGAAAAAAATAATGTTTCGTGGAGTCCAAAAAAAATTTTGGCAGAAAAATACATTTTTGTGGTCCATTATGCGACTGCAGAATTACTCTACGGGCTGCAAAATGGCCGCAGAAGTGAGGCAGGAGAGGGACATTTTGGATGAAATTTTGTGGTCGACCATGCGACCGCATAACTGTTCTGTGGTTCATTATGTGACCGCAGAACAGGTATGTGAGCCGCATAGTGACCGTAGACACGGACATGTTTTTGGTTGTTTTGCTCACCGATTATGCGATCGCAGACCTTGATCCGGAGCTCCATTTTTAAGTTTTTAAAATCCGACCCTACTTCGTTAAATACACTCTTTGGGCCATTTTTGAGCTATAATCTGATATTTTAGAGTGAGAGAGAGTGCCCTAGAGTGAGAAGGTGTTCTTCAAATTGTTCCTCAATTCTTGCTCAAGTTTTGGAAGGTTAAGAAGGAAAACTAACTAGGTCCTCATCCTAGAGGTAAGATTCTACACCCTAACCCTCAATTTCAAATTTTGTCTAGAAATGGATAATTAGCAAGATATTTTTTGGGCATGAGAGTTGTTTATTTTACATGCATATGTTATCAAATAGTGTACGAAGATTGTTGAGCTAAAAATGATAAAAATTGGGTTGTGGGATGATGAAATCCTCCATAAAAGGACCTTGAAACCTCAATGCACACCTAGTGTTTGATAAAATGCTCAAATGAGCTAGAACCATTATCATAGTCCTAATTTTGGTTCAACTTGTTATATTTCTAAAATAGATTGAAGTTGCTAAGAATTCCGGAACATTTAGAGTGTAAGGAAGCTCAAGTGAGGTATGTTGGCTAAACTCTTCTTTAAGAATTGGAATTTACATTATCCTTGTAAGTTCCAAGATGTTGATTACAAATCGAGTATTCTGATAAGTTTTGTGATAAAGATATATGTTTAATTCGTGTTTCAAATGCTCTTATCTTATTGCATTATAAATTGAGGATGTGTTTCAAACTATGGATTGTGTATCCATATGTTATAAATTTAATTTGTGATTTATGTGAAAGTTATTATGCCAAGTTGTGTAGAGATTGGGATTGTGATACACCTCCACCCGCATATATTGGGGTGAGGCGGCATGACCGCTTTATGTAGGGATTATGGTATTGTGGGACTGTACCTCCACCCGCATACATTGGGTGAGGCAGCATAGCCGCTTTGTGTTGGTATTGGTATCATTGATACATTTCCACCCGCATACATTGGGGTGAGGCGGCATAGCCTCTTTGTGTTGGTATTGGCGTTGTTGATACACCACCACCTGCATGTATTGGGGTGAGGTGGCATAGCCGCTTTGCATTGGTATTGGTATCGTTGATGCATTTCCACCCTCATACATTGGGGTGAGGCTACATAGCCGCTTTGTGTAGGTTCTGGTACTGTGGTTATACATCCACACGCATACATTGGGGTGAGGCGGCAGGGCCGCTTGATTAGAGTTGTGGTATTGCACGTACACTTCCACCTGCATACATCGGGTGAGGCGGCGGGGCCGTTTTGTATGAAGATGGTTACAGAGGATCTCATCTTAAATCATATACATGTTATTTATAACTTTTAATAAGCTTGCTATGGTTTAAACGGTTATCTATATTATTCTATTGCTGCACTAGTTCATCATATTCATCTGGTATTTTTGAATTCTTAAATTAGTGTTTAGTTTTCATGCTAGTACTATTCGACGGTACTAACGTCCCTTTTACCGGAGGGCGCTGCATCTTTTAAATGGATGCAGATAGTTCCACAGCGGGAGATATTGATCAGTGATAGTAGCACACCTTCTTCCCAATTGACTTGGTGAGCCCCACTTCATCCCGGGGTCATGTATCTTTTGTTCTTTGTGTATTCTGATTGAGATATAGCCGGGGCCTTGTTGCAAGCATTATCATTGCACTCATCTTTATCTATAGAGGCTCCGTAGACATAGTGTGTGTTGTATAATTGTGCTGGGGAAGTCAAACTCATGTGTTGTGCTTGAATTACTATTTCCACTTCAGATTATGAAAAATGTGTTTGGAATTGTGACTTTAAAATAAAGTAATTGATGGTAAGAAATTGGTATTGCAACATGATCACTTTATTGGTTGATTAACAAAGACATATATATTCTCTTTATTCATGAATGAGTTTGGTAGAAGGAAATCTAATAGACTTGCTCGGCCGGGTTCACTCAGTTGAGCGCCGACCGCGCTCTTCGATTTTGGGGCGTGACAAAACGCCTCTCTTAGAATCTAATTTCACGGTGTTCATGAAAGTTATGTAATACCCTAGTTGATCATTTTTAAATCGGTTATCCCGAGTAATCTTGTGTTGAGAGATACATGTTCAATATGTGTTTCAAATGCATTTATTCATGCTATGTTATCTTTTGAGTATATATTCAAAGTGTGGTTGTGTGTGTTATAATTGTTACGATTTCAAGTTATGCTTGAGTGAAGGTTATCATGAAAAATTATGTGAACAAAATCTCTATATATCTAAGACTCTTTATTGTTCTCATGTGTACCTAAAAGCCTTGAATTGAAGAGTCTTGTTGTCGATAATGGTAATGGTGTGTTAAAATGAAAAAGGGGAGCATGAAATATGAAATTCGGCCAAGTGCTAGGAACGATATTATAAATATTGCCATAAGTGTCGATGAATTGAATAGATGTGAAGAAAGTATGACGTGAGATAATTGATAGAAAAGATAATGTCTCGGGTGACACGGCCTAGCCGATCGGGCCGTGATAGGACGCCATGCCGCACTCATGGTGGTGATTATGCTGGAAATTGTAATTGTGGTTAATGTGACAAGCTGACGGTCCCCCTTTTTAGGATCTTTGATAAGCGAGAGTTAGTGTGCTCCACTTGATCCGGAGTTGTTACTAGTTTTGGTACGATGTTTTTCGTATGTAGATATGGGTACGACGGGGCCCAGTCCCATCCTTTATACAGTTATACATTCAATTAGAGGTCTGTAGCCATTCATGTATAGTTGGATAGTATGTGGCCTTGTCGGATTCCAGTTTTGGATATATATAATTATCTGTAGCAGCGTTGTCGGCTCGCACTACCGTATTCCGCATTTATATGTATATATGTCTTTTGGACATGTTTTCCTCACGTATATTATGTACGTGCTTCAGTAGTTTAATAGCAGATGTTATTCATGACCTACCCTTAAATCATGTTTATATCTTAGACATATGCTCAGGGGTGTTCGACAGGTAGGACTCTGGAACTTCTCATGGCCCATCGGTTTGGGTCGTGACAAAAGTTGTATCACAGTAGTTCTGTCATAGGGTTTTCTACAGACCGAGTCTAGTGGAGTCTTGTTTATGAGTTTGTTGTGCACCACATTTATAAACAGGAGGCTACATGACATATAGGATGTTATCCTCCTTTCTTAACTTAGATCGTGCGATATAAGGATTCATTTCCCTAACGATATGTTATGTTTTCAGTGATGCCTAAGAAGGCTACAACCGCCAGAAGGGCAAGTGCGTGGCTAATGAGACTACTAGTCGAGCGCCACGAGTTACCAGGGCTCGGGGAAAGTCTCATAGTAAGATTCCATCTCAGACTTCACATACTCCGCCCTCTCCAGAAGAGCTCAGAGGGGCACCAGGTCCAGCGCCTGCCCCTGTACAACTAGCTCCTCAACCAGATGCACCGGGGCAGGAGATGAGAGATGCTGTTCAGTTTGAGTTTTAGGAAGTACAACCTTTAGTTTGATTGTTTGGCTAGGTATGCTCCCACTATTGTAGCTAAGATGGAGGATCGGGTTCACCGATTTGTGATGAGGTTGGAGCCGCACCTGCTTAACGACTGTATGTCGGTCTCACTCTTGCCAGGCATGTATATTTCTCGTATTCAGGCATATGCTCAGGGTGTAGAGGAGTGTAAGCAGAAGTAGTGGGCCGATCGTGAGCATGATAGGGGCCAGAGGAAGGGAGCGAGATCTTCGGGTCCTTGTGATAAGTTTTGAGGTGGTCAGAGATAACAATACCCGAGGTATCCATCCCAACCATCGGCTAGCGCATCCTCAGTTTGATGATAGGAGATTTGATCATTCCACATATTCAAGGCCTCAAGTTCTCAGTATAGGGGTGAGTCAGGTCAGATGAGGCCGCCCTTGCCACGATGTGCTCAGTGTGGTAAGCAGCATGTCGGGCAGTGCCATATGAGGGTTGGGTGATTGTTATACTTGTGGTTATCCAGGCCACGTTATGAGAGATTGTCCGACGAGGGGTGGTACAAGCATAGTTCAGCCAGCGAGATTTGTAGTTGGTTCATCATCATCAGTACGCCACCTAGGCAAGGTTCACAAGCACAAATCGGTTGTGGTAGAGGCAGAGGTGGAGCATCTAGCTCGAGGGGTCCTCAGAACCGCATTTATGCATTAGCAGGTCGATAGGATCATGATTCGTCACTTGATGTTGTTATAGGTATATTATCAGTCTCCTCATATGATGTATATGCATTGATTGACCCCAGTTCCACCTTATCATATATTACTCCGTTGGTTGCTAGTAAGTTTGGAATAAAACCTGAGTTGCTTAAACCTTTTGAGGTATTCACACCTGTTGGGGATCTAGTGATAGCTAGGCGGGTATATAGAGATTGTATAGTAGTAGTTCATAGTCGATTTACAGTAGCAGACCTAATCGAGTTAGATATGGTAGAATTTGATGTTACAATAGGTATGGATTGGTTGGCTTCTTGTTATGCCAAATTTGATTATAGATCAAAGGTGGTCTGATTCCAATTACCAAGGGAGCCTATTTTTGAATGGAAAGATAATACGGCATCGCCGAGAGGTAGATTTATTTCCTATCTTAATGCAAGGAAGATAATCAGAAAGGGCTATATTTATCACTTAGTTCGGGTACAGGATGTGAAAGTAGAGTCACCAACCATTCAATCTATCCCTGTGGTTAATGAGTTTCTCGATGTTTTTCCTGATGAGCTTCCGGGTCTTCCGCCAGAACGAGAAATTGAGTTTGCTATTGACCTATTATCAGATACTCAGCCAATATCTATTCCTCCCTATAGAATGGCACCTGCAGAACTGAGAGGGTTGAAGGAACAACTAAGGGACTTGCTTGAAAAATGCTTTATCATACCTAGTACATCATCGTGAGGAGCATCTGTGTTTTTTGTGAAGAAGAAAGATGGTTCATTGTGGATGTGTATTGATTATAGACAGTTGAATATGGGGATGATCAAGAATAAGTACCCACTCTCGAGGATTGATGATTTATTTGATCAGTTGCAAGGTGCCAAGTGTTTCTTAAAGATAGACTTGAGGTCCGGGTACCATCAGGTAAGGGTTAAGGAGAAATATATTCCAAAGCAGCATTCAGGACCAAATACAGGCACTTTGAGTTTCGTGTTATGTTATTCGGTTTGACTAATGCCCCAACAATATTCATGTACTTGATGAACCGAGTGTTCGGACCCTTTCTAGATCTATTCGTGATTGTATTTATTGATGATATATTGCTTTAATCCCGTCCAGAGGCTGAGCATGCATATCATTTGCGTACGATGCTTAGAGTTCTACAAAAAGAGAAGTTGTATGCAAAACTCTCTAAATATGAATTCTGATTGAATTATGTAGCTTTCTTTGGGTATATTATTTTAGCTTTCCTAGGATTACATGTTTGAGGATTGTATAAAAGAAAAATGCACCAGAAAGTAAAGAAAAACTTTTTGGCAGAAAAGCGCGTTTATGCAAACCATTATGCAATCACTCTGCGGGCTGCATAATGGCCGCAGAAGTGAGCGGGAGAGGGCCATTCTGGAAGCAGCTATGCGGTCGACTATGCGACCGCATAGTGACCGCATAGATAGACATATTTTTGATCATTTTTGTCAGCAATTATGTGACCGATATGCGATTTGCATATCTAATTATGCGACCGTAGAACCGTTCCGGAGCTCTATTTTTAGGTTTTTAACATCCGATTATATTTCATTAAATACACTCTTTGGGCCATTTTTGAACTATAATCTGATATATTAGAGTGAGAGAGAGTGCCCTAGAGTGAGAAGGTGTTCTTTAATAATTGTTCTTCAATTCTTACCCAAGTTTTGGAAGATTAAGAAGGGAAAACTCACTAGGTCTTCATCCTAGAGGTAAGATTCTACACCCTAACCCTCACTTTCAAATTTTTTGTAGAATTGGATAATTAGCAAGAGAATTTCTGGTCAGGAGGGTTGTTTATTTACAAGCATGTGATATCAAGGGGTGTAGGAAGATTGTTGAATTAGGCATGGTAAATATTGGATTGTGGGATGATGGAATTCTCGATAAAAGGGCCTTGAAACCTTATGCACACCTTGTATTTGATAAAATGTTCAAATGAGCTAGAACCATGACCATCTTCCTAATTTTGTTTCATTTTGTTATATTTCTAAAATAGATTGAAGTTGCTTAGAATTCCGGAACATTTAGAGTATAAGGAAGCTCAAGTGAGGTATGTTGGCTAAACTCTTCTTTAAGAATTGGAATTCCTAATATCCTTGTAAGTTCCGAGATGTTGATTAGAAATGGCGTATTCCAATAAGTTTTTTGATGAAGATATATGTTCAATTCGTGTTTTAAATGCTCTTATCATATTGCATTATAAATTGAGGATGTGTCCCAAACTATTGGTTATGTATCCACATGTTATAATTTTTAGTCGTGATTAATGTGAAAGTTATTATGTCAAGTTGTGTAGAGATTGTGATTGTGATACACCTCCACCCATATACATTGGGGTAAGGCGGCATGACCGCTTTGTGGGGATTATGGTATAGAGATTGTGATTGTGATACACCTTTACCCGCATATATATTGGGGTAAGGCGGCATGACCGCTTTGTGTATGGATTATGGTATTGTGGGACTGCACCTCCACCCGCTTACATTGGGGTGAGGGGGTATGACCGCGTTTTTTATAGATTTGGTATTGTTGTGGAACCACCACCCGCATACAATGGGGTGAGGCGGCATAGCCGCTTTGCGTTGGTATTGGTATCGTTGATGCATTTCCACCCGCATACATTGGGGTGATGCAGCATAGCTGCATTGTGTAGGTTCTTGGTACTGTGGTTATATATCCACCTGCATACATTGGGGTGAGGTGGCACGGTCACTTTATTAGAGTTGTGCTATTGTATGTACACTTCCACCTGAATACATAGGGTGAGGCGGCGGGCTTTATGTGAAGATGGTTACAAAGGATCTCATCTTGAATCCTATAAATGTTATTTATAGCTTTTTATAAGCTTGCTATGGTTTAAACGGTTATCTATATTATTCTATTGCCGCACTGGTTCATCATATTCATCTGGTATTTCTGAATTCTTAAATTAGTGTTTAGTTTTCATACTAGTACTATTCGACGGTACTAACATCCCTTTTACCGGGGGCGCTACATCTTTTAAATGGATGTAGGTGGTTCCACAACAGGAGATATTGATCAGTGATAGCAGCACACCTTCTTCCCAGCTGACTTGGTGAGCCCCACTTCATCCCGGGGTCATATATCTTTTGTTCTTTGTGTATTCTAATTGAGGCATAGCCGGGGCCTTGTTGCCATCATTATCATTGCACTCATCTTTATCTATAGAGGCTCTGTAGACATAGTGTGGGTTGTATAATGGTGATGGGGAAGTCAAACGCGTGTGTTGTGCTTGAATTACTATTTCCACTTCAGATTATGAAAAATATGTTTGAAATTGAGACTTTAAATAAAGTAACTGATGGTAAGAAATTGGTAGTGCAACATGATCACTTTATTGGTTGATTAACGAAAACATATATGTTCTCTTTATTCATGAATGAGTTTGGTAGAAGGAAATCTAATAGGCTTGCTCGGTCGGGTTCACTCGGTTGAGCGCCGGTCGTGCTACTCGGTTTTGGGGAGTGACAAACTTAGTATCAGAGTCTAAGGTTTTAAAGTATCCTAGGATGTGTTGGAGCCGTGTCTAGTAGAGTCCTTATTATCAGTGTGTTGTCGACCACATCTATAATTAGGATGCTACATGGGCATTTAGGAATAATACCCTTCTTTCATGTTCTTGATCGTGTGATAAAGTTGGTTGTAAGATTGTTCCTCCTTTAACTCTTGCGTTGCTCTAATTTTCAGTACATGGCACCTATGAAGAAGGCAAGAACTGGCCAAAGAGCCAATGTCACCCCAGGAGTGACAGTTGACCCCATAATTGATGATGCGGGTGAGCACCCGAGGAGTGAGAATATTCCTCCAGTTACTACACTGCCTGACTCTACTACAACCGATCAGAGCGCACCTGTCCCTACATCTACAGAAGATGCAATGGTTCCTCAAACTGATATTCCGGTTCCACCTCCATCTCCAGCTTTCGATTCTGGTGTGTCTGATATTGATATTAAGGGGAGCCATATAAATGTTGACATAGATAGTGGCTTCTCAGGCCCAGAGATCGAGTGTTGGGCCTACTTCTTCCAGTCATCCAGGGGATTCTGCTAGTTCTAGGTTGAACAAGTTTCTTTAGTTAGATCCTCTAGTGTTTACGGGTGCTGATCCCGAGAAGAACCCCCAAGACTTCATTGATGAGATGCACAAAACTTTCTGGGTTATGCATGCTACAGAGACGGAGGGAGTAGAGTTGGCCTCCTACCGCCTGTAAGGGGTGGCCTATTCTTGGTTTGAGTTGTGGGAGGAAGCCCTCCGGCAAGGTGGGGTGAGTTCACAGATGCCTTTAAGGATCATTTCTTGCCTGCCAAAACTAAGGCAGCTCGTGTCGCTGAGTTTGAAAATCTGAAGCAGGGTAGTATGAATGTGTGGGAGTACCATATGGAGTTTGCGCGTCTGTCCAAGTATGTTATTCACATGTTGCCCACTGTGAAGTCTAGAGTATACCGGTTTGTAAAGTGCCTTAGCCCCTTGGTTATTAATGAGGCCTCTACAGCTGCCTTGAATTTCGATATGAACTATGGTAAGATGGTGGCATTTCCTCAAGCCACAGAGACCCGCAAATTGAAGAATAGAATGTAGCGTCAGAGTAGCAGCAAGGCCCGGTCCACGGGCAACTTTTGTGTTTCTTCCGGTGGTAGTGGTGGTAGGTCGGCATTCAGGGGAGCGTCATCAGGACCATCCCAATCATTCGCCCACTCTTCGAGGGGTGCACAATCATCTGCACCCAGTCAGGGCAACAGGAGACCCCACCAGTAGGGTCGGCCAGACAAAAGGTTTCAGCAGTGGAGGCTTTCATGCCATAAGTGTGGGAGGATGCACTTTGGGTCTTGTTTCATGGACCCACCAGTATGTTATGGGTGTAGTTTGAGCAGTCACACTCAGAGCGATTGTCGCTCATCCCACTGATATATGGGCAGAGGTGTGGCACAGCCAGCTAATTCTGCAACTACAACATCCACAGCACCTCCAGCTCGAGGCACCCCAACACCCATAGGGCGTGGTGTTGCTAGGGGTGGTGCACAGAATTCGGGAGGACCTAGCAGATTTTATGCTATGCGGAGATGTCGGGAATCAAAGGCTTCTCCAGATGTTGTCACAGGTATATTGAATGTCAAATCTCATGATGTATATGCTTTATTGATCCCGATTCCACTTTGTCATATGTCACACCATATGTTGCTATGGAATTTGGGATAGAAACAGGACAACTTTACGAGCCGTTCTCTATATCTACTCCGGTTGGTGAGTCTATTTTGGCCGCGCGAGTTTATAGGGATTGTGTTGTCACATTGCATGGTCGAGACACCGTGACCGATCTTATTGAATTGAGAATGGTCAATTTTGATGTGATAATGGGGATGGATTGGCTTTATTCATGTTTTGCCAAGCTTGATTGCCGAACCAGAACTATTAGGTTCGAATTTCCAAATGAGCCAGTTATTGAGTGGAAGGGTAATGATGTGGTGACAAAGGGTAGGTTTATTTCATACCTTAAGGCCACAAATATTATCAACAAGGGATGTATTTACCATTTGGTCCGGGTTACGGACACCGATGCTGAGGCACCTCCACTTGAGTCTGTGCCTGTTGTGAATGAATTTACGGGAGTATTTTCGGATGAACTCCTGGGATCCCACTAGACAGGGAGATTGATTTTGGGATTGATGTGATGCCAGACATGCATCCTATATCTATTCCACCCTATAGAATGGCACCGGCAGAATTGAAGTAGCTAAAGGAATAATTGAGAGATTTATTAGAAAAGGGTTTTATCTGGTCAAGTGTGTCGCCTTGGGGTGCTTCGGTCCTTTTTTGTAAGAAAGAAAGATGCGTCACTGAGAATGTGTATTGACTATCAGCAACTTAATAAGGTCACAATCAAAAATAAGTACCCACTGCAAATGATAGATGATTTGTTTGATCAATTGCAAGGTGCCAGGTACTTCTCCAAGATTGATTCAAGATTCGGGTATCACCAATTGAAGATCAGGGAGCGGGATATTCCGTAAATAGCTTTTAAAACCCGGTATGGGCATTTTAAATTTCTGGTGATGTCTTTTGGCCTAACAAATGCCCCAGCAGCCTTCATGGATCATATGAACCGTGTTTTCAACTCCAACAGTGATTCGCAGTTTCTTAGGCTTAGCTGGATATTACAGAAAGTATGTGGAGGGGTTTTCTACTCTTACCTTCCCATTGACTAAATTGACGCAGAAGGCAATTAAGTTCCAATGGTCAGATGCTTGTAAAAAGAGTTTCCAAGAATTGAAAGCAAGATTGACTACGATGCCGGTGTCGACTCTACCAGAGGGTATAGATGGATTTGTGGTATATTGTGATGCTTCAAGAATCGGGCTTGGGTCTGTATTAATGCAACATGGGAAGGTGATAGCTTATGCTTCTAGGCAACTAAAGAATCATGAGAAGAACTATCCAACACATGATTTAGAACTTGCGGTAGTGGTATTTGTATTGAAAATTTGGCGTCATTATTTATATGGGGTCCATGTTGATATATTCACGGACCATAAGAGCCTTCAAAATATTTTCAAGCAGAAGGAATTGAATCTGAAGCAGAGAAGATGGCTTGAGTTACTCAAGGACTACGACATTGATATTCTATATCATCCGGGAAAGGCCAATGTTATGGCTGATGCTCTTAGCCAGAAATCTATGGGTAGTTTGGCTTACTTGGAGGCAGATCAGAGGCCATTAGCCAAGGAAGTTCACCAATTAGCTAGTTTGGGAGTTCGTCTTGTGGACTCTAGTGAAGGAGGGGTAATTGTGCAAAACAGGGTTGAATCATCGCTTGTTATGGAAGTCAAAAAGAAGCAATACAACGATCCATTGTTGGTGCAGTTGAAAGAGGGGATTCGTAAACATAAAACCATGGCCTTTTCTCTTGGAATGGATGATGGTACACTAAGGTACCAAGGGCGACTCTGTGTTCCAAATGTGGATGGTCTCTGGGAAATAATTATGACTGAAGCTCACACTTCTAGGTATTCCGTGCACCCAGGTTCTACAAAAATGTATCATGATCTTAAGGAAGTCTATTGGTGGAATGATATGAAGAGGAATGTGGCGAATCTTTTGGCAAGATGTCCAAATTGTCAGCAAGTGAAGGCCGAACAGCAAAGGCCCAGTGGGTTGGCACAGAACATAGAAATTCCAATGTGAAAGTGGGAAATGATTAATATGGACTTTGTGGTAGGATTACCGCGTACTCCACGCAAGTTTGACTCAATTTGGGTGATTGTGGAGCGACTCACGAAACCAGCACACTTTTTGCCGGTTAAGTCTAACGACACAGTGGAGCAGTATGCTCAGTTGTATATCAAAGAAATAGTCAGGTTGCATGGCACCCCAGTTTCCATCATTTCGTATCGGGGAGCACAATTCACTGCTAATTTTTCGAAGAAATTTCAGCAAGGTTTGGGTACTCAGGTGAATCTTAGTATAGTCTTTCACCCACAGACTTACAGGCAGGTAGAGCGGATTATTCAGACGCTTGAGGATATGTTGAGCGCTTGTGTTATAGACTTCAAAGGTAGCTGGGATGATCATTTACCACTCATAGAATTTGCATATAACAATAGTTGTAATGCTAGCATTCAAATGGCACCGTTGGAGGCTTTATATGGTAAGAGATGTAGATCTCCCATTGGGTGGTTCGAAATTGGGGAAGCAGATTTGATAGGGCCAGACCTTGTGCATCAGGCTATGGAAAAAGTTAAAATCATTAAGGAGCGGTTGAAGACTGCTCAGAGTCATCAGAAATACTATTGGATGTTCGTCGTAGAGATTTGGAGTTGCAAGAAGATGATTGGGTATTCTTGAAAGCTTCCCCCATGAAGGGTGCAACGAGATTTGGTAAAAAAGAGAAATTGAGTCCGAGGTATGTCGGACCGTACAAAATCATTCAGAGTATCGGTGAGGTGGCATACAAGATTGAACTACCACTTGAGATGTCATTAGTACACCCGGTGTTTCATGTGTCTATGTTGAAGAAAGTAGTTGGAGATCCGACACTAATTGTTCCTGTTGAGACTATTGAGGTAAATGAGAAATTGACTTACGAAGAGATTCCGGTTTCTATTATTGATCGGCAAGTCCGGAAATTGAGAAATAAAGAAATTGCCTTCATCAAAGTGTTGTGGCGAAACCAACCGGTTGAAGAGGCTACTTGGGAGGTTGAGGAAGTAATGAAGAAAAAATATCCTTATTTGTTTGAATGACCATGTATTTATAAAGTTGTGATCTAGGAAAAAAATTATAAGACTTACTTTTTATGATTTTTGTATCATTTGAACAATTGGCGTTAAGGATGTTCCTTTCTGGAAATATATTGCTTATGAGCCACAGTTTGTGTTGTTTTGTATTATTTTATGTTGTTGGAATATGTATATGTTGTTAGGATGTGTTTCTGGGGATCTCTGGCAGGTGGATAGGCCTAATTACAAAGGAAACTATGACGAAATATTTGGAAATTTAGGGAGTTAGTCCAATTTGGGGCTGCTAGTTTGTGGTATAAAACAAACTAAGTTGCATAAGATGCTAATGACGTATTTTTACCTTAATTGGAGGAAGAATGATCCTAAGCGGGGGAGAATGTAATACCCCTGAAAATTTCGAAGTACTTAAGTGTAAAGCCTCGTAAAATTTGCAAAGAAAATAATATTTCATGGTGCCGAACTAGGCTTACGTGTTTGAGGATTGTAGAAATTCTTCGCGGCAAGCTTGCTCGCCATGGCTCGAACTTTTTGGGTGGAACAATGCACCAGAAAGTAAAGAAAAACTTTTTGGCGGAAAAGCGCATTTATGCGGTCCATTATATGACCGCATAATCACTCTGCGACCGCATAATGGACGCAGAAGTGAGCAGGAGAGGGCCATTCTAGAAGCAGCTATACGGCCGACTATGCGACCGCATAACTATTATGTGGTGCATTATGCGACCGCATAATAGTTATGCCAACCGCATAATGACCGCATACACAGACATATTTTTGATAATTTTTGTCAGCAATTATGCGACCGATATGCGGTCGCATATGCGACCGTAGAACCGTTCCTGAGCTCCATTTTTAGGTTTTTAAAACCCGACCCTATTTCGTTAAATACACTCTTTGCGTCATTTTTTAACTATAATCTGATATTTTAGAGTGAGAGAGAGTGCCCTAGAGTGAGAAGGTATTCTTTAATAATTGTTCTTCAATTCTTGCCCAAGTTTTGGAAGATTAAGAAGGAAAAGCTCACTAGGTCTTCATCCTAGAGGTAAGATTCTACACCCTAACCCTTACTTTCGAATTTTGTGTAGAATTGGATAATTAGCAAGATAATTTCTGGGGAGGAGGGTTTTTTATTTACATGCATGTGATATCAAGGGGTGTAGGAAGATTTTTGAACTAGGCATGGTAAATATTGGGTTGTGGGATGATGGAATTCTCCATAAAAGGGCCTTGAAAGCTTATGCACACCTTGTGTTTGATAAAATGCTCAAATGAGCGACAACCATGATCATCTCCCTAATTTTGGTTAAATTTGTTATATTTCTAAAATAGATTGAAGTTGCTAAGAATTCTGGAACATTTAGAGTGTAAGGAAGTTCAAGTGAGGTATGTTGGCTAAACTCTTCTTTAAGAATTGGAATTCCCAATATCCTTACAATTTCCGAGATGTTGATTATAAATGGGGTATTCCGATAAGTATTGTGTTGAAGATATATGTTCAATTCGTGTTTCAAATGCTCTTATCATATTGCATTATAAATTGAGGATGTGTCCTGTTACACCCTATATTTTCGTATGTAAAAATGCGTCGTAAGTAAACTAATGTAGGACAAAAAAATGAGATAATATTTAAAAGTATATAAAGTAAGTTAATCATGTTACCTCTGAGGTTACAAATATTGAAGATCATGAACAACAAGTACAAAGAGGGTTGGACAGTTCAGAAGCTAAAGCAATTAAATAAAACAATGTTTCATCGAAAGTCGACAAGTTGGGAATGTTATAACATGTACCTTTGGGGTGAGACTAGGGTGATTAACATGATAAAGAGATTATGTTATGATTTATATTAGTCGTATTACATCCGTGTGTTATGTTTTTAAGTCAAGCGAGTTGTGGAACAAAAGTCGATGAAGTCATCACAAGTTACATTCATAAGTTTTACTGAAACTTTGGGTCAAATGTAACTGCAATTTTCTCCCAATATACTTAGAGTTATGGTGTGTTCCACACATCAAATTAAAGATCTATGAGTTTATTTTCCAACGCATTGAACCATTTGTCAATACGACATCGGAGTAGAGAGATATGTGCATTTTTGCGATACTGCGCAAGTTGCTAGGTGACAAGTAGGTGTGTCACCTACTTGCTTAAATGAAAGCCCAAAAATGGGCCATTTCGGGTCGTCCAAAGAGGCCTTTTAAGGGCCTATTTTCTTCATATATTAGACTCAAAATAGAGCATAATAACCAGACATAAGCTCTGCAAAGAATCCTCCCAAAAATTTCCCACAAACCCTAATTGATTTTCTCTCCCTTTCAAGTTCCAATTGGAGGTAAAACTTAGAGTTTGAAGAACCAAGATAGGAGCTGAGTTATCCAACAAATAAGGTGAGTTTACTGCTCTCTTTCATCCATTTTTTCTTCTGTAAATTCATGGTAAGTCGTTCTATACTTGTAAGAACTCACGGGATGGTGATCGGAAGCCGTGAGTTCGAGTTATTCACTTGTAGCGGACTGTTTTGTGGACTATTTTGTGTTGCTGTTGGGCTGCGTGTTTTATTACTATTTTGTGGAGTTTTGGAGGAGGAAGGGGGTTTATAAACACCATATAAATGTAGGGTGGTTGGCTGGTCGTTCGTCATAACATTTTCGGGTCGTTTGACACTACTACGGTGGTCGTTTTGTGTACGAAGAGATTGGGGTGTGTTGGGCTGTTTTGTAGTATTTGATGGTGTATATAGGGCTGGAAAATGATGTATATATGTAGTTATTGTTCTGTCCTTGTATTGTTGGTGTTATCTTGAAGTTGGAGGAAGGGCATATTATAGGGGAGATGCTGCCCGTTTTAATACAAAATAGGTTTGTCGTTCGTTGTGCGATAGTTGTACCTTTCGTAACTTAACGATAGTATTATTATCATTCTTGTAGATTAAGGTGAGAAGAGGTGAGTTCAACTTGGTGATTGAAAAGATTGTGATAAGGTATGTTAAGGCTAAGCCTTCCTTCATTTTGGCATGATCTCGTAGCTACATGTGTTAGTAATGAGACAAAAAGAGAAGTTCATATTCATGAATTTATTCACACTATTCTAGTCTCATAAGTTACAATATTATTCCTTATCGAGACTCTATATTCAATTTTAGTATTGTCTTCTTTCAGTCAAGAGAGCAGCAAGCCTATATATACAGTATTACAGTATTTTCATTACCATCGAGCTATAATCGATGGGCAGGCCCCTATTGGGCAACCTCTGATCAGATGGAAAGTTATATACCGAGCCTACTGTGGCCGAGCGCCTATGAGCGAGCCCAGCATGGTCGAGATACATAGCCTAGTATGGCCGAGCGCCTATAAGCGAGCCTACTATGGCAGAGCAGTTATATATACCGAGCCTTATAAGGCCGTACAATTATTTTACTTACTATATTGAAGGAGTTGAGTCAGTATCAGCAGGTAAGTATATCTCCAGATCATCTTTGACTCCCAGTTAATTTCAGTTATCATATTATCAGTTCAGTTTCAGATTTCAGTTATTTTATTGCCTTACATACTCGGTACATTATTTCGTACTGACGTCCCTTTTTGGGGGCGCTGCATTTCATGCGTGCAGGTTCAGACAGACAGACGGGTAGACCTCCTCAGTAGGTGTTTTCCGAGTTCCGCCTGATCGGTAAGCTCCACGTCTTTCGGAGTTGCCAGGACTAGAGTTTTGTGTACATCTTATGTATATCTGTATATATGTTATGGGTAGGTCGGGGCCCTGTTCCGATCACAGTACATCTATCAGTAGAGGCTTGTAGGCATATCCTGTTGGTTAGTGCAGTATGTTGGGTTTGTATAAATTGGTGGTTTGTCAGCTGTAGTAGCTATGACGGCCTTGTCGGCCTAGCTTTATATTGATATTTAGTTAGTGCTAGTTTCCATTCAGTTTTATATTTTTGCTTCGCAAATTGTCTTGCAAGGTGGCCCCATGGCCAAAGTATGACATTATGTGTTCAGAGTCCCTTAGTCGCAATTTGGTACGCCAGGTTAGGTGAGGCACGGGGTGCTTGTCTCGCTCCTAGGTTCGGGGCGTGACAAACTTGGTATCAGAGCAGTTTTGTCCTAGGGAGTCTACAAGCCGTGTCTAGTAGGGTCTTGTTTATAGATGTGTTGTGCACCACATTATATAAGCAAGGAACTACAGGGCATTTAGGAGTTGGTTACACTTCTTTGAAATCTAAATCGTGCTATAGAACTGAGTTATAGGAAATTTGAATTAAACTTATGTGTTGGTGTTTGCATGCACAGATGACGGTGACTAGGAAGACTACGGCTAGCCAGAGGAGAGATACAGTAGTAGGTGAGGGGACCAACAGGGTACCCCCAGTAGATGGGGCCCAGTCTGAGGCTCAAGGGGAGACCCCTACTCAGCCATTACCGGCTCCTCCACCAACTACGGAGATTCCTAGGGAAACCGCACATCCAGTTCCCCCTCCACTTCCATCAGATCAGGACTTAAGGAGTGCGGTGCATTTGTTGACACAGTTGGTAGCTACCCAGCAACATGCTAGGGCATCAGCTAGTGCAGGAACTTCTGAGGGGTCTGGGAGTTCAAGGGTCCGAGAGTTTATTGCTTTGAGTCCCCCAGAGTTCACGGGGACAGATCAGAGGGAGGACCCGCAGGATTTCATAGATCAGCTTCACAGGATCTTTCGTGTTATGCATGCCACGGAGAAAGAGGCAGTTGAGCTAGCAGCTTTTCGACTCCGAGATATAGCCATCCTTTGGTATGAGGGATGGGAGAGGTCCAGGGGACGTGATACACCTCCAGCTATTTGGGAGAATTTTTCAGATGCTTTCCTTGACCAGTACTTACCGCGGGAGATCCGACAGGCTCGAGTCGATCAGTTTCTAGCCCTCAAGCAGGGTAATATGAGTGTTCGAGAGTATAGTCTCCGTTTTGACTCATTGGCCAGATATGCACCATCCATAGTTTCTACTATGCGGGACAGGATTCACAGGTTTATAGCAGGGTTAGCCCCAGAGTTAACCGAGGCATGTGCCACCGCTGCATTGCAGGATAGTATGGATATCTCCCGGATTCAGGCATTCGCCCAGAATATAGAAAGGGGTAGGCGTCGGCAGCAGGGTACAGAGAGGGCTGAGCAAGGGCAACGTAAGAGGATGAGATTTCCCAGGTCTCAGGAGCAATCTCAGGGTAGTTATAGGACCCAGTACTTCGGACGGCCACCTGGGCCTCCGCCACCTCGGTTACAGGGTTACAGGTATGACCGCTATACTCAGTCAGGACCAGGTGAGAGCTCACGGGTATCGGGTTTGCAGCGACAGCGAGGATCTGCGCAGACATGGTCATTTCCTCCACGGTGTGACATCTGTGGTAGAGGACACTTGGGCCAATGCCGAGCAGGTTCTGATGCTTGTTATATATGTGGGCGTCCGGGGCATATGATGCAAGATTGCCCAAATAGAGATTCGGGGGGAATGGCACAACCAGCGAGTTCAGCAACAGGATCATCTATGTCCGTGCATCCTTCAAGGCGCGAGTCTCAGTCTTCAGCTGGTAGAGGTCGAGGTAGAGGTAGAGGTTCCAGTTCAGGTGGTAATCAGAACCGTATCTATGCTTTAGCGGGTCGACAGGACTAGGAGTCTTCACCAGACGTTGTGACAGGTATATTAACCATTTGCTCTCACGATGCTTATGCTTTGATAGACCCAGGATCTACTTTATCGTATATTACCCCATTTATCGCGAGGAAGTTTGGTATAGTGCCTGAAATACTAAGTGATCCTTTTGCGGTATCTACACCGGTCGGAGAATCGATTATTACTAGACGGGTTTACCGAGGTTGTACGGTGACAATTTGTAGTCGTCAGACCTCAGCTGACCTAGTTGAGCTAGAGATGATGGACTTTGATGCTATCATGGGCATGGACTGGTTGGCAGCTTGCTATGCCACAGTTGATTGCCGAGCAAAGGCAGCCAAATTTCATTTTCCGGGTGAGCCAGTCCTTGAATGGGTAGGTAATACACCAACACCCAGAGGTAGGTTTATTTCCTATCTGAAGGCGAGGAAAATGATCGCAAAAGGGTGCATTTATCATATTGTGCGAGTTAGAGATGCAGATGCTGAGATACCTACACTTCAGTCTATTCCCATAGTCAAAGAGTATGCAGATGTGTTTCCAGATGAGCTTCCAGGTATTCCTCCAGAGCGAGAGATTGATTTTAGCATCGATTTGCTTCCAGGAACTCAACCAATATTCGTCCCTCCGTATAGAATGGCACCTGCCGAATTGAAGGAGTTGAAGGAGCAGTTAAAAGATTTGCTGGAGAAAGGTTACATTAGGCCCAGTACCTCACCTTGGGGTGCACCGGTACTATTTGTGCGGAAGAAAGACGGCTCGCTGAGGATGTGTATCGATTATAGGCAGTTGAACAAGGTAACTATTAAGAATAAGTATCCACTTCCAAGGATCGATGACTTGTTTGATCAGTTGCAGGGAGCTAGATGCTTTTCCAAGATTGATTTGAGGTCGGGGTACCACCAGGTCAGAGTTCGGGAAAAAGATATTCCGAAGACAGCCTTCAGGACCCGATATGGCCACTTCGAGTTCCTTGTCATGTCCTTCGGGTTGACTAATGCACCCGCTGTATTTATGGACTTGATGAATAGCCTATTCCGGCCATTTTTAGATCTGTTCGTGATAGTATTTATTGATGATATTCTGGTTTATTCCCGTTCAGAGGATGAGCATGCGGACCACCTGCGAGCGGTACTCCAAACCCTCCGTGATCGTAAGTTGTATGCTAAGTTTTCTAAATGTGAGTTCTGGTTGAAGTCTGTAGCATTCTTGGGGCATATTGTATCAGATGAAGGGATAAAGGTGGACACTCAGAAGATTGAGGCCGTGAAATCTTGGCCTAGACCTACCACTCCGACAGAGGTTCGTAGCTTTCTAGGCTTAGCAGGATACTATCGGAGGTTCGTAGAGGGTTTTTCTTCCCTTTCAGCACCATTGACGAAGTTGACACAGAAAGAAACTAAGTTTCAATGGACAGAGGCTTGTGAGCGGAGTTTCCAAGAGCTTAAGAACAAGTTGACCTCAGCTCCAGTTCTAACACTTCCAGAGGGTCTAGAGGGTTATGCCGTGTATTGTGATGCATCAGGTGTCGGGTTAGGATGTGTCCTGATGCAACATGGGAAGGTAATTGCATATGCTTCAAGGCAGTTGAGGAAGCACGAGAGGAATTATCCGACCCACGACCTCGAGTTAGCTGCGGTTGTCCATGCACTTAAGATATGGCGGCATTATTTATATGGTGTTCATGTTGATATATTTACTGATCATAAAAGCCTACAATATATTTTCAAGCAGAAAGAGTTGAATTTGCGACAGAGGCGATGGCTTGAGTTATTGAAAGATTACGATGTTAACATTCTCTACCATCCAGGGAAAGCTAATGTTGTAGCAGATGCCTTAAGTCGCCGATCTATGGGTAGCTTAGCACATGTAGAGCCCAAGAAAAGACAATTAACTAGAGAGATTCATCAATTGGCTTTGTTGGGGGTTCGGTTAGTAGATTCTGAGGATGGTGGAGTTGTAATCCAAAACACTGCAAAATCATCCCTCATAGCTGAAGTCAAGGAAAGGCAGTACGAGGACCCAGAGTTGGTCGAGTTGAGAGAGCGAGTTCCGCAGCAGAAGAAGCCATTGTTAGAGCTCAAGGGAGATGGGGTTCTCAGATACAAGGGTCGTTTGTGTGTTCCAGATGTAGCAGGGCTACGAGACAGGATTATGTCAGAGGCAAATTGCTGCTATTTATAAAGATTGGCCATGTGTGGCATGCATAGTATGTTTCTGGCTACGTGCAGGTTGGTTTTAACCTAGTGTACGAAGGATACTCTGGAAAAAGTTTCCAAAGTCTCCAAGAGTAAACATTCGAGGACGAATGTTCCCAAGGGGGGAGTGATGTTACACCCTATATTTTCGTATGTAAAAATGCGTCGTAAGTAAACTAATGTAGGACAAAAAAATGAGATAATATTTAAAAGTATATAAAGTAAGTTAATCATGTTACCTCTGAGGTTACAAATATTGAAGATCATGAACAACAAGTACAAAGAGGGTTGGACAGTTCAGAAGCTAAAGCAATTAAATAAAACAATGTTTCATCGAAAGTCGACAAGTTGGGAATGTTATAACATGTACCTTTGGGGTAAGACTAGGGTGATTAACATGATAAAGAGATTATGTTATGATTTATATTAGTCGTATTACATCCGTGTGTTATGTTTTTAAGTCAAGCGAGTTGTGGAACAAAAGTCGATGAAGTCATCACAAGTTACATTCATAAGTTTTACTGAAACTTTGGGTCAAATGTAACTGCAATTTTCTCCCAATATACTTAGAGTTATGGTGTGTTCCACACATCAAATTAAAGATCTATGAGTTCTATTTTCCAACGCATTAAACCATTTGTCAATACGACATCGGAGTAGAGAGATATGTGCATTTTTGCGATACTGCGCAAGCTGCTAGGTGACAAGTAGGTGTGTCACCTACTTGCTTAAATGAAAGCCCAAAAATGGGCCATTTCGGGTCGTCCAAAGAGGCCTTTTAAGGGCCTATTTTCTTCATATATTAGACTCAAAATAGAGCATAATAACCAGACATAAGCTCTGCAAAGAATCCTCCCAAAAATTTCCCACAAACCCTAATTGATTTTCTCTTCCTTTCAAGTTCCAATTGGAGGTAAAACTTAGAGTTTGAAGAACCAAGATAGGAGCTGAGTTATCCAACAAATAAGGTGAGTTTACTGCTCTCTTTCATCCATTTTTTCTTCTGTAAATTCATGGTAAGTCGTTCTATACTTGTAAGAACTCACGGGATGGTGATCGGAAGCCGTGAGTTCGAGTTATTCACTTGTAGCGGACTGTTTTGTGGACTGTTTTGTGTTGCTGTTGGGCTGCGTGTTTTATTACTATTTTGTGGAGTTTTGGAGGAGGAAGGGGGTTTATAAACACCATATAAATGTAGGGTGGTTGGCTGGTCGTTCGTCATAACATTTTCGGGTCGTTTGACACTACTACGGTGGTCGTTTTGTGTACGAAGAGATTGGGGTGTGTTGGGCTGTTTTGTAGTATTTGATGGTGTATATAGGGCTGGAAAATGATGTATATATGTAGTTATTGTTCTGTCCTTGTATTGTTGGTGTTATCTTGAAGTTGGAGGAAGGGCATATTATAGGGGAGATGCTGCCCGTTTTAATACAAAATAGGTTTGTCGTTCGTTGTGCGATAGTTGTACCTTTCGTAACTTAACGATAGTATTATTATCATTCTTGTAGATTAAGGTGAGAAGAGGTGAGTTCAACTTGGTGATTGAAAAGATTGTGATAAGGTATGTTAAGGCTAAGCCTTCCTTCATTTTGGCATGATCTCGTAGCTACATGTGTTAGTAATGAGACAAAAAGAGAAGTTCATATTCATGAATTTATTCACACTATTCTAGTCTCATAAGTTACAATATTATTCCTTATCGAGACTCTATATTCAATTTTAGTATTGTCTTCTTTCAGTCAAGAGAGCAGCAAGCCTATATATACAGTATTACAGTATTTTCATTACCATCGAGCTATAATCGATGGGCAGGCCCCTATTGGGCAACCTCTGATCAGATGGAAAGTTATATACCGAGCCTACTGTGGCCGAGCGCCTATGAGCGAGCCCAGCATGGTCGAGATACATAGCCTAGTATGGCCGAGCGCCTATAAGCTGAGCCTACTATGGCAGAGCAGTTATATATACCGAGCCTTATAAGGCCGTACAATTATTTTACTTACTATATTGAAGGAGTTGAGTCAGTATCAGCAGGTAAGTATATCTCCAGATCATCTTTGACTCCCAGTTAATTTCAGTTATCATATTATCAGTTCAGTTTCAGATTTCAGTTATTTTATTGCCTTACATACTCGGTACATTATTTCGTACTGACGTCCCTTTTTTGGGGGCGCTGCATTTCATGCGTGCAGGTTCAGACAGACAGACGGGTAGACCTCCTCAGTAGGTGTTTTCCGAGTTCCGCCTGATCGGTAAGCTCCACGTCTTTCGGAGTTGCCAGGACTAGAGTTTTGTGTACATCTTATGTATATCTGTATATATGTTATGGGTAGGTCGGGGCCCTGTTCCGATCACAGTACATCTATCAGTAGAGGCTTGTAGGCATATCCTGTTGGTTAGTGCAGTATGTTGGGTTTGTATAAATTGGTGGTTTGTCAGCTGTAGTAGCTATGACGGCCTTGTCGGCCTAGCTTTATATTGATATTTAGTTAGTGCTAGTTTCCATTCAGTTTTATATTTTGCTTCACAAATTGTCTTGCAAGGTGGCCCCATGGCCAAAGTATGACATTATGTGTTCAGAGTCCCTTAGTCGCAATTTGGTACGCCAGGTTAGGTGAGGCACGGGGTGCTTGTCTCGCTCCTAGGTTCGGGGCGTGACATGTCCCAAACTATGGATTATGTATTCACATGTTATAATTTCTAGTCGTGGTTTATGTGAAAGTTATTATGCCAAGTTATGTAGAGATTGTGATTGTGATACACCTCCACCCACATACATTGGGGTGAGGCGGCATGACTGCTTTATGTAGGGATTATGGTATAGAGATTGTGATTGTGATACACCTCCACCCGCATATATATTGGGGTGAGGCGACATGACCGCTTTGTGTAGGGATTATGGTATTGTGGGACTGCACCTCCACCCGCTTACATTAGGGTGTGGCGGTATGAACACTTTGTGTATAGATTTGGTATTGTTGTGGCACCACCACCCGCATACATTGGGGTGCATCGGTCCTTTTTGTAAGAAAGAAAGATAGGTCACTGAGAATGTGTATTGACTATCGGCAACTTAATAAGGTCACAATCAAGAATAAGTACCCACTGCCAAGGATAGATGATTTGTTCGATCAATTGCAAGCTTCCAAGTACTTCTCCAAGATTGATTTAAGATCCGGGTATCACCAATTAAAGATCAGGGAGCGGGATATTCTGAAAAAAGCTTTTAGAACCCGGTATGTCCATTTTGAATTTCTGGTGATGTCTTTTGGGCTAAAAAATGCCCCAGCAGCCTTCATGGATCTTATGAATCACATTTTCAAGCCATTCCGCATTTTCAAGGCCTCAAGTTCTCAGTATAGGGGTGATTCAGGTCAGATGAGGCCGCCCTTGCCACGATGTGCTCAATATGGTAAGTAGCATGTCGGGCAGTGCCATATGGGGTTGGGTGATTGTTATACTTGTGGTTATCCAGGCCACGTTATGAGAGATTGTCCGACGAGGGGTAGTACAAGCATAGTTCAGACAGCGAGATTTGTAGTTGGTTCATCATCATCAGTACGCCCCCTAGGCAAGGTTCACAAGCACCAATCGGTTGTGGTAGAGGCAGAGGTGGAGCATCTAGTTCGAGCGGTCCTCAGAACCGCATTTATGCATTAGCAGGTCGACAGGATCAGGAGTCGTCACATGATGTTGTTACAGGTATATTATCAGTCTCCTCATATGATGTATATGCATTGATTGACCCCAGTTCCACCTTATCATATATTACTCCATTGGTTGCTAGTAAGTTTTGAATAAAACCTGAGTTGGTTAAACCTTTTGAGGTGTTCACACCTGTTGGGGATCCAGTGATAGTTAGGCGAGTATATAGATATCGTATAGTAGTAGTTCATAGTCAATTTACAGTAGCAGATCTAACCGAGTTAGATATGGTAGAATTTGATGTTACAGTGGGTATGGATTGGTTGGCTTCTTGTTATGCCAAATTTGATTGTAAATCAAAGATGGTCTGATTCCAATTCCCAGGGGAGCCTATTTTGGAATGGAAAGGTAATACGGCATTGCTGAAAGGTAGATTTATTTTCTATCTCAAGGCAAGGAAGATGATCAGAAAGGGCTATATTTATCACTTAGTTCGGGTACAGGATGTCAAAGTAGAGTCACCAACCATTCAATCTATCCCTATGGTTAATGAGTTTCTCGATGTTTTTTCCGATGAGCTTCCGGGTCTTCCGCCAGAGCTAAAAATTGAGTTTGCTATTGACCTATTACCAGATACTAAGCCAATATCTATTCCTCCCTATAGAATGGCACCTGCAGAACTGAGAGGGTTGAAGGACGAACTAAGGGACTTGCTTGAAAAATGCTTTATCATACCTAGTACATCACCGTGAGAAGCATCTGTGTTGTTTGTGAGGAAGAAAGATGGTTCCTTGCGGATGTGTATTGATTATAGATAGTTGAATAAGGGGACGATCAAGAATAAGTACCCACTCCCGAGGATTGACGATTTATTTGATCAGTTACAAGGTGCCAAGTGTTTCTTAAAGATAGACTTGAGGTCCGGGTACCATCAGGTAAGGGTTAAGGAGAAATATATTCCGAAGACAGCATTCAGGACCAGATACGAGCACTTTGAGTTTCGTGTTATGTTATTCGGTTTGACTAATGCCCCAACAGTATTGCAGGACTTGATGAACCGAGTGTTCAGACCTTTTCTAGATCTATTCATGATTGTATTTATTGATGATATATTGGTTTACTCCTGTCCAGAGGCTGAGCATCCATATCATTTGCGTACGGTGCTTAGAGTTCTACAAAAAGAGAAGTTGTACGCAAAACTCTCTAAATGTGAATTCTGATTGAATTATGTAGCTTTCCTTGGGCATATTATATTAGGTGAAGGTATCCGAGTTGATACACAAAAGATTGAGGCAGTAAAGAGGGAGGTTCGTAGCTTCCTCGGCTTGGTAGGTTATTATAGGAGATTTGTAGAGGGATTTTCTTCCCTTTCAGCACCATTGACAAAGCTGACTTAGAAGGGAGCTAAGTTTCAATGGACTGATGCTTGCGAACGGAGTTTCCAGGCATTGAAGGAAAAATTAACTTCAACATCAGTTCTAACGCTCTTAGAGGGGACCGATGGTTATGTTATCTATTGTGACTCTTTGGGCGTTGGATTGGGTTGTGTACTGATGCAGCATGGTAAGGTTGTAGATTATGCTTCTAGACAACTAAGAAAGCACGAGAAGAATTACCCGACCCACGATTTGGAGTTAGCCGCGGTGATTCATGCACTAAAGATGTTGAGGCACTACTTGTATGTTGTTGATATCTATATGGATCATAAGAGCCTTCAGTATATCTACAAGCAAAATGAATTGAATTACGCCAAAGGAGATGGTTGGAGCTACTGAAAGACTATGACATTGATATTTTATACCATCCAAGGAAGGCGAATGTAGTAGCCGATTCCCTCAGCCGTAGATATACTATGGGTAGCATATCATATTTACAACTAGAGAAGAGTGGGATAGCCCATGACATTCGTCACCTAGCTAGTCTTGGAGTTCGATTACTGGACTCAGGTGATACTGGAATTACTACTCAGGACACGGCAACATCCTCTTTAGTAACTGAAGTGAAGGAACACCAGTACGAGGATCTCGTGTTAGCTCATTACAGTGATACAACCCCTCAGAAGGAGAAGACACCATTTGCGATTATAAGAGATGGGGTCCTCAGATATCGAGGACGATTATGTGTCCCTAATGTTGCAGGGCTGCGTCGGCAGGTTATAGGAGAAACTCACTATTCTCGTTATTCTATCCATCTAGGAGCAACAAAGATGTATCATGATATCAAGGAAATATATTGGTGGGACGGAATGAAAAAGGATATAGCGGAGTTTGTTGATCAGTGACCTAACTGTCAGCAGGTTAAGATTGAGCATCAAAAACCCCATGGATTATTGCAGGCTATAGAGATTCCGACTTGGAAGTGGGAAGAAATTAATATGGATTTCGTCATAGGCTTACCTCGTACCCCGTGTAAGTTCGATTCTATATGGATGATTGTTGATAGACTTACAAAATCAGCCCATTTTCTGCCCATTAGGACTGCATATTCCGCAGAAGATTATGCAAGGCTTTATATTAAAGAGATAGTATGACTTCATGGTGTCCCTATATCTATTATCTCAGATAGAAGAGCTTAGTTTACAACTAATTTCTGGAGGTCCTTTCAAAAAGGATTGGGGACTCAGGTAAGTCTTAGTACAACATTATATTCCCAGACAGACGGACAGGCTGAGCGTACTATTCAGACACTTGAGGATATATTATGGGCTTGCATGATAGACTTCAAGTGTAGCTAGGATGATCAGCTGCCGCTTATTGTGTTCGCGTATAATAATAGTTATCATTCCAGTATTCAGATGGCTCCATACGAAGCTCTTTGCGGATGGAAGTCTAGGTCGCCTTTAGGATGGTTCGAAGTTGGGGAAACGGGCAATCGACAAGATTAAGCTTATACAGGAAAGGCTATTAGCATCTCAAAGCCGTCAGAAGTCTTATGCGGATAATCGACGATGAAACCTGGAGTTTCAGGTTGACGATTGTGTATTCCTAAAGGTATCACTGATGAAATGCATTATGAGGTTTGGTAAGAAAGGAAAACATAGCCCTCGGTACATTGGACAATATAAGATCATACGGAATGTAGGCTAGGTAGCATATGAGTTAGAATTTACTTTTTGACTTGGAGTTTATACATCTAGTCTTTCATCTGTCTATGCTTCGTAAATGTATCGGAGAACCTTCCAGAGTCATGTCAGTTGACGATGTCTAGGTCAAAGAGCAACTATCATATGAGGAAACTCCCATTGCTATACTAGATAGACAGGTTTGGAGATTGAGGACTAAAGGCGTAGCTTCAGTAAAAGTACTTTGGAGAAATAAAAATGTGTAAGAAATGACTTGGGAAGATAAAGAGGACATAAAGTCTAGGTATCCTCACTTGTATCCTCTTCTAGGGTAGGATCCGAGTGAGACGTCACATCCTTAAGGTATGAGTATGGATTCTTGTGTTAATTAGTTTCATTGGTCGTGTAAGACCATTGTCGTGATTGATGATTGTGCCAATATGTGGCATTGAATTATTGAGTTTTCTACACGAAGGGTTGATAGTAGTACTGTTACAAAGGCGGCTCTGTCAAAATTTATATAGATCCCGGGGAGTTAAACATTTGAGGACGAATGTTTCTAAGGGGGGAAGGATATTACATCCGGATTTCGTATGTTAAAGTTTTGCTGTATGTTAATCGACGTAAGCTTGGGAATGAGATTATTTTTCAGGCTATAAGTATTTATGTTATTTATAACAAGTGATAAGTGAGTGTCTTGAAGGTTAGAGGGTAAACGAATCAAAGAAATTGAGTTTCGTTGAAGGTTGTCAATTTGGGATAAAATACGGTCCGAGCTATAATACCTGGTATTTATGGACTACTGCTATACAAGGTACCACATGACCATGATAGTAAGGTGTATAAGGTATGTTAAAAGTGAGTAGTATTTTAAGTAATTTGGGATAATTCTTAATTATGTGGGTAATTGATTAATATTTTGATTAGTGGGGGATTAATAAGTTAATTAAGGAATTGGTGGATAATTATTGGGTGGGAAATTTCCGCCCAACATGGCAGCAAGCTATGCCCAAATAATGTCTCTTAAATCATGTAGCATGGTGGCACATTTAAGAGAGTCTTGTGGCAAGGTCATCACTTAAGTGGGGCCCACATCCACTAAGATTAAAAACCTCTCTAAATCACTTAAGGAGATGTTTTATATCTCTACAATATAAGGAAACAAGGCTTCAATAAATTCAGACAAGAATATATGAGAGTAACGTGATTGCTTCAACAATTCAGATGAAACTGCTTAATATTATAGCAGCGTGAAATTTCGATTCTAAGGGAGTACGGTACAATCTTTCTCAAGAATATCATACGGATATTTCCCTACATCGATCCGCCGTTATGTGTTTTGTCGCAATTGACATATGTTATAGGGATTGTCAAGTGAATCGGCTCAGGTATGTCAAGGCTATCCCTTCTTTCATTTTGGCATTATGCATATGATACAACAAAATGAGAAAACACACAACTTTCACAAATGACTCCATTCTTATAAGTACTAGTGATGCCTATGTTCTTGATTTCCCATGTGTCTTATTATTATATCTTCTTTTCATGGGTATCTGAAAAATACATAGTTGATAAATTTTGTCCGAAGGCATATTGATCTTATGACATACCGAGAAGTCTTATAAACTTACTTCTTATGCATTTCATTCATTTATACATGTATATTGACCCATGACCAGATGGTATTATATACGCGTATATTATATGTATATGGAATATGGAAAAAGGTTACGGCATTATATATGCACCACCATCGGATCAGCCGGTATACGTGATGATTTTGCCCACAGTGGCCGAGATGATATGGTGGGATGCCCTCAAAGGCTTGATGATGTTATGTACACCTATAACTATTCATGATACGACATTTATACGCACGTGCATGACTTTATAAATATTTTGGGATTCACAAAGTTATTTAGACTTACTAGTGGATTCCTTTACTCCATGTTTCATTTATGTCTTTTATGGACTGATTTTCATGCCTTACATACTCGGTACATTATTCGTACTGACGTCCCTTTTGCCTGGGGACGCTGCATTTCATGCCTGCAGGTGCAGGTAGACAAGCTGACGGTCCCCCTTTTTAGGATCTTTGATCAGCGAGAGTTGGTGTGCTCCACTTGATCTAGAGTTGTTACTAGTTTTGGTACGCTATTTTTGGTATGTAGATATGGGTATGACAGGGCCCAGTCTCGTCCTTTATAAAATTATACATTGTATTAGAGGTTTGTAGATAGTCTTGTATAATTGAATAGTGTGTGGCTTTGTCAGCTTCCAGTTTTGGATATATATAGTTGTCTGTAGCTGTCTTGTCGGCAAGCCCTATTGTCTTCCCCATGTATATGTATATATGTCTTATGAACATGTTTTCCTCACGAATGTTATTAACATGCTTCAGCAGTTTAATGACAGATGTTATTCATGACCTACCCTTAATTCATATTTATATCTTAGATGTATGCTCAGAGGTGTTCGACAGGTAGGACTCGGGCATTCGTTATGGCCCATCAGTTTCGGTCGTGACATCCTAGGATACTTTATGACCTTAGGCTCCGATATCAAGAATGTCACGCCCCGACCTTGGGGAGTGTGACCGACGCCCAACTGAGTTACCCTAGTCAAGCAAGCAAACTTAGTGCCTATCTTTCAACCTTGTCCATGAACAATTTGAGGATAAATACCCAGAGTTAGACCAATGAGAGAATAAAATATACAACCCCAATATTCATTACACAAGGAAGCTTCATTGATAGCTACCAAAATATTGCAAATTCATAGTTAGAAGAGGAAACATCTGACAATTTCAACAACATTTTTAATTAGATTTCCCCACTCAAAACGCAACACACAGTATGTCTATAGATCCTCTAAATGACATTAGAATAGTATTGAGATACCAGTGACAAGGCCCCGGCTATACCTTGAAATAATATACATGTGTCAGTACAAACATACATCCCCGATTTAGTGTATGGCTCATCGAATCAGCTGAGAAGAGGGTACACCTATCAAGAACTTGGGCCACCTGCTGCAGAGCCATATGCATCAATTAAAGATGCAGTGTCCCCAGCAAAAGGGACATTAATACAAATGAAAAAGTACTAGTATGTAAAGCTAAATACCCTCTCAAGGAATAGAATTCCAACATAAGAAGGAGAGAAGCATGATAGCAACAAGAAAAACTAATAATATCTAAATGCCAAGTTAAAACATAATCAATTTTCAAATAAGAATTAACTTTTTTGGTGGGATATCATTAGCTACCGATCACCACCATGCACGAGGCATGGAGTCTGATCACCACTCGATCGGCTAAGCCGTTTCACCCTAATATTTGCGGGTGGACATAGATACCTAATACCACCATCCACAACGCACGGAGTCCTATATCCGCTCGATTGGCAAAGCCTTCTCACTATGAATGAATATGGATCGACATGGTGATACGAATCAAATATTATAATAAGAAGGAGGAACACCATGTGCGCGGCATGGTGTCCGATCACCACCCGATCGGCAAAGTCGTCTCCCTACAATGTCGTGTGGGTCGACATGGTGATATGAACAAATGTTAGCCATTAACGCATCCCAATTAAGGTTAATAATCTCATAATAGTACAAGAAAATTGTCTCACAATCATCTCCTACGTCGGCACGTGTAGTTTCGAGGTGGGCCTTTAAAACCCTCCCTTCCTCGGTGCCCTAACGATACTCCCAAAATATTTATTATATATATGTATGTATGTATGAAAGAATTATATATTCATCTCATAGCGTTTCATAACATCTTTCATTTCATTGGCACTCTTTGCCATACATAAAGTTCTTCATTTATGGCATGATGGCCGCATTTCATGTTTCACACTTTCATTTCTTTTATTTCAAGGATAATTAACATAAACATCAATATGTAAACCATTGTTAAAAATCATAGCTTTAAGTTCATTAGTAATTAGTGCCTTAAACACATTGAATTTCTTTCAAAGAGTGGAGCATAATGATTGGGAATCGAAACACAAGTTAAAATAATAAGCAATTAATACACCATTTATTCTTGGAATACTTTTCCCAAGTTGAGCATGATATCTATAGCATGGCCTATACATACACCTCCCACCACCTCTTGGCAGAACCATGCATATGAAATACTGTAAAATCAACTTCGGTGGACTCTACTATACCCATGTTGCACAAAATCTCATGGAAATAGTCAAAGAAGTCTTGGGGTCCTTAGAAGATGTACCACTAAAGTGAGGGGTATATAACTTGGTGAACCTGGCCAACCTCTATAGCTCATCAGCGGACATAGCGGGTCTCTCCTCGGTTTTTGTAGCAATGGTAAGGTGAACTGCCCCAACTAGTAAAACTACTAGGGTATGATACACGCGAGCCATCTGCTCTGGAGTGTGAGCGGCGCGAGTCTGGGCTACTCCCCCAGCCTAAGAAATGGTTGGTGCCACAGGAACACACCGGCCTGAGCCATACTCTCCACGAAGCCAACCATGCGAACTAAGGCATTCGGAAGCACTTGGGTATCAATTAACCCCTCTAGGACCTGAGCTGGTCCTACTGGATCTACCGGAACAGGGATTTCATCATCTTTCATTTGAGGCTCGACAACGGGTGCCTACGCGTGCTCTAGGTTTTTGCTCTACCTCTACCTCCGGATCTACCTCTGCACCAGCCCCTACCCCTAGTAGTGGTTGCAGCTTAGGGCTCTAGATCCTGACCAGCTGCAGATAAGGTATGTGTTCACACCATCAGTGAGAGAATAAGAGAAGAATGATTCAAACTCAGTGATGAAACAAAGTCGCACGATAGAGAAAGAAATAAAGTGAAGTTCCCTAAAGCCTTAAAGCCACTAGAAGATACATACAGACGTCTCCGTACCGATCCTCAAGACTCTACTATGCGTGCTCATGATTCGTGAGACCTAGGCAACCTAGTGCTCTAATACAAACTTGTCACGACATAAGAAACCAACCACGGGACCATGATGGCACCTAATATCCGTTTGTGAGGAAAGCCAATGTTAGCTATATTATTAAGAAGTTTAACAATTTCAAAATGCATTAATAAAAGATTAGGACTGAAATATCCTGAAATGTATAATAAATTAATAAACATCACTGTCTAGTCTAATCCTAGAAACTTGTGTCACAAGTACATGAGCTACTAGATTAATACAAACAAAGTTTGAAATGAAATATAAATTGTCAGATACAAAATAAATAGTATTATATATGTGAAGGGGAATTCAGGGTCTGCAAATGTTGTGCAGCTCTGCCTCAAGTCTCATGAAAGGAAGGTTCCGAGCAATCACCATTGTATGCCGTTGGGACCAACACCGGGATCTGCACAAGACATTCAGAAGTGTAGTATGAGTACAACCGACCCCATATACTTTGTAACAGGCGAGCCTAACCCCGACGAAGTAGTGACGAGGTTATGACAAGACACTCACTATAAACATGTACGAGTATAAGAAGAAAGGCAATAACAAAATAAAGAAACAACTAACTAACATGATAACTGAAATAAGAAATAAATGAATGAGGGCCCTAGAATATCATTACTTATTAGTCTCACAACACAACACAGTAATGGAAACCAACATCCGAGAAGAACCACAATACAATCTCTCCATTATGGCGAGCAACCCGATCCACATATATAATAATAATAATAATACCATTGCAGTGTGCAACCCAATCCACATATATAATATTAATATTATTGCGGCGTGCAACCCAATCTACTTATATAATAATAATATTGTTGCGGCATACAACCCAATCCACATATACATATATAATATTGTAGCATCATGAAATTCAATATATATATATATATATATATATATATATATAAAAACTACCAACTACGGCGTATCTCATAATGCAAAAAGTAAAATAAAACATCTAAATTCTCTAAGACAATCCAATATAACATAATAAAGTGAGGCGAATATAAAGCAAGTAATGCGAGTAAATAAGTAAAGGAATGAGATAAGTAAAAGCATCGATCTAATAACATGTAAGAGCATAGAACAAGTAAAGGCGGCAATAAATAAAGGAATGACTACGTGAAAACATGTAGCAAATAGAGGCATGTAACGAGTGAAGGCGTGTATTTAACAAGTAAAGACATGTAGCAATTAAAGCATGTAATAAGTAATAACATGAAATAAGTGAAGGCATGATATAATTGAAGACATCCAATTAAGTAGTCCACCACGCATGCTTGAACTCTTGGTAATGTATATACACTCGTCACCTTGCATATATGTCGTTCCCACACATAAATCACGCAGCAATTAGACTAATCAAGTCCTAATTCACTCAAATTAAGGTAAACTGCGACACTTACCTCTTTCTGGTACAATGTCGACAATCCAACATGGCTTTCTCTTTGGAACAAGCCTCCAAACCGCCCAAATCTAGTCAATTATTGTTCAAACACATCAAAACAAGCTTTAGAAACTACCCTCGTACTATAAAGGTTCAATCTTTAATATAATTGAAAAAGTCAACAATAAGTCAACTCGGTCCACGTAGTCAAAATCCGAAATTAAGACAAATCCCGATTACCTATTCACTCCCGAGCCCGAATATGTGATTTGTTTTGAAATCCAACCTCAATTCGAGGTCTAAATTTTAATTTTATAAAATTCATAAATTCTACCCAAAACCCCCAATTTCTACTTTGAAATTAAGAGATTTGATGATGAAAATCATGAAAAAGTATTTGAAATTGAATAAAAACAAGTTAAAGTTGCTTTCCTATGAATTTGGGAAGAAATTGTTCTCCAAAAAGTGTCTTCTATATAGTTTAGGGTTTAAAAATAGTGTAAAATGAGCTAAGTTTTGAAATCCTCACATTTTACCCAGCTGCAAATGTTGCAATTGCGAATAAATGCGAACCACTAATCGCAAATGTAATTAGTGTATGAGCCTTCAGTTGTCGCAAATGCAACTCTCCCTTCGCATTTGCGAAGACCCTCCAGCTCGCATATGGGGACCAAGTTCTCAATTGGGAAGTTCCCTTAAGCTCCCTAGTGTCACAAATGTGGCACGGATGTCATAAATACGGAACCCCTTTATTTGCAAATGCGACTCTTGCTTCCCGAAAGCGAAGGTCACAGTCCCCCATCCGATATTGCAAATGTGAGCCTTATATCGCAAATGTGAGGCTCGCAATTGTGAACAGTTCTTTGCAAATGCGAGACGTACAGGTTCAATTCACCAAATATTCATCAGCAATTCCAAAACCATACGCAACCCATCTGAAACTCTCTAGAGCCCCTTGAAATCCAATCCAAAAATTCCGACGAGTGTAATAACATCATACAAATGCGCTTGCTAACTTAAATCATCAGAATAACATCAAATATCAAGAAGCGATCATTAAAACTCAAGATTTTCAACTTCAAAACTCATTTTCCAACTTTTCACATAATGTGCCGAAATGACCTCGGGTCACCCGGGACCCAAACAACAAGCGTATGTCACGACCCCAATTTTCCTCCGTAGGATGTCGTGATGGCACCTAGTCTCTACGACTAACTAGGTAAGCATAAGAAACATGTGGAAATAACCAAAATAATAATTTAAAATTCTCAAAACCCAACATCTAAAATAAGGAAATATCTTCACAGCTCCATGCATATACAATAGCCCAAAACACGGCGTAATACAAGTAACAAGTTCTACACCAATATCAAAGTCATCCCTATACAATTGTATCTAGTAATAAAGAAAAAATATAGAAATGAATAGAAGGTGACTCTGAGGCCTGCGGACGCGGACAGGTGTACCTTCAAGTCTCCAAATGCGAACTCAGCTCATTGGTGTCGGGACTGATAGGAAGTATCTGAATCTGCACAAAAAGATGTGCAGAAGCATAGTATGACCTCGATAGAGTAGTGACGAGGTCAGGTCACATAATTATGATACAACATAGGGGAGGCAATAAACAGGGGATCGGGGCTAAAACACTAAAAATAACCGGCCGGGTCATTAAATCCTCTCCCTCTTAAAACAAACATTTGTCCTCGAACGAGAATAGAGACATACCTGAAGTGGTGAAAATATGAGGATAAGGGCCACGCATATCATGCTCGGTCTCCCAAGTCTCCTTGAGACTGGCTGGCCTTTCCACTGAACCGTCACTAAAGTAATGTTCTTCGACCTCAACTTCCGAACCTGCCTGTCAAAAATGGCCACCAGCTCCTCAACATAAGGAAAATCCTTGTCTAATTGGACTGAGCTGAAATCCAACACGTGAGATGGATCACCGTGATAATTTCGGAGCAAAGAAACATGTAATATTGGATGAACTGCACCTAGACTAGGTGGCACTGCAAGCTTGTAGGCTACCTCTCTAATCCTCTCGAGAATATCAAAAGGTCCGATATACCTAGGGCTCAACTTTCCCTTCTTCCCGAACCTCGTAACACACTTCATGAGAGAAACTCGAGCAAGCCCCATTTCCCAACCATGAATGCAACATCGCGAACCTTCCGATACGCATAACTCTTCTGTCTAGATTGGGTGGTACAAAGTCAATCCTTAATCAATTTAACCTTTTCCAAAGCATCCTGAACCAAGTTTGTACTCAATAGCCTAGCCTCACCAGGCTCAAACCAACCCACTGGAGACCGACACCGTCTCCCATACAAGGCCTCATACGGAGCCATCTAAATGCTCGACTGATAGATGTTGTTGTAGGAAAACTCCACATGTGACAAGAACTAATCCCAAGAACCGCCAAACTCCATCACACGCACGACACATATCCTCCAGTATCTGAATAGTGTGCTCGGACTGTCCGTCCGTCTGAGGGTGAAATATTGTGCTCAACTCAACCCGCGTGCTTAACTCGTGTTGTACGGCCCTCCTGAACCGCAATGTAAATTGTGTACCCCGATCAGAGATGATGGATACTAGCACGCCATGAACTCTGACAATCTCGCTATTATAAACCTGAGCCAGCTACTCTGAAGAAAAATTAATCACCAGTGGATTGAAATGAGCCGATTTAGTCAACCTATCCACAATCACCCAAACTGCATCGAACTTCCTCTTAGTCCGTGGGAGACCAACAAAAAAATCCATTGTAACCCACTACCATTTCCACTCTAGAATATCTAGCCTCTGAAGCAATCTAACTGGCCGCTGATGCTCGTACTTCACATGTTGTCAGTTTAGGCACCGAGCTACATATTTTACAATGTCCTTCTTTATCCTCCTCTACCAATAGTGCTTCCTCAAGTCCTGGTACATCTTGGAGGAACCCGGATGAATGGAGTACCGCGAATAGTGAGCCTCCTGAAGAATCACCTCATGTAAACCATCTACATTGGGCAAACATAGCCTGACTTGCATCATAGTGAGCCTTCCCGGGATGATATAGAATGATAATATCATAGTCCTTAAGCAAATGTAACCACCTCCACTACCGCAGGTTAAGATCCTTCTGTTTGAACAGATGTTGAAGACTCTGGTGGTCGGTATAGACCTCACAAGGGACACCGTACAAATAGTGCCGCAAACTCTTCAAGGCATGAACAATAGCTGCTAGCTCAAGGTCGTGGACATGATAGTTCTTCTCATGCACCTCCAGATGTCTAGGCGCATAGGCAATCACCCCACCGTACTGCATCAACACCGTGCCGAGACCAATACGCAACGCGTCACAGTACACAATATAAGACCCTGAACCCGTAGGCAACACTAATACTGGGGCCATAGTCAAAGCAGTCTTGACCTTTTGAAAGCTCTCCTCACACTCCTCGATCCACCTGAACGGAGCACCCTTCTAGGTCAATTTTTTCATAGGCACACCAATAGATGAGAAACCCTCTACGAATCGAAGGTAATACCCTGCCAAACCAAGAAAACTCTGGATCTCAGTAGCGAAAGATGGTCTAGTCCAACTCTGCGTTTCTTCAATCTTTTTTGATCTACCTTGATCCCCTCACTCGACACTACATGACCCAAAAATGCCACCGAATCAAGCCAGAATTCACACTTTGAAAATTATGCATACAACTTCTTTTCTCTCAAGGTCTGAAACACGGTCCTCAAGTGTTGATCATGATCCTCCCAGCTCCAGGAGTACACCATAATGTCATCAATAAACACAATGACGAATGAGTCAAGATAGGGTTGGAATACATTGCTCACCAAGTGCATGAATGTTGTTGGAGTGTTGGTCAACCCAAAAGATATCACAAGGAACTAATCAAATAGGTCATCAATGCATGACAATGGATACCTTTTCTTAACTGTAACCTTGTACAACTGGCCATAATCAATACACATGCGCATAGAACTATCCTTCTTCTTTACAAACAAGACCGGAACACCCCAAGGTGATACACTGGGCCGAACGAACCCTTATCAAGCAACTCCTGCAACTGCTCCTTCAACTCCTTCAACTCTGTTAGGGCCATACAATATGATGGAATAAAAATGGGCTGAGTGCCCGGTAACAACTCTGTTAGGGCCAAAATCGATATCCTTGTCGTGCGGCATGCACGGAAGATCCGCCGAAAATATATCTGGATAATCCCTCAGTACCGGAACTGACTCAACGGTAGGAGTATCAACAGTGACATCTCTCACATATACAAGATACGTATCATATCCCTTTCCAACCATCTGACGTGCCTTAAGGAAAGAAACTACCCTGCTAGGAACATAATCTAGACTACCTTTCCACTCTAACCGCGGCAAACCTAGTATAACCAACGTCACCATCTTGGCATGACAATCAAGGATAATATGATAGGGCGATAACCAGTCCATGCCCAAGATAACATAAAAATCTTCTATACTGAGTAGCAATGTATCGGCTCTGGTCTCAAAACCACTAAGAATAACTAAACACGATCGATACATACGGTCAACGACAACAGAATCTCCCACAGTCGTGGACACATAGATAGGAGAACTCAAAGAATCATGGTATATACCCAAATACGGAGCAAAATAAGATGATACATAGGAATAAGTGGAGCCTGGATCAAATAAGATTCATTCATCTTTATGAAAAATCGGAACAATATATGTAATAACTGAGTCGGATGCAACTGCCTCAGTACTAGTAGGGAGAGCATAATATCTGACCTGGCCACCCCATCTAGGGCGACCTCTACCTGCCTGACCTCCACCACTGACTATCTGTGCAGGTGGAGTGGCAACTGGTGCGGTAACCACGGCCTGAGAAGCCTGAGGGCCCTGTGGAATACGTGGAGCCTGAGTAGTCTATGAAGGTGCAACCCTCCTAAGTCTGGGGCAGTCCCTCACCATAATGACGAGTGTCATCACACTCAAAACAAGCCCTTGGAGGACGTGGCTGCTAGAACTGGCTCGGGCCTGATTGGTTGGACCGACCACTGAAAGCACCCCGTGCAGGAGGTGCACTGGACAATGGCGGTGCATAATGGGGAACCTGAGGCCTGTGAGTGGCTGGAAGTGCTGAATGAACTAGGCGGCTCACATAGCCCTTACCATGATGGGCTGCAACTAGGGCACGAGAACCAGTATGTGTGCCAGAATCTCGAGGCCTCTTGGCCTCCCTCTCCTCTCTCTATCGGGCCCACATACCCTCTAATCTCTGAGTGATCTCTACTACCTGATGGTATGGGATGTCCATCTCCAACTATCGGTCCAGTTGAATTTGATAGTAGGGTTGACCCCCTCGATAAATCGATGAACTCCCTTTCTGACAGTAGCAACAAAGGCTGGTGCATACCTGGACAAATCACTGAACCGGACTGCATACTCTAATACGGTCATAGAACCCTAGACCAACTGCTCAAACTCTGCGCGCCATGCATCCCTAAGACTCTGGGGAATAAACTCCCTCATAAACATCTCTGAGAACTGATCCCAGGTGAGTGCAGTTGCCTCGGTCGGCCTACCCAACTCATACACCCGCCACCACTATAAGCCCTTCCCTTAAGCTTGAACGTAGTGAAAGCAACCCCACTCGACTCCACAATACCCATAGTATGGAGGATACGGTGGCACTCCTCACTAAAACCCTAGTCATCCTCTGAAGCCAAACCGCTGAAAGTAGTAGGGTGCTACTTGTTGTACCTCTCGAGCCTGTTTTGCTACACCTCGGAAGCTGCTACCCTAACCTCGGGCTGAACTGAGAAAACCAGTTGTACTGGTATGACCTCTAGGACCTGGTCAACCTTGACCCGCTGCTCTGGGGTACGTGCTGGGGGAGTCTGTGCTCCTCCCCTGGCCTGCGATATGGAAGGAGCAAGTGGAACCAACCCTGTTTGAGCTAAAGTGCTGAATATGCTCAGAAACCATGCGAGAGTCTCTTTAAGAGCAGGGGTAGTAACATGCATCTCAGGTGCCTGCTCTCTAACCGGAGCTACTGGTGGCTCATCTGTAGCAGCTCGGGTCGGTGCTCTGGCTGCACCACGTGCGCATCCTCGGCCTCTGCCCCGGCCCAGGCCCCGGGCCCGGCCTCTCGCGAGTCTAGTAGGGGGCGCAGGTGTTTGATCATCAGATCAAGTTGTGCGTGTCCTCACCATCTGTGAGAGAATAGAAAGACAGAGATTCAGAATTTCGAAATCAACAAATTTTCATGATAAAGAATCAAAGGAGTGAAACTTTTCCAAACAGTTCCATAGCCTCCCGAAGATAAGTACAGACGTCTCCGTACCGATCCGCAAGACTCTACTAAATTTGCTTGTAACTCATAACACCTATGAATCTAGATCTCTGATACAAACTTGTCACGACTCCAATTTCCCTTTGTAGGATGTCGTGGCGACACCTAGTCTGTAAGACTAGGTAAGCCTAACAAACATGCGGAAATGACAGGAACAATAATTTAAAATTATCAAAACCCAACAACTAATATAAGGAAATATCTCCACAGCTCTGTATATATATAATAGCCGAAAACCCGGCGTAATACAAGCCACAAACTCTATGCCAATATCAAAGTCATTTCTATACAACTGTATCTAGTAAAGAAGCAAAAATATAGAAATGGATAGAAGGTGACTCCGAGGCTTGCGGACGGGCGCAGGTGTACCTTGAAGTCTCCAAATGCGAACTCAACTCACTGGTGCCGGGACTGATAGGAAGTACCTGGATCTGCACAAAAAGATGTATAGAAGTGTAGCATGAGTATACCATAACAGTACCCAGTAACTGCCAAGCCTAACCTTGGTAGTGTAATGACGAGGTCAAGTTAAGGCCCTACCAGAAATAATAAGAAACATGACAAAAGATTTAACAATATAATAATAATGACAAGGAAATGAAACAAGTAAGGAGCATACCAAAAGTTAGCTACACAGAATCAAGGTAAATTATACATCACTGAAGGAAACAAGGATTTGACATGTTAAGGAAACAAAACAACCAAATACATATATAGCAAATAGAGGAGGATCAACAAAGGTCACCACCGAGGTACCACCTCGTAGTCCCAAATCACAAGAAGACACAATCTTTCCTTATATCACTGCGGGAGCCTTTACATATAGTTTTGAAAATCATTTTCCTGAAATAGCATCTCGCATTTCAGCCCACCTTATCACACTGCATTACTTCTAGTAGTTCCCCTACTAGCCATGTGAATCAAGCCCACCTTATCTCACCGCATGCATTTCAACCCCAAAACCTTATACCACCGCATGCGTATCAATATCACAATATATCACAAATCGCACCTCATGTGCCCAATAACACAGTTTGCCAGAGAAACCAAACAATAATAGTATTTTTCACAGTACAGAGTCCATGGCTCAACCACAATGCACACAAGAATCTCAACAATAACAACCGTAATGAACAACTCAACAAAATGGTATTTCAAAATGTAACACTTTGCCTCACGGTGAATCACAAACTTTATATTCCAATACCAATTTCAACAACAAGATATTCCACAATTCAACAACTTCAAGTAAAGAGTTCAACGATCAAATAATGATTGCGGGATAAAGGAAACTATAACATCAATTAAATATGTAGGGCAATTAGCATGTAAGAGAATAAGACAAGTAGACAAGTGAAAATAGACTAGAAATGATTACTATAACATGTTAAGGTAACTCAATTACGGCATGAAATGAATCTACATAGCTAAAACCGGTAATTTCCATATTTAGCCCGTGTACACACCCGTCACCTTGCGTATACGGCTTTCACATATCACAATTATCACAACCAACACAATCCTAAGGGGTAATTCTCCATCACAAGGTTAGGCAAGTCACTTACCTCAAATCACGATAAATCAATCTACTAGTAGGCCTTTTCCTCGATTATCCAACTCTGAATGGCTCGAATCTAGCCAAAACAACTTCGTACTATAAATATAAACTATAGAAAACTAACTCAAACAATGAAATTACGATCATTGCAAAGAATTAGAAAGTCAACCCAAAAAGTCAACTCGGGCCCGCGCCTCGAACCTGACCAAAACTACAAAATCCAAAAACCCATTGGATAACGAGTTCAACCATACAAAAATTACTCAAATCTGACCTGAAATCGCCTTCCAAATCCTCAAATTTTAGCCTAAGATGTTTCTACCATTTTCTCCCAAATTTTCCAACTCAAACCACTAATTAAATGATGAAATTAACAATATATTCATATAAGTTAACCAAATTTGAGTTAGGACTCCTTACCCCCAAAGTTTTCCTTGAAGAACCCTCGAACAATCGCCTCCCGCCAAAAAGTCCAAAAATGGATTATAAATCAAACACTCGAATTTCTTATTTCTGCCCAGCGACTTACGCTTATGCGGCCTATTTGGTGCAGATTACACTTAAGCTCAGCGGATTCCGCTTCTGCGGATGAAGTCTCGCACCGGCGAGTGCACTCCTGCGGAAAACTCTCCACTTCTGCGATGACCAACCAAACTTTCCCCCTTCCGCATATGCGACCATTTCTCCGCACCTGCGGACTCACATATGTGGAAACCACCCCGCACCTTCGATCCCAGCTAGGCAAGGCCAGCTTCGCTTCTACGACCAATTGCTCGCTCTTACGAGTTTGCACCTGCGACTAGGGGTGTACATAGGTCGGGTTGGTTCGGATTTTTTAATAACCAAATCAAACCAGTTGTATCGGGTTATTAAATCTAAATACCAAACCAAACCAATAAAAGTAGGGTTTTTTAAGTCTTCATAGCACAAAACGTTATATCTGTGCTCCAAATATTTCTTTAATCCTAGTAAGACAGAATTATATAAGGTGTTTTTCAATAAAATAACATAAATATGAGATGAGTCATGGTATTGTACTAAAATATTCAACAATAAAGATAATAAAATCACATAAAATAAATACTATTAATAAGTCATAATGAAAACAAACATAATTTAAAATTACGACTAATAAGTACTATTATTTACATGACTAACCACTAAAAGAAAAATAAGTTATACATTTTATCTAAACCATGGAAAAACAAAAAAATAGATATCCAACACTATTTTCATTCATAGTACAATTGAATTGAATGTCTTTTATTAGCATTAGTATTGATTTGAATTTGGTTTAGGATTTATTTGAGTTACTAACATTTATGGACTATAAAACTTATTGGACATCCAAAAATTATAAGCCCAAGCTTGAAATAATACGTTAAAAGATAAAACTATGAAAAAGATTAAGAAATATTTATAAACTACACGACAATAAATATTTTTATGTATTAAATATATTTAAAACTTTTATACATATAATGTCGGGTTGATTTAGTTTCGGTTTGACTTTTTTTAGGTAAAACCAAACCAAACCAAATATGGTCGGGTTTTTTTTCCAACACCAAACCAAATCAAACCAAACTATAGTCGGGTTTTTTCTCGGTTTGACTCGGATTATCGGATTGGTGCGGTTTGTCTCTTTCATTTGTACACCCCTACCTGCGGCCAATCCCTCCGCAGGTGCGATGAACCCAGAAGCTGGAAACTTTGGCAATCCAACAAGTCTAAATTTTGATCTGTTTCAATCAGTTTCACCCCTGGGACCCCGTCGGAATATACCAACAAGTCCCAAAATACATAACGTACCTACTCGAGGCCAAAAATCACATCAAACCACATCGATTCTACAAATCGCAACCCAAATACAAGCCTATGAACTATGAACTTCCGAATTTCGAAACCATTGCCGATTCATATCAAAACAACTCCGATTGACTTCAAATTTTGTACACAAGTCATAAATGACATTATAGACCTATTTCAACTTTCAAAATCGAGATCCGACCCGATATCAATAAAGTCGACGCCCGGTCAAACTTTCCACTTCCACACCTTAATTTTTCTAACTTTCACCAATTAACGCCAAAACGACCTACAAACCTCCAAATCCACATCCGGACATGCTCCTAAGTCCAAAATAATCATACGGAGCTATTGGAAATGTCAAAACTCCATTCTGAAGTCGACTTCACAAAAGTCAATCTACGGTCATATCTTTCAACTTAAGACTCCAACTTAGGGACTATGTGTTCCATTTCACTCCGAAACTCAACCAAAACCAAAACCAAACACCCCCGGCAATTCACATAATCATGATACAATATAGAGGATGCAATAAATAGGGGATTAGGGCTAAAATACTCAAAATGATATGCCGGGCCGTTACAGCGTAAAAGTCCAAAAACATCATATGAATCCGCCGGAATCATCAAAATACCAATCCGAGGTCGTTACCAAAAATGTTGACCGTGGTCAACTGTAGTCACATTTAAGGTCAAAACCATATTTTCTTCAAAAGATCACATATAAAATTTTCAGATATAGATACGGACTACACACGAAAGTCATAAATAATCAAATAAAGCCATGAGAAGTCTCGCAACACAAAAAAGAGACTACTACTCAAAATGACCTATCGGGTCGTTAAACATCTATTCCACTATAAAACTCACTGAAACAATCAGCTCCAAAAACAACCCCCAGTATCTCACACTCCATTACAATCACATCAACAATCATCACTGGCACTTTCCCATCCTCAAAATTAATGGTGGCTGGGGGTGCAATAGCGAGGGACATGTGCTCTACCCTTATGGTTACTATGGCATAACTGAGATGCAATGACACTAGTTATTGTGGGTGTGATGTAAGCTATATTAGGCACATCATGAATAGGAATTAAAATGTGGAAGAAAAAATGTAAAAACAAGGAGGGGAGAAAGAAGAAAGGTAGTCAATGCTGTGTTTGCCTTGGTCTGGACTCGATGGTAATTGGATATTTGTGTTTAAGGGTTATAATTTTGGATTTTTTCCTTTTACTCGATTAAATTGATCCAGTTGCATAGTAAATTATGTGTTTTAGTCTCACTAGTTTGGATATTACACGTTGGATACCAGTAAAAGCACGCATTTGAACTTCTCCAAAGTTTGAACTAGAGTTGTCTAAGTGGTATAGTCCAAGTAGAAGTCAGATGTTCAAGTGGTTGTGTCACGACCCTAAATCCCACCTTAAGGATCATGATGCCACCTAGTCTGTAAAACTAGGTAAGTCAATTACTTATCATTTTTTAATCATTAAAGGCATGATATAAAAAGGCAAATATAAAAATAAATGCGTAAAATAAAGGTGATACAAGCCAACACGGCAAAAATCACAACATATCCTAGAACTAGGTAGTACAAAGTCATGAACTACAAATGAAAACATAGAAATATCTCAAAAGAAAATATTGTTCGGATAGAGAATTTGACAGTATAAAATGTAAGGGAAAGGACACCAAGGGACTACGACGATCAAAGCAGCTCTACCTTGGATCCTCACGATCAAAGAAACTCTCACAACCTGCGTCCACTATAACCAACACCTTGATCTACACAAAAATATGCAGAAGTATAGTATGAATACACCACAGTCGGTACCCAATAAGTATCAAGACTAACCTTGGTGGACTAGTGACGAGGTTCAAGTCAGGATACTCACTTGTCAAAAAGCCTGTGCAAAAATATCAAAGACTAGTAACAGAAAGGATAACAAAAGGCAATAATTTTACCCTCATCAGAACAAGTGATACTAATTTAATACAAGTAAAGGCTCTATTTCAACGACAAGACATCAGATAGAGTCACACACATACGACACCTCATGCCCACATCATCAATCACCCTTGCACGGCAAGGACCTTGTGCAATAACATAAGTCGCATTCGTACGGCAAAGACCTCGTGCCTCCAATATAAGTCACACTCGCATGGCAAAGACTTTGTACCACAATATCGCACCCCTGTCAGTTACTAATAATATTTTCAAGAGGAATTTATCAGGAATCAAGTAATGTAATGCATGATAAACACTTTCCTTTTTACTTCAATTTGTTATGTTACCAACAATTCAACAAAATATAAGATAACGTCTCCATATAAGTTAATCCAATTTGGCAGCCAAATCATCAAGTAATAACGGAGATACCAATTAGCACGTTTGAAACAATGCAACGAAACACATAAAATGCATAACACACACAAACAAGTCATAGGAACAAAAAAGAATATCCCTTTTTTACCAACACACAAACATCATGAATAGCATCCCCACATAACAACCCTTTATCTCATCGCGTGCGCAACAATAAAGTAAATGCTCGCCTTGTCTTGCCACACGCATTTTAAAAATCATCTCACCTTGTCTCGTCACATGTGCAAACTCAATATAACCGCCTTGTAATGTCACATGTACAATAGTAATAATAACAATAGCACGACAGAGATCTCAAGCAAATACCCAAATAATCCGCCCAACAAGTCCACATATGCCACAATCATAACAACATAGCATGCCAATATTTGTCACCAAGACATAAATTCATAATCTACCAATATAGTGCAAAAGACTATTCAATAAGAAAATGCAAATGGGTGGTCAACATTTAAGAATAAAAGCTAACTCAAATTATCCAGAAACTCACAAACGCCCAACTTGGCCAATTAAGGAATTTAAAATCCTAAAACATGATCTCTAGCATGGAACACAAACTAAAATAACCAACAAAAATTAAATCACATAGAGCAGAGATTAATTTTGGTTGGTTACTTGAGTTCACGCATACAATCATGTACACACTCGTCACCTCGTTTACACATCATTCACACATATCACAAATAAGCAACTAAACCCAAATCCAAAGGAAAAATTCCTCCACACAAGATTAGGCAAGATACTTAAATCAAACAAGCTAAGTAATACTCTAAGAAGCCTTTCCCACGTGAAACAACCTCTGGACGGCTTGAAACTAACAAAAACAACTTAATAATATCAATAAAAGCCATAGAAAACAAGCCCAAACGATAAAGCTATGATCTTGGATCAATTATGCAAAGTCAACCTCGGGCTCGCTCCCAAGAACCCGACAAAATTCACAAAATCGGAACTCTCATTCAAATACGAGTCCAACCATACTAATTTTATATAATTCTGACGTCAAATCCACTTTTAAGTCATCAAATTTCATTTAGAAAAGTTTTTACTAAAATCCCCAATTTTCCTCACATAGATTCATCAATTAAATGGAATCATGAATAACAATCAAATCCGAGTAAAAAATACTTACCCTAATCCAAATTGTGAAAACCCCCTCAGAATAGAGTACTTTAATAATTCTGCCCAGTTAAAAATAAGAAGGAAAAAAAAAGATGTAATGACCCGACCGGTTGTTTTAAGATTTTGCACTTCGCTCGGTAGTTTACGGGTGTGAGTAGCTTCGTATGATGAATTTTGACTTGTGTGAATCGTCGTTTTTGGCTTTCAAGTTATTCGGGACTGATTTGGAAGAATGATTCTCAACTAGGGAGCTTTAAATTTGAAAAAGTTGACCAAGTTTAACGTTTTAGCATTTAACCTCAAATTGGATTTTTGATGGTTCTGGTAGGCCCGTTGGGTGATTTTGGACTTAGGAGCGCGTCCAGATTACGATTTGGAGATCCGTAGTGGAATTTGGCTTGAAATGGCAAAATTGGATTTTTGGAAAGTTTGATCGGGAGTGGACTTTTTGATATCGGGGCTGGATTCCGATTCCGGAAGTTTGAGTAGGTTTGTAACGTCGAATGTAATTTGTGTGCAAAATTTGAGGTCAATCGGATATGATTTGATAGGTTTCGGCATCGGTTGTGGAAGTTTGAAGTTTCAAAGTTCATTGATTTCGAGTTGAGGTGTGATTCATCATTTTGATATTGTTATGTGTGATTTAAGGCCTCACGTAGGTCCGTGTTATGTTATTGGACTTGTTGATATATTCGGACGGGGTCCCGAGTGGCTCGGGTGAGTTTCGGACGAGGTTCAGATAATTTCATGCATTTTGGATTTTGCTAAGCTACTGGTTCTGGTGTTCCGCACCTGCGACTAGTATTGCGCAGGTGCGATGATCGCAGAAACATTAGTGGAGTCGCAAAAGCGAGAAGAGGCTGGGTTAGGAAGATCGTAGAAGTGGATTTTTGTAGCGCACATGCGTGCGTGCAAATGCGAGATTGGAAGCGCAGGTGCGAAAATCTTCACAGAAGCGGAATTTGATATCCGCAGGTGCGGAGTTGATGGGCAAGGCTACTGTTACACCCTATATTTTCGTACGTAAAAATGCATCGTAAGAAAACTAATGTAGGACCAAAAATGAGATAATATTTAAAAGTATATAAAGTAATTTAATCATGTTACCTCTGAGGTTACAAATATTGAAGATCATGAACAACAAGTACGAAGAGGGTTGGACGGTTCAGAAGCTAAAGCAATTGAAGAAAATAATGTTTCGTCGAAAGTCGACAAGTTGGGAATGTTATAACATGTACCTTTGGGGTGAGACTAGGGTGCTTAAATGATAAGGAGATTATGTTATGATTTATATTAGTCGTATGACATCCGTGTGTTATATTTTGAAGTCAAGTGAGTTGTGGAACAAAAGTCGATGAAAGTCATCACAAGTTACATTCATTAGTTTTACTGAAACTTTGGGTAAAATGTAACTGCGATTTTCTCCCAATATACTTAGAGTTATGGGATGTTCCACCCATTATATTAAAGATCTATGAGTCTATTTTCCAACGCATTAAACCGTTTGTCAATACGACATTGGAGTAGAAAGATATGGGCATTTGTGCGATACTGCCCAAGCTGCTAGGTGACAAGTAGGTGTGTCACCTACTTGCTTAAATGAGAGCCCAAAAAATGGGCCATTTCGGGTCATCCAAAGAGGCCTTTTAAAGGCCTATTTTCTTCATATATTAGACTTAAAATAGAGCATATTAACCAGACATAAGCTCTGCAAAAAAAAAATCCTCCCAAAAATTTCCCACAAACCCTAATTGATTTTCTCTCCCTTTCAAGTTCTAATTGGAGGTAAAACCTAGAGTTTGAAGAACCAAGATAGGAGCTGAGTTATCCAACAAATAAGGTGAGTTTACTGCTCTCTTTCATCAAATTTTTCTTCTGTAAATTCATGGTAAGTCGTTCTATACTTGTAAGAACTCACGGGACGGTGATCGGAAGCCGTGAGTTCGAGTTATTCACTTGTAGCGGACTGTTTTGTGGACTG